>NC_080672.1:188845843-189153343 GCF_030247195.1 Topomyia yanbarensis
TATTTTTATTAGCGCCGGTGTCAATGAGAAATTTTAGTGAACCTTTTGATGTTTGTATCGTAATGTAAGGAATGAAATTCTCTAGGTCGTCGGATGGTGGCCATCAGAAAATTTAAATCGTCTCCCTCTTCATTATTATTAGTGTTGTCGTTTTCTGTATGAGAAGTTTGCCCTGCATATTCGTCTGCGGGTAGTGAATTCTCAGATTGCTGATATGAGTTCGGCATTTCATATTAAGCCTGAGGGTCAGGAATATCAAATTCGTCATAGAAATACTCATAGGGTTCGTTGTTGACTTGTAGTTGATAATGTGGACCATGATTAGCTCTTGTCGGGTGTGAGCGGTTCATATAATTAATTTGTCGGCTCCTGATGAAGGGATCGACTTCCATAGGGACTGGTTTGAGAAATTGCTTATTGTACTGAGGTTGTTTAAATTGTGGGGGTTGACCTTGTCGGAAAGGTAGAGGAGGTCGGAATTGTTGGATAGGTGGAGATGGCCTGTATTGTTGAGCGTTTTGAGGGGGGTGATACTGTGAAAACATCTGAGGAGGTCGAAATTGTTGGAAGGTTGGAGGTGGTCGAGGTTGTAGGAAGCCTGGAGGAGGTCGCATAGGAATTTTTGGCATGTAAGCAGCTGGTTTTGGGGGAAGGATAGGAGTAAAAGTGTGTGTTTTGGTGTGGTTTCTCCCGTGATTATAGTTATTTTCTTCGAGACACAGTCTCAAAGCTTCTTTAAGAGTGCTAGGCGACTGTGCTCTAATTATAGGTCCTAATGGATCTTTCAGTCCTCCTAGGAAGACTTCAAGTCCCATTTCTTGGAAGAGTTTAACTTTTGCTAATTTTACTTGCTCGTTGATGTTGTTGAGGTTCAGTAAATTAACGAGTAGTGAAATTGTATGTGAAATTTTTCCATAGAACTCTTCTATGGTAGAGTTCTGTTCTAATTTAAATAAGTCCCTACTTAAACAAACCTCGTCACGACGGTCGCTGTAATGTGTTACAAGGTTGTTTTTTATTTCGGACCAATCGAGATTGGTACCGTATAATTCGAGGACACTATCGGCGTCTCCCTGAATTTTTGTGCGAATGGCTTGTAACCATACGTTGTAGATGGTTGTGCCTCTCGCATTTTCTAGCAACGGCATTAAATTGTCGATGCTTTTCAAAAATGTATGTAATTTTATCGGATTGCCATCGAAGGATGGCAAGTCTTTAATAATCTGTGGTGTTTGAAGTGATTTTAGAATTCCTTCTACACCTAAAACGCGTTCATCGAGTCGCATTTCTCTTAATTGTGCCTGTGCGGCGTTCGCTGCTGCCTGTGCGGCACCCACAGCTTCAGCCGCCCCGATGGCTTCTAACTGCATATGAGCGATTTGCTCATTTTTATCTGCGAGCATACGCTGTAGCTCTGCGATTTGGTGTTCCATTTCTAAACGCTAATCACTTGTCACTTTTCACTTGTGTTTAGTTACTACTGTTAGGCTAATTTGGTTAACGTTTTTTGTTTTATGTTAGTAGGTTCACTTATGCGATATACAAACTCTCGCTTACCACTGGTGGGGGCTTGAGTTTCTGAATTAGTAAAATTTTTGGGGTTTTTGGTGGACGGGATGGTGCTTTATTTTTTTCAAGAAGCAACCAATCGTCCTTTATATTAATAGTTAAAACGACTTACTTGTAAAGATTTCTGCTCCGTGTGTCCGATATTCACTCTTGAGTCCCTAGCTTGATTCTTAGAACTGCTGATCTTGCACCTGGTAACGGTGGCTCCCATGATGGTCCGATGTTTGGTCGTTCACGCGTGTTCCACGTACGAGACGCTGGCTCAGCTATTTCGGGTGTTGCTACGATGCTTTTGGCCGAGTTGTCATTTATGGTCGTTAGGGCGGATTCGCGCTTAACTTATATATATATATATATATATATATATATATATATATATATATATATATATATATATATATATATATATATATATATATATATATATATATATATATATATATATATATATATATATATATATATATATATATATATATATATATATATATATATATATATATATATATATATATATATATATATATATATATATAAGTTAAGCGCGAATCCGCCCTAACGACCATAAATGACAACTCGGCCAAAAGCATCGTAGCAACACCCGAAATAGCTGAGCCAGCGTCTCGTACGTGGAGCACGCGTGAACGACCAAACATCGGACCATCATGGGAGCCACCGTTACCAGGTGCAAGATCAGCAGTTCTAGGAATCAAGCTAGGGACTCAAGAGTGAATATCGGACACACGGAGCAGAAATCTTTACAAGTAAGTCGTTTTAACTATTAATATAAAGGACGATTGGTTGCTTCTTGAAAAAAATAAAGCACCATCCCGTCCACCAAAAACCCCAAAAATTTTACTAATTCAGAAACTCAAGCCCCCACCAGTGGTAAGCGAGAGTTTGTATATCGCATAAGTGAACCTACTAACATAAAACAAAAAACGTTAACCAAATTAGCCTAACAGTAGTAACTAAACACAAGTGAAAAGTGACAAGTGATTAGCGTTTAGAAATGGAACACCAAATCGCAGAGCTACAGCGTATGCTCGCAGATAAAAATGAGCAAATCGCTCATATGCAGTTAGAAGCCATCGGGGCGGCTGAAGCTGTGGGTGCCGCACAGGCAGCAGCGAACGCCGCACAGGCACAATTAAGAGAAATGCGACTCGATGAACGCGTTTTAGGTGTAGAAGGAATTCTAAAATCACTTCAAACACCACAGATTATTAAAGACTTGCCATCCTTCGATGGCAATCCGATAAAATTACATACATTTTTGAAAAGCATCGACAATTTAATGCCGTTGCTAGAAAATGCGAGAGGCACAACCATCTACAACGTATGGTTACAAGCCATTCGCACAAAAATTCAGGGAGACGCCGATAGTGTCCTCGAATTATACGGTACCAATCTCGATTGGTCCGAAATAAAAAACAACCTTGTAACACATTACAGCGACCGTCGTGACGAGGTTTGTTTAAGTAGGGACTTATTTAAATTAGAACAGAACTCTACCATAGAAGAGTTCTATGGAAAAATTTCACATACAATTTCACTACTCGTTAATTTACTGAACCTCAACAACATCAACGAGCAAGTAAAATTAGCAAAAGTTAAACTCTTCCAAGAAATGGGACTTGAAGTCTTCCTAGGAGGACTGAAAGATCCATTAGGACCTATAATTAGAGCACAGTCGCCTAGCACTCTTAAAGAAGCTTTGAGACTGTGTCTCGAAGAAAATAACTATAATCACGGGAGAAACCACACCAAAACACACACTTTTACTCCTATCCTTCCCCCAAAACCAGCTGCTTACATGCCAAAAATTCCTATGCGACCTCCTCCAGGCTTCCTACAACCTCGACCACCTCCAACCTTCCAACAATTTCGACCTCCTCAGATGTTTTCACAGTATCACCCCCCTCAAAACGCTCAACAATACAGGCCATCTCCACCTATCCAACAATTCCGACCTCCTCTACCTTTCCGACAAGGTCAACCCCCACAATTTAAACAACCTCAGTACAATAAGCAATTTCTCAAACCAGTCCCTATGGAAGTCGATCCCTTCATCAGGAGCCGACAAATTAATTATATGAACCGCTCACACCCGACAAGAGCTAATCATGGTCCACATTATCAACTACAAGTCAACAACGAACCCTATGAGTATTTCTATGACGAATTTGATATTCCTGACCCTCAGGCTTAATATGAAATGCCGAACTCATATCAGCAATCTGAGAATTCACTACCCGCAGACGAATATGCAGGGCAAACTTCTCATACAGAAAACGACAACACTAATAATAATGAAGAGGGAGACGATTTAAATTTTCTGATGGCCACCATCCGACGACCTAGAGAATTTCATTCCTTACATTACGATACAAACATCAAAAGGTTCACTAAAATTTCTCATTGACACCGGCGCTAATAAAAATTACATTAGCCCGCGATACGTCAACCTCGAAAGGTGTCGTTTTACGGAACCCATCAAAGTCCGTAATATTAGTGGTTCACACTGTTTAAATCAGTACGTCGAATTTAGTCCCTTCCCACAAAACGAAAAATTAAGATTTTACGTCTTCGAATTTCATGACTTTTTCGATGGATTGATTGGTTACCTATCCTTACAAAAGTTAAAGGCTGATATTCTGACCACCTCTAATGAACTCAAATTGCCAAACAATACAATCAAAATGCATCGCAAATATCCGAACACAACCCAGGTAACGCTCAATGCTCACGAGAGCAAAACAATTAACCTTCCCGTGAGTTCCACAGAAGGAGATTTTCTTCTAGAAGATAATTTAAAAATTAATCCCAACATAGTTATCGGATATACCAAGCAAACGACAATAGAGCATTCTTCCGAATTTCAAATCTTTCGGATACTCCTACAAAATTCTTGATTACGGATCCTCAAAATATTGAAATTAATAATTTCGAAACAAGTACACTCAACCTTAACCAACCCGATATAAAACAATCGCTTTTAAAACAGCTGCGGAAGACACATTTGTATAAAGAAGAAGAATCCAAACTTCTGCAGCTCATATCGAAATATGAAGACGTATTTTTCATTGAAGGTGAAAAACTTACATTCACTAGCGTTATTAAGCACAAAATTAATACGAAAGATGACCTACCAGTACATGCTTAATCGTACCGTTACCCTTTCTGTCCCATTGCTTTGTGAAAGTGAATATGGTAACTTGTGTGTACATAGTGCAGGAAGCAATCGCTTAAATTTGTGAGAAATACTTTGCTTTTCGTTGAAAACTTTGTGAACGCTAATCGCTAATCGGAATATCATTCAGATAAGTATAGTGTGTAGTCATACAGACTATTATTGTTCTGTGATTTTCGGATTTCATTTCGCTGCATCGGCTGGCTTTGTAAGTTTCCCAGCAGCGAGGTGACGCAGTGTTATATTTTTACATTTCTTATAAAAGAAATGTATAGAATTCGCTCAAACTTTCAAGATTTTTTCCGAGGCCCGGAGGGCCGAGTCTTATATACCAATCGACTCAGCTTGACAATTTGGGACAATGTGTGTGTGTCTGTGTGTGTGTGTGTATGTAACGGACAAATTCTCATTCGTGTTTCTCAGCAATGGCTGAACCGATCTTATCCAAACCAATTTTAAATGAAAGAACTAAAAAACAGTATGAACGCTATTAATTTGTTTTTGATTCTGATGTTTAGTTTCCAAGATATGAATGTTTGAATGCGTAAAAAAGGCGTTTTTGCAGTTTTTTTGAATTATCTGCCGAAATTGACAGTATATATATATATATATATATATATATATATATATATATATATATATATATATATATATATATATATATATATATATATATATATATATATATATATATATATATATATATATATATATATATATATATATATATATATATATATATATATATATATATATATATATATATATATATATATATATATATATATATATATATATATATATATATATATATATATATATATATATATATATATATATATATATATATATATATATATATATATATATATATATATATATATATATATATATATATATATATATATATATATATATATATATATATATATATATATATATAAGTTAAGCGCGAATCCGCCCTAACGACCATAAATGACAACTCGGCCAAAAGCATCGTAGCAACACCCGAAATAGCTGAGCCAGCGTCTCGTACGTGGAGCACGCGTGAACGACCAAACATCGGACCATCATGGGAGCCACCGTTACCAGGTGCAAGATCAGCAGTTCTAGGAATCAAGCTAGGGACTCAAGAGTGAATATCGGACACACGGAGCAGAAATCTTTACAAGTAAGTCGTTTTAACTATTAATATAAAGGACGATTGGTTGCTTCTTGAAAAAAATAAAGCACCATCCCGTCCACCAAAAACCCCAAAAATTTTACTAATTCAGAAACTCAAGCCCCCACCAGTGGTAAGCGAGAGTTTGTATATCGCATAAGTGAACCTACTAACATAAAACAAAAAACGTTAACCAAATTAGCCTAACAGTAGTAACTAAACACAAGTGAAAAGTGACAAGTGATTAGCGTTTAGAAATGGAACACCAAATCGCAGAGCTACAGCGTATGCTCGCAGATAAAAATGAGCAAATCGCTCATATGCAGTTAGAAGCCATCGGGGCGGCTGAAGCTGTGGGTGCCGCACAGGCAGCAGCGAACGCCGCACAGGCACAATTAAGAGAAATGCGACTCGATGAACGCGTTTTAGGTGTAGAAGGAATTCTAAAATCACTTCAAACACCACAGATTATTAAAGACTTGCCATCCTTCGATGGCAATCCGATAAAATTACATACATTTTTGAAAAGCATCGACAATTTAATGCCGTTGCTAGAAAATGCGAGAGGCACAACCATCTACAACGTATGGTTACAAGCCATTCGCACAAAAATTCAGGGAGACGCCGATAGTGTCCTCGAATTATACGGTACCAATCTCGATTGGTCCGAAATAAAAAACAACCTTGTAACACATTACAGCGACCGTCGTGACGAGGTTTGTTTAAGTAGGGACTTATTTAAATTAGAACAGAACTCTACCATAGAAGAGTTCTATGGAAAAATTTCACATACAATTTCACTACTCGTTAATTTACTGAACCTCAACAACATCAACGAGCAAGTAAAATTAGCAAAAGTTAAACTCTTCCAAGAAATGGGACTTGAAGTCTTCCTAGGAGGACTGAAAGATCCATTAGGACCTATAATTAGAGCACAGTCGCCTAGCACTCTTAAAGAAGCTTTGAGACTGTGTCTCGAAGAAAATAACTATAATCACGGGAGAAACCACACCAAAACACACACTTTTACTCCTATCCTTCCCCCAAAACCAGCTGCTTACATGCCAAAAATTCCTATGCGACCTCCTCCAGGCTTCCTACAACCTCGACCACCTCCAACCTTCCAACAATTTCGACCTCCTCAGATGTTTTCACAGTATCACCCCCCTCAAAACGCTCAACAATACAGGCCATCTCCACCTATCCAACAATTCCGACCTCCTCTACCTTTCCGACAAGGTCAACCCCCACAATTTAAACAACCTCAGTACAATAAGCAATTTCTCAAACCAGTCCCTATGGAAGTCGATCCCTTCATCAGGAGCCGACAAATTAATTATATGAACCGCTCACACCCGACAAGAGCTAATCATGGTCCACATTATCAACTACAAGTCAACAACGAACCCTATGAGTATTTCTATGACGAATTTGATATTCCTGACCCTCAGGCTTAATATGAAATGCCGAACTCATATCAGCAATCTGAGAATTCACTACCCGCAGACGAATATGCAGGGCAAACTTCTCATACAGAAAACGACAACACTAATAATAATGAAGAGGGAGACGATTTAAATTTTCTGATGGCCACCATCCGACGACCTAGAGAATTTCATTCCTTACATTACGATACAAACATCAAAAGGTTCACTAAAATTTCTCATTGACACCGGCGCTAATAAAAATTACATTAGCCCGCGATACGTCAACCTCGAAAGGTGTCGTTTTACGGAACCCATCAAAGTCCGTAATATTAGTGGTTCACACTGTTTAAATCAGTACGTCGAATTTAGTCCCTTCCCACAAAACGAAAAATTAAGATTTTACGTCTTCGAATTTCATGACTTTTTCGATGGATTGATTGGTTACCTATCCTTACAAAAGTTAAAGGCTGATATTCTGACCACCTCTAATGAACTCAAATTGCCAAACAATACAATCAAAATGCATCGCAAATATCCGAACACAACCCAGGTAACGCTCAATGCTCACGAGAGCAAAACAATTAACCTTCCCGTGAGTTCCACAGAAGGAGATTTTCTTCTAGAAGATAATTTAAAAATTAATCCCAACATAGTTATCGGATATACCAAGCAAACGACAATAGAGCATTCTTCCGAATTTCAAATCTTTCGGATACTCCTACAAAATTCTTGATTACGGATCCTCAAAATATTGAAATTAATAATTTCGAAACAAGTACACTCAACCTTAACCAACCCGATATAAAACAATCGCTTTTAAAACAGCTGCGGAAGACACATTTGTATAAAGAAGAAGAATCCAAACTTCTGCAGCTCATATCGAAATATGAAGACGTATTTTTCATTGAAGGTGAAAAACTTACATTCACTAGCGTTATTAAGCACAAAATTAATACGAAAGATGACCTACCAGTACATGCTTAATCGTACCGTTACCCTTTCTGTCCCATTGCTTTGTGAAAGTGAATATGGTAACTTGTGTGTACATAGTGCAGGAAGCAATCGCTTAAATTTGTGAGAAATACTTTGCTTTTCGTTGAAAACTTTGTGAACGCTAATCGCTAATCGGAATATCATTCAGATAAGTATAGTGTGTAGTCATACAGACTATTATTGTTCTGTGATTTTCGGATTTCATTTCGCTGCATCGGCTGGCTTTGTAAGTTTCCCAGCAGCGATGTGACGCAGTGTTATATTTTTACATTTCTTATAAAAGAAATGTATAGAATTCGCTCAAACTTTCAAGATTTTTTCCGAGGCCCGGAGGGCCGAGTCTTATATACCAATCGACTCAGCTTGACAATTTGGGACAATGTGTGTGTGTCTGTGTGTGTGTGTGTATGTAACGGACAAATTCTCATTCGTGTTTCTCAGCAATGGCTGAACCGATCTTATCCAAACCAATTTTAAATGAAAGAACTAAAAAACAGTATGAACGCTATTAATTTGTTTTTGATTCTGATGTTTAGTTTCCAAGATATGAATGTTTGAATGCGTAAAAAAGGCGTTTTTGCAGTTTTTTTGAATTATCTGCCGAAATTGACAGTATAGATTAACAATTTATATGTTTTTAGACAGCTTTAACGAATACCTTTCGAACAAGCTATAGATTGTTGAAATCGGACTATTATCAAAAGAGATATTTAACATTAAATGCGGACGAAAGATTTTTATCATTTCCCATTGCCAGAAATATGACCAAAAACATGTAATCTATTATTAACGCCAAAACTGCTTATTTTAGGTCAATAGTACCTTCAAAGAATTTAATGGAGGTAATATGCCCTTTCTTTTGGTATTATACTTTTACTGATTAATCGCCCTATGAGTGAGATATTTTCACAAATTTTCTTGGAAGTGATTATATCGAAATGATGCCTTCAGCAAATTTGTAGCTCTTACTTTTGCGAATAACTTTACTGAAGACTTCAAATATCTATTTTGAATACTTTAAAAGTTATGGCTTGTTGGTTGTGGATTACTCTTTGTCGCCTATTTATTGTTCAATATAGTAATAATCCATTGTAATAAGCCAAACATTATTTCGATAAAACGAAACCTGTATTTCATTTTTCTATCTACAACCGCTAGAAATAATCACCGAACACTTCCAAGTTGTCTGAAAGGAACTTGATAACTTATCAGTGCAAAAATGTTCATTTGTGCGAACCTTCTGTCTGCAATTTTTCTAACTTATGACCATCAGATCGATCTGAAACATATCGGAAAATGAAAAGCGAAATAAATAACTCCAAGCAACGGCGTAGCCAAGAGAAGGTTTTGGAGTTTATCACCATACAACCCCCTCACCACACCAAAAAAAAAATTGGATTCAAGTTAAAAAGTTATTGATGCAGACTGATTTAATTCAATATTACAATAACAATTATCTGATCCGTAGATTGATAACCTGTTGTTGTAAACATCATGAGGACTTTTGATAAATTGTCGGAATGGGGTCCTGATATGTAACTGATCTATTGGTCTTGATTTCACAGTTGCCTAATTGCATCAATATCAAATTCCTGCCTGAAAACATTCCAATAGAAAATTCCACAGTTCTGTAATCAATCATAATCCTCAGATTTCTTTTCAAATTGAGCTCGTTTTTGTAGAGATGTACTGTAATAAGGGTCTTTATTTAATAGGAAGCGAAGTTAAAATTGATTTAATGTCTATGAAACATAGAACTGCTCACCAAAAATGCATAACTTTCAACATTTGCTAAAATGTTTTTGCCTTTCTCATTCACTCTAAAATTCGTCAGTCTAATCCCGACCCGAAGGGCCGAGTGTCATATGCCAATCGACTGAGTTCGTCGAGATCGGAAAATGTTTGTGTGTGTGTGTATGTGTGTATGTGTAAAAAAATGTGACCTCTGTTTCTCAGAGATGGCTGGACCGATTTGCACAAAGTTAGTCTCAAATGAAAGGTACAACCTTCCCATCGGCTGCTTTTGAATTTTTTATTGATTGGACTTCCGGTTCCGGAGTTACGAGTTGAAGAGTGCAATCACACAGCAAATTCCCATATAAACTGAAATGAAAAATTTTCAAAATCAAATTTGTATTTTTGATGCCAAATGACTTTAAAATGCATGAAACATTGAGATGTTTGACAAAAATTTACTTTTTTGGACTTTGGTACATTTTTGCCTTTCTCATATAGAAAGGTTATGCAATCACTCTAAAAGTCGTCAATCATACCGGCCCGGAGGGAGTATGCAGTGAAGGGTTGCTACTTTAAAATTAAAACTAGTTTAAAATTTCTTAACAAAATGAAAATTTTCGGCAGGACCCAGACCTCCCGGATCTTTCTTCATGAACCGCCGCTGGTTTCAAGCGATGTTTCAATATCACATAGTATCTCAAGATCGTGGCTGTCGATCCGTTGTACGTATGTGCATGTACTGAACATGTAATATTCATTTCCACCATTGTATTGGACATAACCAGCCATGGAATCGTAGTCTGGACAAATGAGACAAGCACAATTGCACCACTAGGTGGATTAAAACAGGTTTTTATTTTGGGAATGCGTCGAGTTGAGACGAAAACGTAATATGATTAATAACGAGGATAACACTTTCCGAATGTAGAGAGAAATTTATGAAAAATGACGATTTCCATTCGACTCTAGCAGGTTCTGATCGATTTTGATGAGCATTTGATTTTTGTTGTATGACCAATTATATGTATAGGTCAAATGTTTAAAAACAGTAATTTAAGGTCAAGATAGCATCATTTTGAAACCGCCAATTTCGGAGGTTTAGTATCTTCGATGAGTTTTACAAACGTTAAACAGCGCATAATTTGATAAAATAATTTTGACGGTATATCGTCCAAGAAGTATTTATGGTGAATTTTCTCAGGTTAATATTCATGACTACAATAAAGTCTCAACAAATTCGCTAAAGACATGAACTCTGTTACTATTTTCTGAAAAATTAATTCTGCATAATTTTAAAACTTCAAAAATTACGGTTTCGGAATTATGCCGTTTGGACTGTAAGATCGATTTTCACCAAACCCCCACCAATTGTAAATTTGGTATTGTAAAAAAACGTAAAGGCGTTACTTTAATGCTGATAGGTGGGACTGAAAGAGTATACATTCGCCAAAGGGGCGATAATATCACTTTGTCAATTTCAATAGCAAACACAAATTTTAATTTATTAATTTCAAATACTTTATGAAGTTTTGGGTTTCGATCACTGAATCATGCAATCTAGGATGTAAAAAACACAATAGTTCTTAAATAGGAAATAAAACCAAGTCTGGAAATATTCACTGTTGATTTTCTTTGAATGGTATCACTGCTAGTATCGCGCTTTTCAAGAAAAAGCGTTGATTTCTTAGTTCTCAGTCGCGTTGGAAATTTGAGTAAAGTATGAACTTCAAATCGATTAAAAAAATCGATTTTTTTTGGCTCAGTACAATATATAACCCCTTTAGGAAAATTCTGTTTTCTCACCACAATTTAGATATTTTATTAACAGAGCATTAACATTAATTCGTTGGTATGTCTATTTTATGGGCCATTTTTTCGCTTTACCATTGATTTGGTTTGAGATTTCTAGCACTGATGTTGTCCTATGCTGATTTGAGCGATTCTCTGAGTCCTGCCACTATCCCATGTAGTATGTGTTATCAAAAACATCGCGAAGCATCAAGTTCTAAATGTCCTCAAACGATATAATATCCGAAGAGAGTGATAAGAGTTATAAGAAATGTCTCATCACACTGTTAGGTGGATTAAAAACGTTTTTTGTTTTTGTCGCGCTTCTCCAGCTGTTGTTTAATTTGCTTATTATGAGTGGCCTCCCGAATAGAAATGTACAGTAACAAAATCATGATTTTCACTGTGACAGTACAGTAATTTTACAATAATTTTCAGTAAATTCTAGTGCTATACTACAATACAAAAACCTGTTTTAATCCACCTAGAGGTGCAATTGTGCCTTTCTCATTTCTCCAAACAATGATACAATAGCTGGTTCGTACAATATAACATTATGGAAATGTCTTTCATTCTTATTACACTTCGTAAGTATATATAAAAGCACCTTTTTGCATTCATCGCGGTATCGGTTTGAATCGGAGTTTTCTATGTGATCGCACTCCACAACCCATAACTCCGGAGCCGGAAGTCGGATGGAGATGGAATTTAATATCAGTTTCCGGGGACGCAACACCTTTCGTTTGAGACTAAGTTGATCAAATCGGTCTAGCCATTTTCGAGAAACCAATATAACCGTTATTCTGAATTTGGATACTTCAGGATCCGTCGATGGTGGCCAGTGTGACCAAAGAGCCTTTGAATGACTGTTGGGGACCTAGATCTACAAATTCAACAGTTGTGTACATTTTGGAAAAAATTTCACCTTTTTACATCCATCGCAGAATTCGTTAGATTAGGGATTTGCTGCGTGATCGTACGTATCACCCTGTAATTCAGGAACCAGAACTCGGATCCACACAAAATTCAACAGCAGCTGATGGACCTTTCATTTAAAATTAAGTTTGTCAAAATCGGTTCAGAAAATTCCGAGAAACCGATGTGGACAAATCAACAAATTTTGTTTTGTAACCAGCCAACTCCGAGAAACCGATGTGGACATTTTGTTAACAAATCCGCACATACACACACATACATACATACATACATACACACATACATACACACATACATACACACATACATACACACAGATATTTTGCGATCTCGGCGAATTGAGTCGAATGTTATATGAGACTCGGCCCTCCGGGCCTCGGTTAGAAAGTCGGTTTTTGGAGTAATTGCATAACCTTTCTATATAAGAAAGGCAAAAGAATAATATTTAATTAGCTTAATAAGCATGAGTTCAATGTTATCTTCATGTGATTATAATTTGGAAAGGTTGGTGGAATGGGTTTGAACATGTAGGGAATGGGGGGTTAGTAGAGTGGGAGTGGAGGATGCGTCAAAAATCCTTCATCTTATTTCGGTATACGGGGTGGATGAAGGAAATGCGGGCGTGAGGGTGGTCTAAGAGGAGGGGAGTGATGAAGGATGGTGGCGGAAGGGCAAGGCGGGGGGAGGGGCGGCGACGCAATACTCAACTGCATATTTTGCCTTCCATTTGAGACTTGGTTTGAGAAAATCGGTTTAGTCATCACCGATGAACCGATGTGACTTTAATTGTGGAATATGCCCGGAATTCCGGAATCGTCGATAGTGGACAATATATTCAAAGAATGTTTGATTGGCAATCAATGATCTAGATCTGCGATTAGAAGTAATTTGGTGACCATTTCAATAGTTTTTAGCCTCTGAGGTATTACGATTGTACCGATTTATATGGGAAATTCCAGTGTATCCTTACTAACACCCCTGTAACTCCGGAAGCAAGAGTCAGAACCGAATGAAATTCAGCAGCAGTCAATGGCATTACTGTATCTTTCATTTGAAATCAAGTTTGTAAAAATCGGTAGAGAATTCGTTGTGTAATGGGTGTGATATTAGTTTAGGAACTTGGCGGGTTCCCCGGGGGCGTCATGAACCGTCATAGGTGGCCAATGTGGTCAAAGCTGCTTTGATTGATCATTAGTGATCCAGACCCGCAAACTAGAGTAATGTTACATCAATTTTAATATGTTTTACATCATTTGATCATCATGGTGGTACCAGTTTATATGGGAATTTGCTGTGTAACCGCACTCTTCAACCCGTAACTCCGGAACCGGAAGTCGGATCAACTAAAAATTCAATAGCAGCTTATGGGAGCGTTATACCTTTCAGATGAAACTAAGTTTGCGAAAATCGGTTCAGCCATCTCTGAGAAAATTGTGTGAGTTTAAATGACACACACACATACACACACACACACACACACATTTGCCGATCTCGACGAACTGAATCGAATGGTGTATGACACTCGGCCCTCCGGGCCTCGGTTAAAAAGTCGATTTTTACAGTGATTGCATAGCCTTTCTTTATATGAGAAAGGCAAAACAATAAGCTTTAACGTTTCTATAGTAAATTTTAATGTAAAATCGTCCTTTACAGTAGAAAAGGGGGGTGGTTATGTATCTTAATATTAAAAAAAAATCGATTTTTCCGTATGCATTTTTTTCTCGAAAACGGTCCTGAACAGCAAAATTGATTGTTACATGAAATTTTATTGTAAATCTACTGCGAGAACTTTGCGTCGAACAATGTTGAAACAGTGATAACTATAATATTTATTGTTTTATGGTTGTTTGTAGAGTGAATGCTATTGTAAAATTCTATTCGGGCTGTGTGCAAAGTGTACGGGCACGGTGAGTCTCGCCGAAGGTCTTGTACTATGCCTTTTTTTGCGGCGATAAATATCATCAAAAATGTTCCGGGTTAACAAAGGCCATGGTAAATTGGGTGGCTGATAATGCAAGTCTTTGCTACAAATGTGCAAAATGTTTATCAACCCAGTCTTCTGGTGTGCAGGATGTCAGTTCGATAATCATTGAGTTGGATAAGAAGATGGAACAATTCGCTTCCATTTCTGAGTCTCTCACTACCCGAAAAAACATCGATGCACAGATAAACATCGCAGTAGAAAACGGAATAGAAAAACTGATCAGGTCTTTCAACAACTCTCTCGAGAGTAAATTGGCTGGCTTGGAAAACAGTGTTGCCAAAAAGTTGGAAGATTTTAAAAGTTGTTTTAATGAAAATGTTAAGCGTGAAATTGAATTAGTTGGAATGAACAGAAAGAGGAATTTTAGTAATAGGAAGGTTCATTCTGAATCTGACGGGAATCCCAGTAGAAAACGAAAAATTTTGACGAGTAAAGAAGATGAACCGATGTTAATTGAAATAGACGATGATGGAAATAATGACGAGGTTTTTGATAAAAATAGTAGAATTACTTACGCGAATGTTTTTTCGGGAGCTACAGGGACGAATAAAATTAGAACTAGAAGCCAAACGAAACGTAAGACTCGCCCGGTCATTGTGATTAAACCAGTCGAGCCGTTGCAATCGAGTTACGACACGAGGAATGAATTAAAAAATAAATTAGATCCAAAGGTGCACAAAATTAGAAACTTTAAAAACGGTAAAGATGGCTCGATTATTGTGGAGTGTGCAACTCGGGATAATATTGAATCGGTGAAAGAAAACATTGTAAGCAATCTGGGTGAAAAGTATAATGCTGTTATACCGGTACCCGGTAAACCGAAGATAAAAATAATGGGGATGAGTGATCGATACTCTGAAGAAGTCTTCATTGACTTATTGAAGAGTCAGAATGAGGGTATTCCGTTTGAATATGTTAAAGTTGTTTCCAATTACCAAAATCCACGCTTCAAATATAACAAATACAATGTTATAATTGAAGTTGATAAGGACACTTGTAGCAGCCTGATGTCAGCCCGTGCGGTAAACATTGGTTGGGATAGGTGTTCTGTTTTTGAGGCCTTTAACGTGCTGCGCTGCTTCAACTGTGGAGAATATGGTCATAAGAGCACGGGATGCCTGAATAAAGAAACATGCTCCAGATGTAATGGAGCACATAGAACATCTGAATGCTCGTCAACGGATTTTAAATCCGTTAATTGTATTAA
Organism: Topomyia yanbarensis; assembly: GCF_030247195.1. Taxonomy (NCBI): domain Eukaryota; kingdom Metazoa; phylum Arthropoda; class Insecta; order Diptera; family Culicidae; genus Topomyia; species Topomyia yanbarensis. The sequence continues at coordinate 188,861,840 of NC_080672.1, forward strand.
AAAGAATAATGAACGTAAAATGAATTTGGACGTAAATCATGCGGCATTTAGTAAGCAGTGTTCAGTATATCGGAGACTGCTAGAATTGAAAAAAGCAACGTTTTGTCAAGTGAATACCAACTAACAAACGAGAGGTTGTCTGAAACATTGTATTTAAATATAGCTGGGTTATCTACAAACTTTGTCGCAATGCGACATCTTGTAGAAAACAAACGTCCATTGTTGGTTTTAATATCAGAAACACATATTGTTGATGCTGATGCATTTGATCAGTATAGCATTCCGGATTAGAAAGTTGCTTTTTGCCTATCTCATTCCAGACATACCGGTGGAGTTGCTATTTACGCCAAAGAATCGATTAAATTCATCGTTCGGTTAAACGAAGCAGTTGATAATAATTGGTTCTTGGGTATATCAGTAGAAAGAGGCATGCAGGTGGGAAATTTTGCAGTAGTATACCATTCTCCTAGTTCAAGCGATCGACGGATTTTAGAAATTTTAGAAAACTGGTGGGAGAATTTCGTTGACTTAAGTAAACTTAATGTAATTTCGGGCGATTTCAATATTGATTGGCTCAATGATCAAAATTCGAATCAGTTGAAGCAGTTGGCAGAGTTTTTCAATTTCAAGCAAACGGTTAGTGGGTTTACAAGAATTTCCAGATACAGTAGAACATTGATAGATCACGTGTATTCCAATTTTGATGGGGTTTATTCGTATGTAGAGGCCGATTGTAAAATTTCAGACCATGAGACAATTTCAATTTTTCTGGAGAATGGACCTAACCGTGAAGAGGATAAAGTTAAAATCAAGTGCTGGAAAAGATATTCGAAACAAGCTATGTCTCAACTGGTTTCGAGAAGCATGGATTTTACGGAATTGAATGGAAATTTGGATAACAAGGCAGCTGTTCTAACTAACGTGTTAAAAGAGTGTACAAATAGTTTAGTTTCTCAAAAGTTTGTTAATTCAAATAACTCGAACAGCTGGTACTCTTTAGATCTTTTGCGCCTTAAACGTAAAAGGGATAAAAAGTACAAGAAATTTTGCAGAACCAATAGTGAACGTCTTTGGAATGGGTACACACACGCGCGAAATATTTATTCACGGGCCTTGAAGAAGACCAAATGTGAATATATTCAAAGGAAGATCGATCAACATCAAAACAACAGCAAAGAGTTATGGAAAATCCTAAAGAATTTAATTAAACCTAAACCTAGTTCCTCGCACTCCATAACTTTGAACGGGGTAGAAGAACAATCTGAGCAAATAATAGCTGAAAAATTGAACAGTTATTTCGTTAACAGTGTGCAACTGATCAATCAAAGTATTGAGCTGGTCAGTGAAGCTGTGGAAATAACACAGCCGATTAATAGTAACTGTAGATTTGATGGATTTCACCCAATCACTTTTTTTTTTTTTTTTATTCATTTCGTTTATTTGATAGGCACAAATGCGTTAGCTTGGCGGTGCCAAATGCTTTTGTTTTTACATTTGGATATCTTAAAACTAGGAGGTTACAATGTTGAAATATTTTTTTTACAAAGGAAAAGAAAGTTTACAGATATCTTAAGACTAGAAATAAGATTCAATATACAAAAGAGGGCCAAAAGATTTTTTTATGAAAAAAAATTAAAACAAGGGATTCACTTTGATATACAAGAGGGGGAGTAATAGTATTTTACGAAATATTTTACGGTTATCTTAAAACTAACAATATAGTTTAGTACACAAAAGGGGGGAACAAATATTTATGAGAAATTTCACAGAAATCTTAAAACTAGGGATTCAATTCTATTTACAAGATGGAGGACAAGAGTTTCAATAAAGAGTAAAAATTATAGCTATCTTAAAACTAGGAATACAGAATACTAATTTGAATTTTTTAACTAAAACTTATGCTTGGTCAAGATATTCAAAGGGTGGCTTATTTCCGCATCAGTGTAGCAGCAGTTGTATCAAGGACAGGGGAGAGACAGGGAAAGAAGAGCAAAACTTGCAACTTTCGCTCGAACGGCGTGGGGGGGGGGGGGGGTGAGGGGGATCAGCGAACCAAATTTGCGCCTCAGTATAGTAAGTCGTCGAGTACCGGATTGGCGGATGGTATTCTTCGGACCCGCGGGGAATCCTTCAAAAGTCATCGGACCTCGAGTCGCTCTCGCTTCAGTTTCCTTCTATGCAGGCGTAGTGGTAAGGGCGATGGCGGTTAAATAGTGGCACTCTGGAGCTGATCGGTTCCACAAGGCAGGAGGAAACTCTAAAAACGAGAAATAAAAGAGAGGGGCTAAATTGGGATATTTATCGTTTTTATGAAGGTATAAATAAGGGACATATAGGGGAAATCACGAGTTGCCAGCATATCTCGGACTGGTACATTGGGTGGTCTACCTCGGGCCCGAAGGGATTCCTTTAACTGAGACCTGGCGTCACAATACCCGGCGCACACCCAGACAACGTGTTCGATGTCGTGATAGCCCTCGTCACAAGCGCACAGACTACTCTCCGCAAGCCCAATACGCCGCAAATGCGCATCCATGGTGTAGTGATTGGACATAAGTCGGGACATTACACGAATAAAATCCCGACCCACATCCATCCCCCCGAACCAAGGCTTCGTTGATACCTTTGGGATAATCGAATGTAGCCATCGTCCAAGTTCCCCATTGCTCCACGAGGTTTGCCAACTGTTGAGCGTCCTCTGACGACAAATACTAAAAAATTCGTTGAAGCAGATTGGTCTTTCGTATATGTCACCATTTAATGCGCCCACCTTTGCTAATGAGTCGGCCTTTTCATTGCCCGGGATAGAACAATGAGAGGGGACCCAAACAAAGGTAATCTGATAAGATTTTTCAGATAACGTACACAAGGACTCCTGTATCTTCCCCAGAAAATACGGTAATTGCTTTTTAGGCTTCACCGCACGAAGAGCCTCGATAGAGCTGAGGCTGTCCGAAACGATGAAGTAGTGATCTGTGGGCAGAGTGTCGATGATCCCAAGGGTGTACTGAATTGCAGCTAACTCTGCGACGTAAACTGAAGCGGGATCATTGAGCTTGAATGAAGCGGTGATAGTATTGTTGAAGATACCGAAGCCAGTGGACCCATCGAGATTTGATCCGTCAGTGTAGAACATTTTGTCACAGTCGACTTCTCGGAATTTATTATAAAATATATTGGGGATCACCTGCGGGCGTATATGGTCCGGAATTCCACGAATATCTTCCTTCATGGATGTGTCGAAGAATACAGTAGAATCAGAAGTATCTAGGAAACGGACACGGTTGGGATTGTACGAAGAAGGATTGATGCTCTGTGCCATGTAGTCGAAGTACAAGGACATAAAACGGGTTTGAGAATTAAGCTCGACGAGCCTCTCGAAGTTTTCAATTACCAACGGGTTCAGAATGTCGCATCGGATGAGCAATCGATATGAGAGTTCCCAAAATCGATTTTTTAGCGGAAGAACGCCCGCCAGCACTTCGAGACTCATCGTATGGGTCGAGTGCATGCAACCCAAGGCAATGCGCAAGCAACGATACTGGATTCTCTCCAGTTTGATGAAGTGTATGTTCGCAGCGGAGCGGAAACAGAAACACCCGTACTCCATCACCGACAATATCGTTGTTTGGTACAACCTGATCAGGTCTCCTGGGTGAGCACCCCACCATGTTCCAGTTATTGTTCGGAGAAAATTGATCCTTTGTTGGCATTTCTGTTTCAGATACCTAATGTGACATCCCCAGGTACCTTTAGAGTCGAACCAGACCCCGAGATATTTAAATGTGAAAACCTGGTTGATCGTTGCACCCATTAATAAAAGCTGGAGTTGCGCCGGCTCACGCTTCCTAGAAAAAACAACCAACTCAGTTTTCTCCGTGGAGAACTCGATACCCAGCTGAAGAGCCCAAGCAGACAAATTGTCCAAGGTATTTTGTAATGGTCCTTGCAAGTCGGCAGCTTTGGGCCCTGTAACAGAGACCACCCCGTCGTCTGCAAGTTGCCTTAGCGTGCATGAATTGGCAAGACAATCGTCAATGTCATTCACGTAAAAATTGTAGAGCAGGGGACTTAGACATGAGCCCTGGGGAAGACCCATGTAGCTAAATCGCGATGTTGTTAAATCGCCATGCGAAAAGTGCATGTGCTTTTCAGACAACAGGTTTAGCAAAAAGTTATTTAAAATTGGTGAAAGACCATGCTGGTGCAGCTTCTCTGACAGAATGTTGATAGAAACTGAGTCAAAAGCCCCCTTAATATCCAAGAAGACTGATGCCATCTGCTCTCTGTTAGCATAGGCCATTTGGATTTCTGTAGAAAGCAACGCAAGGCAATCGTTCGTCCCTTTGCCTTTGCGGAAGACCCAATCACTTTTGAACAATTGAAAGATATTTGTTTTTCTTTGGGAAAATCGGCTGGTATCGATAATATCAACGCAAAAGTGATACAGGATTGCTTTCATGTCATCGGACACGATCTGCTGGACCTTGTAAATGAATCGCTACAAACTGGGCACGTGCCGACAGTTTGGAAGGAATCACTTGTGATTCCTATTCCCAAAGTTACTGGGACGGATAAAGCCGAAGAGTACCGCCCCATTAACATGTTGCACACATTAGAGAAAATTTTAGAACTTGTTGTTAAGGGCTAGCTGATGAGTTATTTGAATAATAATAATTTGCTAATTCCGGAGCAATCGGGATACCGAGAGGGACACTCTTGCGAAACCACTTTGAATCTAGTGTTAGCAAAATGGAAAGAGAAAATCGAGGTTAAAGAGACTATTTTTGCTGTATTTTGAGATCTGAAACGCGCTTTTGAGACAATTTCGAGACCTTTACTTTTGAAAACTTTAGAGCGATTTGGTATCGGAGGGATAGCACTTAAGTGGTTTGAAAACTATTTATGTGATAGAACTCAGAAAACTAGTTTTAACGATTTTGTGTCTAGTCCTCTCGACAATCCTCTTGGAGTGCCGTAAGGTAGTGTCTTAGGTCCTTTTTTATTTATTATGTATATAAATGACATTAGGCGAGTTTTACGATTTTGTGACTTAAATTTGTTTGCTGACGACACTGTTCTGTTCATTGCAGCTAAGGATATAGATGAAGCCGTGGCGCATTTGAACGAGGATTTGCATTCCCTTGCTCGTTGGTTAAAATGTAAACAATTAAAGTTAAATGGTGCTAAAACTAAATATATGATTATCTCTTCGGCTAATACTAGGCCTGACGTTAACGTTGAAATAAATGGTGAGACTATTGATCGCGTTAGTGAATTAAAATATCTTGGAATAATCATTGATGATAAGTTAACCTTTAAGTCTCACATCGACAATGTCATCAAAAAGATTGCTAAAAAGTATGGTATATTGTGTCGTCTGAAAAATGATTTAACAATTAGTAGTAAAATTTTATTATATAAATCTATTGTTTCATTACATATTGACTTCTGCCCGTCCATTTTGTTTCTTGCCAATCAAACACAAATATTGAGGTTACAGCGATTGCAAAATAGAATCATGCGATTAATTTTAAAATGTAACAGATACACTTCCTCTAGTTTCATGCTAAGCGCATTACAATGGCTCTCTGGAAGCAAAGCATTTATTACTTAACAATGGTGTTCATTTTTAAAATTATTAATGGAATGCTGCCTCGATATTTGTGTGATCGAATTGAAAGAGGAAGTGATGTACATAGGTACAACACTAGAAACGCGTCTGATGCAAGAACACCTAACTTTTTATTTAGTAGATCACAGAACTCCTTGTTGTACAAAGGAATAAGTTTTTTCAATTCGATGCCTAGACATATTAACCGTGCCGCAACATTAGCGGAGTTCAAAACAGTATGTATTTCACACGTAAAATCTGCTTTGTAGACAGATTTTTTGAATTTTTATATTTTGGAGTTATTTGAATAACTATGTAATACCACGAAGATTGTATTTTTTTCTCTTCTATTATTTGCATTTAGTCACACTAAGTTATTATATTCGCTATGATAATGATGGATTTTTGTTAATTGTTTATTATAGTTTTTAAAAATAATGAGATGTCTACAGAAGTCTGAGCCACGCGCGCGATGAGCAGATAGAGACTAACTTGAAATCGAACATGGTGGCCAGTACCAAGAGCTCATCGGGTTGAATTGAAGCTTTTAGACTTTTGTTGTGATCAGGGTCTGATTTTGTGATGGAGTTGCTTTGCTGGCTTTGCTCGACAATATAGTTAATCTCGGTTATTGCTGCCATAGCGACAATAACGGGGTTGGTTCGTTGAGTGGGGGGCTTGTTGACTTCTTCTGATAAAACAAGATATCGGGTTCAATTCCTGATCAATCCAGGGTATTCCCGGAAAGGAATATCCCTGGATTGCCTTGGGTTAGTGGTACGCAACTTTCAATAAAGGGGCCTGATGTGGATGATATAACTCGATTAGACTCTGCACTGCCACTAGGCTCGTCACTTCTCACCTTAGCAGGTGGTAGTACCGATGTCTTGGTCAGGCGGGAGGAGTCTTACAGAGAATTATCAGAAATGGAAGCTATTGGGTTCAATTCCCGATTCTATCAAGTATCTTCCCGGAATGGAAATTTTCTTGATGGACCCTGGTTGTTGATGGAATATTCGAAATATATCTGGTTACGTTCTTTTGAAGGAAAGGCTATGTCTGTAAATTGAACCAGTCCGTTTTTTTTGTTAACTGGTCTTGTCATGATTTAAAATATTAATTATCTTCTAGATAAATCGTTCAGCTCACACCTTTGCGGGGGTATGAGGTGGGACCATCATCATCATCATCATCATCAAAAAAAAATCTGCCATAGAGAAGAGGTACAACGCCAAATTACGAAAATGCTTGACCAAGGCATCATTCGGCATTCGAATAGTCCATGGACATCACCAGTCTGGATCGTCGAAAAAAAATTAGACGCTTCTGGAAAGAAAAAGTGGCGACTTGTAATAGACTACAGAAAACTTAATGAAAAAACGGTCGACGACCTTTACCCCATACCCAATATTACAGACATCCTCGACAAATTAGGTCGTTGTATGTATTTTACAACCTTAGACCTCGCCTCTGGTTTCCACCGAGTCGAAGTCGAAAAAATAGACATTCCAAAAACTGCAACTGTAGAAAATGGGTTGAAAAATGCACCTTCAACGTTCCAGCGCGTGATGGGCAACGTGCTGAGGGAACACATCGGAGTCATATGTTTAGTGTACATGGATGACATCATTGTCGTTTCTACTAGTCTAACTGAGCATCTCGACAATTTTCGCGACATTGAAGAAACACAATCTGAAGGTACAATTGGACAAGAGCGAATTCCTACAAAATGAGGTTGCCTTCCTGGGCCATATTGTGACTTCGGAAGGTGTCAAACCCAATCCCGAAAAAAATAAAATTATAAAAGAATGGCCATTGCCATCAAATGAAAAAGAACTGCGTGGTTTCTTAGGTATTTTAGGATACTACCGCAAATTCATTAAAGATTTCGCTAAAATAGCCAAGCCACTGACTAATGCCCTTAGAAAAGGTGAAGGCATTTCTCACTCGAGAGACTTCGTTGAAGCATTCGAAAAATGTAAAAATATTCTATCAGGGAGCAATATTCTGCAATATCCTGACTTTTCCAAACAATTCATACTTACCACAGATGCCTCCAACTTCGCAATCGGCGCTGTGTTATCTCAAGGAATTATAGGAAGTGATAAGCCGATAGCCTTCGCTTCCAGAACTTTGAATAAGTCAGAGGAAAAATATTCAGCTATGGAGAAAGAACTATTAGCTGTTGTATGGGCTTGCAAATATTTTCGCCCTTACTTACATGGCCGGAAGTTTATTCTTTATACTGATCATAAACCTCTCACATATGGGCTTAATCTGAAAGACTCTAATAATAGGCTTGTCCATTGGCGTCTTTCACTTAGCGAATTTGATTACGAAATACGTTACCGTTCAGGTAAACAAAACATAGTCGCAGACAGTTTATCAAGGATTCGGAACGAAATTAATATAAATGAGGAGGAAATCTCATCCGATAATGCCACGGTGCATTCTGCGGATACAGACGACTCCGAATTTATCCCGTGTACTGAGCTCCCGGTGAACACCTTTAGTAATCAAATAATTTTGAGAGTCGGGCCTGACGAGCCAGACAATTACGAACAAATATTCCCCAGAGTATATCGAAGAACGATAACAAAATCTGTCTTCGGCGTACCAGTTATGATCCGTATATTCAAAAATTACATGGACCTTAGACGGACTAATTGTATCTACTTCCCGGAAAGTATTATGAACATCATCCAGATTACTTATAAAAACTACTTTAGCAGGGCTAAACCGTTTAAACTTCTGATAGATTTACAAACACCCGAAGAACAGAACCTCGTGATAGAACAAACGCACGAATGTGCACACAGAGGAATCTGGGAAAATAATCAGCAAATAATAAAGAGGTAATATTTTCCGAAGATGAAAATAAAAATCAGAGAGTTCATCAAACTTTGCGACATATGTAACAAAAATAAATACGACCGGCATCCCTACAAAATTATATTAGGATCAACATAAAATCCGAACAGACCGCTTGACATAGTTCACGTTGACATCTTTGTAGCAGAAAAGGAACACTTTCTGTCATTCTTATACAAATTTTCCAGATACGGTACTTTAGTACACATCAAATCCCGAAACATTTTAGATATAAGAAAAGGGTTAACTAAATTTTTCAAAATCTACGGGACACCACGCTTAATCGTATGCGACAACGAGCCAGCCCTTAAGTCTATAGAAGTTCGTGGCCTCTTGCATGACTTAAATATAGAAATATTCTTCACACCACCTAACCACAGTGAAAGCAACGGTACGGTTGAACGATTTCATTCTACCATAGCAGAAATATTTCGCTGTAACAATCCAAATTACGAAGATCTAAATATTAAAGAAATATTTAACATTGCGTGTACACTGTATAACAACACAATTCACTCTGCAATAAAACTCAAACCTAGGGAAGTTTTCTACGGGTTGAAAGATCAACAAGAAAGACCTCTCAATATAGAATTAATAGTAAAGGCCCGCAACGAATTCTATGACGAGGTTATGCTCGCACACAATAGATCAAAACTAAGAAATTCGGAATATCATAATAAACACAGAGAACCAGAACCGGAAATAGAACCAAATGCCATAGCTTACAAAAAAATTCAAGGCATCAAAAAGAAAACAAAGCCAAAGTATTTACCAGTCCGAGCATCAGAAAACAAGGGTAGAATACTTGTAGCTGACTCTGGCCGGGAAATACATAAAGATAATGTCAAAAAAATTTAACAGATTTTGTACTTTTAGAATACGAGATGATCGACGCCTGCAGAATCCTCCTGATTTGCCTCCTACTCACTTTTCCCATCACACCCTATTCGCAGTCCATCCAGATACATGACATAACAAACAACGCAGGTGCGTTGCTTCTTCAACGAGGGGAGGGAAGAATAATAGCGGGGTATGATAGACTTTTACACGTAATCGATTTTACAAAATTTGACGTGTCTGTCGCAATCATTGAGAACGTAATAAGTCAGATAAAAAATTCTACAGATTTTTCAGAAATAATTCTAACTAAATTAACTGATATAAAGATCATCCTTAGTACCTTGCACGACAGACCAAGAAATAAACGTTCAATTAACATATTAGGAAGCATAATAAAAACGGTGACAGGGAATCTAGATGCTGAAGATATGAACATAATTAATTCTAATTTAGATAACCTCAGGAGAACAGAAAATGTATTAATCCATCAGAACAATAGACAGATAAAAATAAATTCTAAATTCGAAAATAGACTCAATATGATTACCGATGGTTTCAGAAACCAACAAAATGTACTTAATAAAATCATTGACAACGAAGATTATGTTATAACAGAAAATCATAAAATTTCAATAATTTTTAACTAGACTCCCTTTTGAACACACTAAAATCAATTGAATATTGTATAATGTTAGCAAAACTAAATATTGTCAGTAAAACCATTTTCACACCAAAAGAAATAGAAATAATAGCGCAGGAAATTAAAAACCAAGGCCTAGAAATTCACGATGCAGACGAAGCATTCAACTATCTGACAACAACCATCTTCTACAAGGGACCAACACTCATCATCAGCATCAACGCTCCACGCCTACTTTCTGAAAGATATAGAAAAGTCATCATCGAACCCCTACCACTCCTGAACCAAACCGTTAAACTAACGCACAACACAGTTTTCATTAACCCGACACAAATACTTGCAGTAATTTCCAAATGCCAAGAATACAACAGAGTGACAATCTGCGAGAGGAAACAATTGATTGAAATCAGCGATGATCCTTGTGAAGCTCCACTTCTAAGAGGCCAACACGGGAAGTGCCATTTATCAGAAAAACCTCCGTCATCAGAAACAAGACCACTAACCCCAGGAACACTGTTGGTGATATCCGTTCACCAAGACGTACGCATCAACAGCACCTGCGGCATCAGCAATAGGACGTTAACCGGAATCCACTTGGTAACGTTTCATAATTGCTCACTCCACATTAGGAACGAGCTGTTCGAAAATTTTGAACTACGGTTCTATCAACCAACAATTTTGCCACTGCAATCAGGCAAAATACAAACTATGCAAATAGAGCGGCACGTAAACATATCAGAGCTACACCAACTCAACATAGCAAACAGAAACCGGCTCGAAATAGTTAACGTGGAACATCGACTTGGATTTTTATCGCTTAGCACAGCAGTTGTCCTCATTTTCGCATTGTTGATTTTTATACTTGTTAAATATTACCAGTTTACAAAAATAGAAAATTGCTCGGGACGAGCAATACTTGAAAAGGAAGCAGTTAAGCGCGAATCCACCCTAACGACCATAAATGACAACTCGGCCAAAAGCATCGTAGCAACACCCGAAATAGCTGAGCCAGCGTCGCGTACGTGGAACACGCGTGAACGACCAAACATCGGACCATCATGGGAGCCACCGTTACCAGGTGCAAGATCAGCAGTTTTAGGAATCAAGCTAGGGACTCAAGTGTTCGATAAACATTGAATAAATCAGTCTTTAGTGTGCTGTCGAGTAGGTTAGTTCAGTTTTACTTTTTAAAAAGAAATTTTCCATAGCAGAGGCTTTTACTTATATATACATATATATATATATATATATATATATATATATATATATATATATATATATATATATATATATATATATATATATATATATATATATATATATATATATATATATATATATATATATATATATATATATATATATATATATATATATATATATATATATATATATATATATATATATATATATATATATATATATATATATATATATATATATATATATATATATATATATATATATATATATATATATATATATATATATATATATATATATATATATATATATATATATATATATATATATATATATATATATATATATATATATATATATATATATATATATATATATATATATATATATATATATATATATATATATATATATATATATATATATATATATATATGTGTGTGTGTGTGTATTTATAAGCCAATGTTTGTAACTGATTGCCGTGAAAATTTGTTATTTGTTATGGAACGTGTTCCTGTGCTATTGTTTGGGGATTATCTGCCCGACAGATGGCGCTTCGGAACAAATTGTGTTTTCCTTCTATCTCGTTGAAAGTCGCAGTAACGCGCAACGGGTATTAGCTAGTATGTAATAGTTCCTTAATATCATTTTTTTAATGAATTTTATCGTCAGTTAATGGAATTTACATGCGCCTGTTCATACTGCATGAACACCTGCCAGACCTGCTTACCTTTTAAGGGGTAAAGAGCAGTTGTAGTAAACCTTTGCGAAATCATTACACATTTGCAACCGGTCTCCTCATTCCATCTTTTGCGCGCGTCGATTTAATATACCACCAAATTTCAACCAAACAGAAATTCCTTGTCAATATATTTTTTAATAATACTAGTGAAATTTTCCACTGAAATACCAATAAAAGTTTGTACGATGTCCAGTGATATCAAACAATTCGAGTGATCATGTGTCTATGTGACTTGTTTGTGTTGGTTTTAATAATACTAGTGAAATTTCCGAATAAAAAATGGAGGGAATAAAAGTTTGTACGATGTCCAGTGATACCAAACAGTTCGAGTGATCATGTGTCCATGTGACTTTTCTTTGTGTTGTTTTTCTTCTTGCAGTTATTCGATCGTAGAATTATCGTGGATCCGAGTTTGCATTGCACGATAAAGTTCAGGAAGATTTTGATTGTGCATATATCATTATTTCGCAATGTTTTTCCACGTTTTTCAATTTGGTAATCAATGATCTACGACTTATTATGGTGAGGACTTTCGGAATGGGCTTCCGAGCTAATCCAGAACGACAAGGAGAAGAAAATGCATCAATCAAAAGAGATGAAAGAGAGGGACAGAGTTGGACAATGTCAGTTAAGTTGTATCAAAACACGTGAAATCCCAGTCCCACATTGGTGCGACATTGGTTCGATGTTGATTTAACATTGTCCCAATGTTGGTTCGATATTAGTCCAGCATAGGTCCTATTTTTGTCCGACATTAGTCTGATGTTGGTCTAACATTGCCCGATATTGGTTCAACGTTGGTCTAGCTTTGATCTGAGATTCCATCTTATATTACCTTTAAATTTTCTTTCTTGATCAGTTCGGTTCACTATCATTCAGTCAGTGAAATGATTGCAGACTAGTACATGTTAGTGGTGAATTGATATTCGTCCGAAAATGTGATAGCTCAAAACGGAAAGATATCAGCTATCAACTGACACCACTGAAATTGTTTAGCTCTTGTAAAGTATACTGCACCGGTACACAGTTGCACGACCCCAACAATCAATGTCTTTTAATACTTTCGCAAATATTTATTTAATTTTTCCCTCAGTTTGAATAGAAGTATCTCAAAATTTTACGATAATCGGATGAAAAAATGAATTTTTAACACGTTGAAGCAAGTGATGTCGAGGATTTCTGTTCAATTCAATTCATTAGAAATCTTCATATCTTCGAACTTCAAATGGCGATATCTCAAGAACTACGAGACGGATTTGTATGGTTGTAAGTTCTTTGGAAAGAAGAATGAATATGATTAACTATAGATGTGAGCGTTTTGCGCAGAAATGATTTACTTCTGTTCTGCGTCAAGAAAAAGCAATTGAGAAATTCGATGTCATATCAGTAATTTATCTTTATATGTCTTTCAATTTTTGAGATGGTCTCCATAGATTACTTATTATGAATCTAACTCAAATACAAATGAAAATACCCGTATAGAGACGCCCTTTAGCTCATAAATCTTACAAATATTATATTACTTCATAATTAGTGATTTTTACTACCGCGATATAGTTCGTAAGCACTTCCGATAATTTGTGTGCGTTTATATTATGCTATCAAATCTACATGGGAATTGATTTTCAAATAGACTGTGTTATTTCAATTAAACCATATGTAACTATTTGTTTTTGTTTTACTATTTCATTATAGATATGACGTATATCTATGAAAGCGCTGATCAAGAGTTCAAAAAGCGATTTACTAACAATGTTTTTGGTGTAGCATGTAGCGTTTGCGATCATTTGTGGTTTCGAAAAGATTTGAAAAATATTAGCAGAGCCGAGGAAAATGTTCTTTTGACATTAGGATCATTTGAATCTGTAGAAGATTTTAGTGTTTGTCAGACCTGCCGTGGAAGTTTGAAACGAGGTGTAGGGGAGACTGAGGAGACGATCCCCTTTTTTATTTTTCAGTCCAACTCCGTGGAATGATGAAAAACTATATATTTTTTTGTAGTTTTATATTGTTTCTAGGGATGACTAATAATCATAAAAAAATTACATGGAAATATTATGAGCTATGAGCATTTCTGGAAAACAACACAAAATGGAAAATTCTTAGATTAGTAGAGACTCGAGCCCTAATTTGGGGACACTTGATTCCTTTATGAAAACGTGTTTAAAAGAGCATGTAGGGTAATAAGCCTATTTTTCCCCTGTTTCTACTACCATCCTACCCATCTGAAGCCTTTGGTTAGAGCAGCGTCTGCCATCTTTGCTCAACGCATTGACTCAAATGGTATTGCGATAATGGGGGTACTCGATTAGAGATTTTGCTGCGCTCAAACAGAAGATTTTCACCATTCTCAAAACAATTTTGTTATTATATTGGCTCTTAATAAGAGGCGAATGACCTTAACGTTAAAACCTCTATAATCGAAATAAAAAAATAGACCTTAATAACAAATCAAAGAAGATGAAATAATAAAATTATTGTAGTAATAATGTGGTACCCTTCTTAATAGGGCAAAAACGGGTACATTAACCCACTCAATTTTATAAATGGATTGTAGTATTGATTAAATTGTTATGATTAGATATTGTTATTTTTGTTACTACATATTACGTATCTCTCACCTGATTTTTTCACGAATTCTCCAAATCTCCGTGCAATTATTTGAAAGTTGTCTTTATTATGGTTGAGGAACGTCAAATGTGGGATGAATGGTTGCTACGTATACTGTAGTAAACAATTACAGTTATGTTTCTTTACGATGAAGCGTTCATTTTTGACATTTTTTTATGACAACAATGACTTCAATTGTTCTGGTGTGAATTTGGTTATTTTCAGTGGTGTGTATGAAGTATGGCGAAGGGAATCAAATCTCCATGAATTTGAAGGGATCAAGTGAACCCATAGCATCTATTTCAGCAAACTTTAGTAAAAATGTAATTGAACAAAAGAATCAGCTCAATCATAACGTATTCATATAATTGACATTCTCCTGTAATTCTGTATGCAAAAGTAGAGTATGTAGTGGGTGATTTTATCAATTTTATAAAAGTTTGAAAATTTGAAAAATAAATCTTCTTCAGTTCTTCTGAGACTTTTTTTAAATCGGTAAAAATTCGGTTACACAAAAGTCCAATTTCTTTTTTCTGTGTTAATGAAATTTATGTTTAGATAAAACTACGCAACTTTATAGTATATTCGATTAATGTATTCTGATCCGCCTTTGAGTTACAATGATGTGATCAAGTCTCCCCGGGGATCAAGTCTCTTCAGTCTCCCCTAGTACCAAAACTGGCTACAATGAATGGATTTATATATCCCAATCGTCCTCCGGGTTTACCTCCACTAGATCCAGTAAGTGAAAGGTTAATTTCTCCAAGATTGCCTTTCATGCAGATAAGGCGCTTACGTCATGCTGCAGGAAGTCACACAATAATGGGTCAAATTATTAATGTCCCAGTGGATGTACCTGAGATGATCCGTGTACTACCACGAAATATTGATGACGATTATGCATTTAATGTTAGTATCAAGAAGCATTTAATGCACAAATCTTCTTATTTCATATAACAGTTTTAGCCTTCGCCTTGAAAGGATGTGTTTGCTGATTGGTTGTAGCAACCAATGCTGTACAAGCCGTGAATAGGCTAGAAGTTTGTGTACCGTGTCAGTATTTGATGCCGTGTTGGTGCGGAGACAGGCAGGATTGTTGTGTTGAGAGCGGTCGTTTGGTGGTGGTACCACGCGATAAGCGAGTGTTGGTGCGAAGGTAACGAAGTCTCAGGTAAGCGGCGCCCCACCTTGGTGGTAGTAGTGGTTGCGCTGCATACAACCGGCGCTTGCGACGGAGTGAGACAGAGCTGCATCTGGTTGGTGAAGCGGCCCGCTTCATCATAACTCATTCATCCGTATTAGGGCAGATACGGGATTTTGAGTATTTGTGTACCTAGCCACGCTGCGTAGTAGGGGAATACCTCTGGACCCACATGTAAGCGGCGGCCCCACCTTGGTGGTGGTAGTGCATACAGTCGGCGCTAATTGAGACAGAGCTGCATCTTGTTGGTGAAGCGTCTCGCTTCATCATCACTTATTCATCTGTGCTAGTGCAGAAACGGGCTTTTGTGTATTTGTGTACCTAGCCACGCTGCGTAGTAAGGAAATACCCCTGGACCCACAGGTAAACAGCGGCTCCATCTTGGTAGTGGTGGTTGCGCTGTGTTCAACCCGAGCGTGACAGAGGGAGACAGCGTGAATCTGCAACTCTTCGAATGACAGGTAGATTTTAATATAATTTTGCTCGTGTTTGTATTTAATTTACTTACTGTGTATGGTAGGCGAGATGGAGGATAGTGAGATGGAATCCTCCATTTCACAAGAGCAAAATTCTTCTGATCCCCCTCCCTCAACTCCCCTTAGAATAAAATTATACCCCCAAGGGTCTTCTGGACCTTGGCAGGTTTTCTTCAGGCGGAAAGGAAAGCCATTAAACCTTGTGCAAATTGCACGGGATCTGACTTCACGATTTTCTGCTGTAACAGAGATCGTGAAAGTAAATAAAGAAAAACTTCGAGTTAGCATTGATAACATTAGACAAGCTAACGAGATAGTAGCCTGCGAACTCTTCACGCGTGAATATAAAGTTTATATACTTTCGCGCGATATAGAATGCGATGGAGTCATCTCCGAACCCAGCCTCACTGCCGAGGATATACTTAAGCATGGTGTTGGTTGTTTCAACAACGCCCTACTTAGGTAAAAATACTCGATTGTAAGCAATTGTACTCAGTATCACATGAAGAAGAGAAAAAAGTTTACCGACCATCCTATTCATTTCGTGTAACATTCGCTGGGTCTGCTTTGCCTAACCATGTTCTTATTAATAAAATTCGTCTCCCCGTTCGCCTTTTCATCCCTCGTGTGATGAATTGCCTCAATTGTAAACAGCTTGGCCACACAGCCACTTACTGTTCCAATAAGGTACGGTGTGGCAAATGTGGGGGCCTCATCAAGAGGATACATGCAATAAAAACATAGAAAAATGTTTACATTGCGGAGAAACTTCACACGAGCTCCTTGCATGTCCCATATATAAATAGCGGTAGGAGAAAATTAAACGATCCTTGAAGGAGAGATCTAAGCGCTCTTATGCAGAAATACTGAAAAATGCTACTCCTGAACCCATGGTCCCAGAAAACAGATACGCTATTCTATTGCCGAAAGAGTCTGACTCTGACGAAGCGTCCGAAGGTACATCATTTGATTTACCTAGAGGATCCAGGAAAAGAAAACAATCCTCTTTTCCCAAACTGCCAAGCAAGGGCCTTAAAATTTCTCCTCCAACAAATAAATTGCGGCCAAAGCTAAAGAATTCCGATGCAATACCGAAGCCAGTCCCTCCCGGTTTTGGTAATGTACAATCCAAACAGAACACCATTACTGGAAATAATAAAACTTCAACTTCCTCCGAGCCTCAACCGGGGATAGGGTTATTGAAATTTTCTGAAATTGTTGATTGGATTTTCAAAGCATTCAATATTTCTGAACCACTAAAAAATATACTTTCAGCGTTCCTCCCAACAATTAGAACATTTTTAGAGCAGCTGATTGCTCAATGGCCCATCCTTGCAGCGATTGTATCTTTCAATGGGTAATTCACCTCCTCCAATGAAAGATTCCATCACTGTTTTACAGTGGAATTGCAGAAGTATCATACCTAAAATTGACTCCTTAAAAATTTTGCTGCATAATTTGAAATGCGATGCTTTTGCTTTATGTGAAACATGGCTTACCTCAAACATTAATTTCAACTTGAATGATTTCAACATTATTCGCCTAGACCGAGACACCCCGTATGGAGGAGTGCTTCTAGGAATTAAAAAGTGCTATTCTTTCTATAGAATTAACATCCCCTTGTTTGCGGGCATTGAGGCTGTAGCTGTCCAAACGAATATTAAAGGCAAAGACATGTCTATCGCTTCTATACGTCAGATTTTTGAGGTAGTGGAATCCATGGCTGCTCCGCGGCTGATACTGGGAGACTTCAACTCGCACGGAGTATTGTGGGGTTCCCTCTTCAATGATAATCGATCCTCTTTGATATACAATGTTTGTGACGAGCTCAATATGACAGTTTTAAATACAGGCGAAGCAACACGCATTCCCAGACCACCCGCACGACCAAGTGCATTAGATCTATCTCTATGCTCGACATCACTTCGGTTAGATTGCATGTGGAAGGTTGTACCTGATCCTCACGGTAGCGATCATTTGCCAGTCGTTATTTCAATTAACAGTGAATTAGGCCTCACGAATTCAATCAATGTCCCTTATGACTTGACACGAAATATTGATTGGAAAAAATACCAATCTTTAATTTCCACTTCTCTTGTTTCGACGGAAGAGCTACCACCTACCGAAGAATATGAATTTCTAGTGGGTTTGATTATTGAAGCAGCAGAACAAACCCAAACGAAAATTTCGTTGATGGCTTGTCAAGAGAAACATCAATGAGTACTCTTTGGAACACAGCCAGAAGAATGAGGAATCGAAACGTAACTAATGAAAGCGAAGATTTTTCGAATCGCTGGATATTTAATTTTGCCAAGAAAGTTTGTCCAGATTCTGCTCCTGCGCAGAAAATCATTCGCGATGCTCCCACAAGTAACGATTCGCCTTTGACAATGATGGAATTTTCAATTGCACTCCTCTCATGCAACAATAATGCTCCGGATCCAGACAGAATTAAATTCAACTTGGTGAAGAATCTGCCTGACCAAGCAAAAAGACGCTTGTTGAATTTATTCAATAAGCTTCTTGAGCAGAACATTGTCCCGCACGACTGGAGACAAGTGAGAGTTATCGCTATTCCAAAACCGGGAAAACCAGCCTCCGACCATAACTCGTATCGACCGATTGCAATGCTATCCTGCATCAGGAAATTGTTGGAAAAAATTATCCTACGACGTCTCGAAAATTGGGTTGAGGCGAACGGCTTGCTATCAGATACCCAGTTTGGTTTTCGGAGGGGAAAGGGAACGAATGATTGTCTGGCGCTACTTTCGTCAGAAATCCAACTAGCTTACGCAAAAAAAGAACAAATGGCGTCTGTGTTCTTAGACATAAAAGGAGCATTCGACTCTGTTTCCATTGATGTTCTCTCAGAGAAACTACATCAATGTGGTCTTTCACCAATATTAAATAATTATTTATACAACTTATTGTCAGAAAAGCACATGCATTTTTCATATGGCGATTTGGCAACATTCAGAATAAGTTACATGGGCCTCCCACAAGGTTCTTGTTTGAGCCCCCATCTCTACAATTTTTACGTGAATGACATTGATAATTGTATTGTCAGCCCATGCACTCTAAGGCAACTTGCAGATGATGGCGTGGTTTCTGTTACAGGACCAAAACCCATAAATTTACAACAACCACTGCAAGATAGTTTGGATAATTTATCAAGTTGGGCTTTGAAGTTAGGCATCGATTTCTCTACGGAGAAAACAGAGTTGGTTGTTTTTTCAAGGAAGCGTGATCCAGCTCAGCTTCAGCTTCAGTTGGTTGGTAGAACGATAGCCCAAGTCATGACCTTTAAATATCTCGGAATTTGGTTCGATTCTGAAGGTAAATGGGGAGGCCACATTAGGTATCTGATAAAGAAGTGCCAACAAAGGATAAATTTTCTCCGAACAATAACCGGATCTTGGTGGGGTGCTCATCCAAGTGACGTGATAAGATTGTATCAAACAACGATACTTTCAGTAATGGAATATGGGTGCTTCTGTTTCCGTTCAGCTGCAAACACTCACATTATTAAATTGGAACGAATACAGTATCGTTGTTTACGAATCGCCTTAGGTTCCATGCAATCGACACATACGATGAGTCTTGAAGTACTAGCGGGAGCTCTTCCCTTAAAAGATCGATTCTGGGATCTCTCCTCTCGTTTACTTATACGATGTGAGGTTATGAATCCACTTGTAATTGAAAATTTCGAAAGACTTGTCGAGCTTCAATCCCAAACCAGATTCATGACAGTGTACTTCAATCACATGTCACAAGAAATAACGCCTTCTACTTATGTTCTGACATGTGTTAATATACTAGATACTCCCGATTCTACTTTATTTTTCGACACGTCCATGCAAGAGGAAATTCGTGGAATTCCGGATTACCAGCGCTCTCTGGAGATCCCTAAAATATTCATAAGTAAATACCAACACATTGACTGCCATAAAATGTTCTACACTGATGGGTCACGAACCAATGAGGCCACTGGCTTCGGTATTTTCAACAATAACACCTCGATCTCTTTCAAGCTTGCAGAACCTGCCTCCGTTTATACAGCCGAACTAGCAGCAGTTCACTATAGTCTGGAAATCATTGCTACTTTACTTCCGAGCCATTATTTCATCCTCACAGATAGCCTCAGCACAATTAAGGCACTACGCTCATTAAAGCTTGATAATCACGCTCCGTTCTTTTTGAAGAAGATACGAGAATACTTAACTAAATTAACAAATAAATCTTATCAAATTACTTTAGTGTGGATTCCCGCTCATTGCTCCATACCGGTAATGAGAGAGCGGATAATTTAGCCAAAATAGGGGCGCTGGACGGTGACATCTATGAAAGACCTATTGCCTTCAATGAATTTTATAGCGCTTCTCGTCAGAGGATAGTAAGCGTCATGGGACAATGGAGATCTGGGACGGTGGTTGCACTCAATTATCCCTAAAGTATCAACGAAGGCATGGTTCAAAGGGTTGGATGTAAGTCGAAACTTCATTCGTGTGATGTCTAGACTCATGTCCAACCATTATCCGTTGAATGCGCATCTCCGCCGTATTGGGATCGCAGAAGATAATCAATGTGCTTGCGGAGAGGGTTACGAAGACATTGAACATGTTGTTTGGTCTTGCACTGAATATCGTGAAGCCAGATCCCAATTAATAGACTCCTTACGAGCCAGAAGAAAACCACCCTATGTACCTGTTCGTGATATCCTCGCTTTACGAGATCTTACATACATGGGCCATATTTATCATTTCCTCAAAACAATAAATATTCAAATATAATTATCCCCACAATGTTTCTAGTTTTTTTTCCCTTGCTACCCACAAACAATTTAGATTTCTTCGCAGTTAGTTAAGTTAGATAAAACGATATAAATAAAGAAAAAAATAAACAAAGATTACAGAAAAACTATCAATAGGTTTACAATGAAATTCAAGAAAATAGAGTATAATTAAAAACATTCAAAATGATGATTATCCTCAGTGTTAGCATTAGAAAGTGAATTTTTTTTTATAACGTGATAGTCTTAAGACTACAGACTAAGACTAAGACTTAAGTCTTTTACATAACATGTTACAAAGGTGTAACATGTTATGTAAAAAAAAAACCCCGGCGTAAAAAAGCTTTTGCAAATACCGTGTCAAATAAACGTTTTATGAAAAAAAAATCTTATTTAAATGGGGTCATAAAGAAGAAAACAGTGAGTGAGTGGCTTAAGTATCTTGTCGATACTCTATTATATCGTTGTTATGGAATAGTTATCGGTAACGACCAGCTAAATGGTCCAGACCACTTATCGTCAATACCAGCTGATCCTGACAACGAGTTGGAAGTAATTGATTCTTCTAATGATTTTGAGTTATTGATTGGGCAGCAACAAACGCTTCTTTGGAATGAAGATGAATGTTTGGAAATTGCACCCGCTCAAAACAGGATATCTTTGTCCTTAATATTCGACGAATTTGGGGAGGAACTTTCATTGCCTAGTATATATTTTGGCCAACCACGCTCCTTCAAATTTGATGTTCATGTAACACCATTTATGATGGCTACAAGCGAACTAAGGCGTCGTGACAGATGAGGTACAAAACCACAACATTTACTGTATATGGCCGTGAAATACTCCGTCTTCGCGTTTCGGACGGTTTGCAAAATACTTTTAAATGCATGGGAACTGCAAATATAACCCGTGGTATGTTAAAGGATAGAAACTTTTTGGAGACTTGCATTGAGCGTAATTTGTCGTTTCTCAAGTCTATCCCAAATTCTGTCCAATATTGGCAACAACGTAAACATGACGTTTTTGCAATGATTTGGCAACTTGGAAGGCCAACAACGTTCATGACATTGAGTGCCAGTGAAACTCGATGGCCTGACTTGTTGCTAATATTACACAAACTTTCCGAAGAGCACGATATCAACTTGACAGATCCCATAGAGTAACTAACTGCACTGCAGCGAACAACGCTCGTGAATGAGGATCCTGTCACCTGTTGCATTTATTTCAACAGATTCGTTTATACCTTAATGAATATTCTTGCATCTCGAAGATATAGCCCATTTGGCGAGTATTATATTGTTGACTACTTCAAAAGAATAGAGTTTCAACACCGTGGCAGTCCCCATGCATATATATCACTTTGGCTTAATAATGATCCTCATGAAACAATTTCAGAGGACATGCCTGCTACAGTGGAGCTAATAAATTTTCTTTGTTCCGTTAGTGCTAATAGTAATCAGATCATTCAATCCGTAGCCAATTATTAATAAAAGCAGGGCAAATGCGCGATCAAAAGTGTACACAACGCTGGATGAGAATCTCGCCGACTGTAATTGTTCGTACGATAACTATTTGGATGTTATTCGTGCCTCTTCAAAAAGACCTATCGTTCTCTTAAAGCGTACAATGGAAGAACTATGGACCAATCCATATAATCCATGGGTTGCTAATAAATTATTCTCGAACATGGATCTTCAATTTATTGTGGACGAATATTCATGTGCTGCGTATGTTGTTGAATATGTCAACAAAACAAACAGAGGTATTAGTAACTTGCATCATGAATTGATCAAGTTACAAGATGAATATCCTGATCAAGATTTCACTGCACTACTGAAGAAAGTCAGTATTAAAATGCTGAATTCAGTAGAAATGTGTGCCCAAGAAGCTGCTTGGTATTTACTACGACAACCAATGTCAGAAGCCAGCAGAAAAGTTGAATTTATACCAACAATGTGGCCACATGAGCGAATAAAATCTAGAAAACATACTAAACAAATGAATGAGGAAGGCATCGACGATGATGGACGCTGAACATAATCCAGAAATATGAGAAGCGTGATGGTCTAGAAATCATTTGTTTGGCTGATTTCGTAGCGTGTTACACGAAAGATAAAAGTAGTAGTAACACATACAAGCAACGAAGTACTCCCCGAGTAATCCGGTGGAGAAAATATAAAATAACAGAGTTAAATGATTACAAGCGCGAAATTGTACTTCTATTTCTACCATTCCGGAATGAGGCTTGCGACATTCTTGATTGTAGCAAATTCATTGATTTGTATGATCAAAATAAGTCTTTTATATTGAATAAGTTGAAACAATATGATTGTAACATTAATCTCGAACAAATCGTCGAATACCTTCGTATAACCGAAGAGAGTGAAACCGACGATCTACAAAAGGCAATCGACGATAAACATAACGAATTCGTAAGGGCCACTACAATGGAGCCCAACGATGACGATATCGAGCAGTTGCCTACTGGTGCTTTGGCAGCGGTCGTTCAAAAACATACTAATGTCATGAGCAAGCAAGAGTATTGTGCTATGGCCAGGACAACAAATGTCGAACAACGAAACTTGGTTCTACATTTGATAAATATATTGCACAGTTTTGACGGAACAAACACACCTTTGCAGATATTTTTCACTGGTCCTTCAGGATGTGGTGAAACCGTTACTCTTCGAATACTTATGGAGACATACAATCGCTTCAGTCAAGCGCATAATTCGTTGAAAAATGCAAATGTTGCTTGTGCTTCAACGGGTAAAGCAGCTGTCGCTATTGGTGGTACTACAGTTCATTCCGCGTTCCGTATTACAATGGCGCGTAAAAATAATTCTAAACTTGGATTTGAAACACTTCAACTTTATCGAAATGCTTTTACAGGTGTTAAAGCATTCATTATCGATGAAGTAAGTATGATAGGTGCAGATATACTTAATATCATACATACACGTTTGCAAGACATTACTGGAAACTGTCAATGCGCGTCCAGTTTACAAGCCTTGTGGGAACTCCATTTGCGGACCTATACTTTGGCAATCTCTAAATTTCTTCCCGTTAGTGCAAGTTATGCGACAATCTGATGTGGAATTTTCATCTATTCTTACAAAAATTGGTAATGGCGAGGCACTTACTACTTCAGAAACTGAACGGATCGAGAGTGGATTCCGAACAGCCGAGTGGTGTAGACAAGATGTTGCTAATGCAATACGCCTCTTCCATCGTAATATGGATGTGGAGAGGTATAATACTGAAACATTGCGTGATCGTGAGGGACTTGATTGTAT
The DNA here is from genome assembly GCF_030247195.1 of Topomyia yanbarensis. Classification (NCBI taxonomy): domain Eukaryota; kingdom Metazoa; phylum Arthropoda; class Insecta; order Diptera; family Culicidae; genus Topomyia; species Topomyia yanbarensis. The sequence goes on from NC_080672.1 coordinate 188,886,122, forward strand.
TGTCGAAGATATTTTCACAGGCTACAGAAATGCGGAACAACTAGCTAGTGCTAGGGTTAAGCTACATAAAATGAGCGTTGTAGAGACAGGTGGTTTACCTTACTTATTGCGATTGACACTCGGCATGCCCTATATGATCACTACCAACATTGACGTTGAAGATGGTATGGTTAATGGTGCTATTGGGGAACTCAAATATATCGAACACTGCGAAGATGATTCCAGTGAACGTATTACCCGACTTTGGATAAAATTCGAAAGTGATGTTATCGGTACCGCTTTGAGCATTAAATCAAGACCTTTGGTATATTCCAAACCAAGTCACTTGAAATTTGATTGGGTTCCTGTTACAAAACGATCAGCCAGTATAAAGCTTGGCAGCATCACTTATAAACGGATTCAATTCCCGCTCGTTAGTGCGTGTGCACTCACAGTACACAAATCACAAGGAGGTACCTTTTCTGAAATTGTGTTTGATTACGATAAATGTTTAGAACAACAATTAGTATATGTAGGATTATCACGAGTCACATCAATGGATGGACTGTATTTAACTAACTCGAAAAATAATTTCAAATTTCATCACTCTAAGGGTAGTAAATCACCCCGAATGACTGAATTGAGAACAGAGCTAGTACGCCTGTCATATCACCAACTACCAACTATTAACAGTGAATTACTGAATTTTATTGGAGCGATAGATCACAGTTGCAGCTTGATAAGTTTTAACGTCCAAAGTTTGAATGCTCATTTCTCAGATATTTCAACGGACAATTTACTAACCATAGTCGACATTTTAGCCCTCAGTGAGACTTGGCTGAACAATTGTTCTTCTGTTGATAGAAACGGTTATAGTTGTATCACCGAATATAAGCGTCCTAATTCTAGAGCTGGTGGTGTTGCAATTTATCAATAGACCACCGCATCTGCTATGGCCATTGTTCATGAAATTGAACAAGTCAGTGAAGAGCATGACGCGAATTTGTCTATGGCGGATAATAATGGTGATATTTGTGCAGCAGAAGTTATGCTAAAAGGTATTAAAACGTTACTGGTTGCTGTATACATTTCGCCAGATACAACATTTAAGGAAAAGCAATTTTTCGTTACACGTAATTTATTTCCTTACGCTCGGAAAAATATCCCGATGGTTGTTTCGGGAGATTTTAACATAGAAATTTCAAAGCAGAAAAACATGAAATTTGTTCATTTCATGAATGAATGCCTCAAGTTTTGTCTTATTACTGATCCTTCACAAACTGCTTCATTGCTTTTGAGAAAGTGAATATGGTAACTTGTGTGAAAGAGTGCGTAAACATCAATCGGTTAAATCGTGTGAAATACTTTACTTTTCGTTGAAAACTTTGTGGGCGCCTATTGCTAATCGAAATATCATTCAGATAAGTATAGTGTGTAGTCATACAGACTATTATTGTTCTGTGATTTTCAGATTTCATTTCGCTGCGGCTTTATAAGCTTGCCCGCTGTGGAAGACGCAGTGTTATATTGTTCTTTTCTATTGTCCCGCTTCTCCAGCTGTAGTTTAATTTGCCTATAATGAGCGGCCTGTGTGCAAAGTGTACGGGCACGGTGAGTCTCGCCGAAGGCCTTGTTGTATGTCTTTTTTGCGGTGATAAATATCATCAAAAATGTTCCGGGTTAACAAAGGCCATGGTAAATTGGGTGGCTGATAATGCAAGTCTTTGCTACAAGTGTGCGAAATGTTTATCAGATCAGTCTTCTGGTGTGCAGGATGTCAGATCGATATTCATTGAGTTGAATAAGAAGATGGAACAATTCGCTTCCATTTCTGAGTCTCTCACTGATGCCCGAAAAAACATCGATGCACAGATAAACATCGCAGTAGAAAACGGAATAGAAAAACTGATCAGATCTTTCAACAACTCTCTCGAGAGTAAATTGGCTAGCTTGGAAAACAGTGTTGCCAAAAAGTTGGAAGATTTGAAAAGCTGTTTTAATGAAAATGTTAAGCGTAAAATTGAATTAGTTGGAATGAACAGAAAGAGGAATTTTAGTAATAGAAAGGTTCATTCTGAATCTGATGGGAATCCCAGTAGAAAACGAAAATTTTTGACGAATAAAGAAGATGAACCGATGTTAATTGAAATAGACGATGATGGAAATAATGACGAGGTTTTTGATAAAACTAGTAGAATTACTTACGCGAATGTTTTGTCGGGAGCTACTGGGACGAATAAAATTAGAACTAGAAGTCAAACGAAACGTAAGGCTCGCCCGGTCATTGTAATTAAACCAGTCGAGCCGTTGCAATCGAGTGACGACACGAGGAATGCATTAAAAAATAAATTAGATCCAAAGGTGCACAAAATTAGAAACTTTAAAAACGGTAAAGATGGCTCGATTATTGTGGAGTGTGCAACTCGGGATAATATTGAATCGGTGAAAGAAAACATTGTAAGCAATCTGGGTGAAAAGTATAATGCTGTTATACCGATACCCGGTAAACCGAAGTTGAAAATAATGGGGATGAGTGATCGATACTCTGAGGAAGTCTTCGTTGACTTATTAAAGAATCAGAATAAGGGCATTCCGGTCGATTATGTTAAAGTTGTTGCCAATTTTGAAAATCCACGCTTCAAATATAACAAATACAATGTTATCATAACTCTCCGAGCTCTTGATCGAAGCAGTTCGTTTTCTGGTGCCGTGCATAAAGTGAATAAGAAATAAAATATTGTCAGTGAAGGTCAACCATTGTTTGAGGCAGTCTTTGTTCGCCGGTGCCCAGGCTGGTGAAGTGAATACCAGATTAGCCGAAATCGCCGCTATATAAGCTAAGTATTTTTTTGCCTTCATTTCCCTTTCCCCGATCGGTCTCTACTTCTTCCCTTTCCCCTGAATATAAGTTTCATCTCTCGTTTACACCACGTGTTACCCTCGTGCCTAAATGGCCGAGGACGAAGTAACATTGGATGGGAATGATATTCCCATGGATTTACCGGATAAACCCGAAATTACTCCCTCCCCTGATTCCCCCAGTCCTCCCCGTAATAAAAAAAAATGCCCAGCTAGTTCAAATGGACCCTGGGTGGTGTATTTCCGGCCCAACACGAAATCGCCCAATATTCTAGAAATATCACGGGAGCTGACTGCTAACTACCCGTCCGTAGCTCAGATAACACTTGTTCGAGCTAATAAGATACGCGTTATAGTTAATTACCTCGACCAGGCAAAGCAGATTGCTCGCAGCGAGCGTTTTACGAAGCAATTCAAAGTGTATGTGCCTTGTAGGGTTGTGGAGATCGATGGGGTCGCCGAACCGGGTCTAAAGTGCGAAGACCTGTTGAAGTACGGGGTTGGCTGATTTAAGGACCCTTCACTTCAAAAGGTGAAGATTCTGGAATGCAAGCAATTATATTCTGATGATGATAAACTTATTCTCCGTCAGACTCGATTCGGGTGACTTTATCCGGGTCTGCTCTTCGCAGCTATGTCCTCCTGGATAAGGTTCGCTTACCTGTTCACCTGTTTGTACCGCGGGTAATGAACTGCAGCCACTGCAAGCAACTGGGCCACACATCCACTTATTGTGGCAATAAAAAATGGTGCGGCAAATGCGAGGGAGAGCATGAGGATGACGCTTGCGGTGAAAAAACTGAGAAGTGTATTTACTGCGGGGGCCCTCCGGATACTCTTAAGTCATGCCCGGCGTACAAGCAGTGCAGGGATGAAATTAGGCGCTTTCTTAAGGTTCGCTCGAGGCACTCTTATGCAGAAATGCTAAAGAATGCTTCGCCATCTGTCCATTCCGAAAATTCCTTTGCTCTTTTGGCTGGCGTTGAGCAAGAATCTGACGACCCACAAGAGGGAACATCATTGGTTAGCCCAGGGGAATCCAGGAAGAGGAGAAATCTATCCTCCCCTAAATTGCCTCGTAAGGGTGCCAAGGTGTCGTCCACTCAGAGTGTGCCAACTACAATCAATAAATCTAACGGAAGTGATGCACTAAAGCCGAGGCAATTTGCTCCAGGACTTGGAAATATTAATTCTAACAAGGAGTACCCACCACTTCCAGGAACACAAAAACCCCAAGTGTCCCCTTTTTTCAAACAGATACTCAGTCCAGTAGCGGACTAATGAAATTTTCTGACATAGTGGACTTAATTTTCACAGCTTTCAATGTTACTGATCCTCTTAAAAGCCTTCTGATACGTTTTCTCCCTATAGTTCAAACATTTTTGAAGCAGTTGACTGCTAAATGGCCCCTCCTTGCAGCGATCGTATCCTTAGATGGCTAAGTCATCGAACGAGGTCACCGATTCGATCACTGTTCTACAGTGGAACAGCAGAAGTATCCTCCCGAAAATTGATTCCTTTAAATTTTTACTAAATAGTTTAAAATGTGATGCTTTCGCATTATGTGAAACTTGGTTAACTTCCGATATAAATCTCAACTTCCACGACTTTAATATAATTCGTCTGGATCGAGAAAACCCCTAAGGAGGAGTACTTTTGGGGATCAAAAAGTGCTATTCTTTCAACCGAATTAACCTCCCTTCGACACCAGGCATTGAAATTGTCGCTTGTCAACCTTTGCATTGCTTCCATCTACATTCCTCCTAGAGCCCACCACCAAACGCTTTGTAATAACGCGGAATCCTTACCGGCACCGCGGCTAGTTCTGGGAGACTTTAACTCGCACGGTACGGTATGGGGCTGTCTTCATGATGATAATAGATCAACATTAATCCAAGATCTTTGCGACAATTTCAACATGACAATCTTAAACACGGGAGAAATGACGCGGATTCCTACACCACCAGCACGCGCAAGCGCGTTGGATTTATCGCTTTGCTCAACATCGCTACAGTTGGATTGCATGTGGAAGGTGACCCTGATCTCCACGGTAGCGATCATTTGCCTATCGTGATTTCAATTACTAACGGTTCAAGACCATCGGAAACAATCAATGTATCGTATGACCTCACACGGAACATTGATTGGAAGAGTTACGCGACCGCGATATCCGTTAAAATCGAATCCACTCAAGAACTTCCTCCGGAGGAAGAGTACAGGTTTTTGGCTGGCTTGATTCTCGATAGTGCGAATCAAGCTCAGACTAAACCAGTACCCAGCGCGAATACCCATGGACGGTCTTCCACCCTGTGGTGGGATAAAGAGTGCTCAGAGCTGTACGCGGAAAAGTCCACTGCATATAAGGCCTTCCGGAAAGACGGGTTACCCGCTAGCTATACGCGTCGTTAGAAAGGCGAATGAAGAGTCTAATGAAAACCAAAAAACGCAGTTATTGGCGCCGGTTCGTCGACGGGTTAACGAGAGAAACAGCGATGAGCACTCTTTGGGGTACGGCTCGACGTATGCGTAACCGAAACAGTACCAACGAGAACGTGGAATATTCAATCCGTTGGATATTCGCTTTCGCCAAGAAGATCTGTCCGGACTCTGTCCCGGTACAGAAAACGTGCCGCGCCGCGTCTCCTTCCGATATCGCGAACGAAACACCTTTTTCGATTTTGGAGTTCTCACTTGCTCTCTTGTCATGCAACAATAACGCCCCAGGGTTAGACAGGATCAAATTCAACTTGCTGAAGAATCTGCCTGACACTGAAAAAATGCGCTTGTTGAATTTATTTAACAAGTTTCTTTAGGGTAACATTGTCCCTCATGAATGGAGGCAAGTGAAGGTCATCGCCATCCAAAAAACCAGGAAAACCAGCCTCCGACCACAACTCGTATCGACCGATTGCAATGCTGTCCTGTATTAGGAAGTTGTTCGAGAAAATGATCTTGTTTCGCCTCGACAATTGGGTTGAAGCAAATGACTTACTGTCAGATACACAATTTGGCTTTCGCAAAGGCAAAGGGACGAACGATTGCCTTGCGTTGCTTTCTACAGAAATCCAAATGGCCTATGCTAACAAAGAGCAGATGGCATCAGTCTTCTTGGATATTAAAGGGGCTTTTGACTCAGTTTCTGTCAACATTCTGTCAGAGAAGCTGCACCAGCATGGTCTTTCACCAATTTTAAATAACTTTTTGCTAAACCTGTTGTCTGAAAAGCACATGCACTTTTCGCATGGCGATTTTATCAACATCGCGATTTAGCTACATGGGTCTTCCCCAGGGCTCATGTCTAAATCCCCTACTCTACAATTTTTACGTGAATGACATTGACGATTGTCTTGCCAATTCATGCACGCTAAGGCAACTTGCAGACGACGGCGTGGTCTCTGTTACAGGGCACAAAGCTGCCGACTTGCAAGGACCATTACAAAATACTTTGGACAATTTGTCTGCTTGGGCTCTTCAGCTGGGTATCGAGTCCTCCACGGAGAAAACTGAGTTGGTTGTTTTTTCTAGGAAGCGTGAGCCGGCGCAACTCCAGCTTCTATTAATGGGTGCAACAATCAATCAGGTTTTCACATTTAAATAGCTCGGGGCCTGGTTCGACTCTAAAGGTACCTGGGGATGTCACATTAGGTATCTGAAACAGAAATGCCAACAAAGGATCAATTTTCTCCGGACAATAACTGGAACATGGTGGGGTGCCGACCCAGGAGACCTGATCAGGTTATACCAAACAACGATATTGTCCGTGATGGAGTGCGGGTGTTTCTGTTTCCGCTCCGCTGCGAACATACACTTTATCAAACTGGAGAGAATCCAGTATCGTTGCTTGCGCATTGCCTTGGGTTGCATGCACTCGACCCATACGATGAGTCTCGAAGTGCTGGCGGGCGTTCTTCCACTAAAAAATCGATTTTGGGAACTCTCATATCGATTGCTCATCCGATGCGACATTCTGAACCCGTTGGTGATTGAAAACTTCGAGAGGATCGTCGAGCTAAATTCTCAAACCCGATTCATGTCCTTGTACTTCGACTACATGGCACAGTACAGCTGGTTTCCTAAATACTTCTGATTCTACTGTAATCTTCGACACATCCATGAAGGAAGAGATTCGTGGAATCCCGGACCATATGCGCCCGCAAGTGATCCCCAAAATATTTTATAATAAATTCCGAGAAGTCGACTGTGACAAAATGTTCGACACTGACGGATCAAATCTTGATGGGTCCACTGGCTTCGGTATCTTCAACAATACTATCACCGCGTCATTCCAGCTCAATGATCCCGCTTCAGTTTACGTCGCAGAGTTAGCTGCAATTCAGTACACCCTTGGGATCATCGACACTCTGCCCAAAGATCACTACTTCATCATTTCTGACAGCCTCAGCTCTATCGAGGCTCTTCGTTCGATGAAGCCCAAAAAGCAATTCCCATATTTCCTGGGGAAGATACGGGAGTCCTTGTGTACGTTATCTGAAAAATCTTATCAGATTACCCTTGTTTGGGTCCCCTCTCATTGCTCTATCCCGGGCAATGAAAAGGCCGACTCATTAGCAAAGGTGGGCGCATTAAATGGTGACATATACGAAAGACCAATCTGCTTCAACGATTTTTTTAGTATTTGTCGAGGACACTCAACAGCTGGCAAACCTCGTGGAGCAATTGTGAACTTGGACGATGGCTACATTCCATTATCCCAAAGGTATCAACGAAGCCTTGGTTCAGGGGGATGGATGTGGGTCGGGATTTTATTCGTGTAATGTCCCGACTTATGTCCAACCACTACACCTTAGATGCGCATTTGCGGCGTATTGGGCTTGCGGAGAATAGTCTGTGGCTTGTGACGAGGGCTATCACGACATCGAGCACGTTGTCTGGGTATGCGCTGGGTATTTGGACGCCAGGTCTCAGATTCCCTTCGGGCCCGAGGTAGACCACCCAATGTCCCAGTCCGAGATATGCTGGCAAATCGTGATTTCCCCTATATGTCCCTTATTTATACTTTCATAAAAACGATAAATATCCCAATTTAGCCCCTCTCTTTTTATTTCTCGTTTTTAGAAGTTTCCTCCTGCCGTGTGGAACCGATCAGCTCCAGACTGCCACTATGTAACCGCCGTCGCCCTTACCACTACGGAAACTGAACCGAGAGCGACTCGAGGTCCGATGACTTTTGAAGGATTCCCAGCGGGTCCGAAGAATACCATCCGCCAATCCGACCTACTAGACTGAGGCGGTAATTGGTTTCGCTGATCTCTCGTTTGTCCGAAAGTTGCAAGTTTTGCTCTTCTCTCCCGGTCACCATCTACGCCTTCTCTCCCCTGTCCTTGATACAACTGCTTCTACACCGATTTTGGAAATAATCCCCCTCTGAATATCTTGACCAAGCATAAGTCTCCGATAAAAAATCAAATTTGTATTCCGTATTCCAAGTTTTAAGATATTTGTAATTTTACCTCTTTGTTAAAACTATTGTCCCCCATCTTGTAAATAGAATTGTATCCCTAGTTTTAAAATCTGTGAAATTTCTCATAAATATTTGTTCCCCCTTTTGTGTACCAAACTATATTGTTAGTTTTAAGATATAAGTAAAATATTTCGTAAAAAGCTGTTACTATTGAATTCCTTGTTTTAAAATTTTTCATTAAAAAATTTTATGCCCCCTCTCTTGTATATAGAATCTTATTCCTAGTCTTAAGATAGCTGTAAAATTTTTCTCTTTTATAAAAAAATATTTCAATATTGTAACCTCCTAGTTTTAAAATATTCAAAATGTAAAAACAAAAGAATTTGGCACAGCCAAGCTAACGCATTTGTGCCTATCAAATAAACGAAATGAATAAAAAAAATACAATGTTATAGTTGAAGTTGATAAGGACACTTAAAGCGGCCTGATGTCAGCCCGTACGGTGAACATTGGTTGGGATAGGTGTTCTGTTTTGGAGGCCTTTAACGTTCTGCGCTGCTTCAACTGTGGATTTGGTCATAAGAGTACGGGATGCGTTAATAAAGAAACATGCTCTAGATGTAATGGAGCACATAGAACATCTGAATGCTCGTAAACTGATTTTAAATGTGTAAATTGTATAAAAAAGAATAGTGAACGCAAAATGAATTTGGACGTAAACCATGCGGCATTTAGTAAGCAGTGTTCAGTATATCGGAGACTGCTAGAATCAAAAAAAGCAACGTTTTGTTGAGTGAATAGCAACTAACAAACGGGAGGCTGTCTGAAATATTATGTTTAAATATAGCTGAGTTGTCTAAAAAATTTTGTTGCAATGCGACATCTTGTAGAAAACAAACGTCCGTTGTTAGTTTTTCTATCAGAAACACATATTGTTGATGCTGATGCATTTGATCAGTATAGCATTCCGGGTTATAAAGTGGCTTTTTGCCTATCTCATTCCAGACATACCGGTGGAATTGCTATTTACGCCAAAGAATCGATTAAATTCTACGTTCGGTTAAACGAAGCAGTTGATAATAATTGGTTCTTGGGTATATCAGTTGAAAGAGGCATGTAGATGGGAGTAGTATACTCCTAGTTCTAGCGATCGACGATTTTTAGAAATTTTAGAAAACTGGTGGGAGAATTTCGTTGATTTAAGCAAACTTAATGTAATTTCGGGCGATTTCAATATTGATTGACTCAAAGATCAAAATTCGAATCAGTTGAAGCAGTTGGCTGAGTTTTTCAATTTCAAGCAAACGGTTAGTGAGTTTACAAGAATTTCCAGACACAGTAGAACATTGATAGATCACGTGTATTCCAATTTTGATGGGGTTTATTCGTATGTAGAGGCCGATTGTAAAATTTCAGATCATGAGACAATTTCAATTTTTCTGGAGAATGAACCGTGAGGAGGATAAAGTTAAAATTAAGTGCTGGAAACGATATTCGAAACAAGCCATGTCTCAACTGGTTTCGAGAAGCCTGGATTTTACGGAATTGAATGGAAATTTGGATAACAAGGCAGCTGTTCTATCTAATGTGTTAAAAGAGTGTACAAATAGTTTAGTTTCTCAAAAGTATGTTAATTTAAATCACTCGAACAGCTGGTATTCTTTAGATCTTTTGCACCTGAAACGTAAAAGGGATAAAAAGTACAAGAAATTTTGCAGAACTAATAGTGAACGTCTTTGGAATGGGTACACACGCGCGCGAAATATTTATTCACGAGCTTTGAAAAAGACCAAATGTGAGCACATTCCAAGGAATATCGATCAACATCAAAACAACAGCAAAGAGTTATGGAAAATCCTAAAGAATTTAATTAAACCTAAACCTACTTCCTTGCACTCCATAACTTTTAACGGGGTAGAAGAACAATCTGAGCAAATAATAGCTGAAAAATTGAACAGTTATTTCGTTAACAGTGTGCAACTGATCAATCAAAGTATTGAGCTGGTCAGTGAAGCTGTGGAAATAACACAGCCGATTAATAGTAACTGTAGATTTGATGGATTTCACCCAATCACTTTTGAACAATTGAAAGATATTTGTTTTTCTTTGGGAAAATCGGCTGGTATCGATAATGTCAACGCAAAAGTGACACAGGATTGCTTTCATGTCATCGGACACGATCTGCTCCAAAGCCCTGGTAAAGGAGGATGGTTGTGATGATCTGGGTCGAGGTCACCACGTAAAGCAAGGTAGGTCATAACCCCAATTCCAAGGCGTGAAGCGACCCGTGCCGAGGGATGAGTGATCGAGGGGGTGAAAAAGATGCTCGATCGTTAACGGAGCCTGTGGGGTACCTGGGCAACCCCCACAGTAAGCGTCCCTTACCACGCTAATGCGGAGCTCTGGCGTGGCGGACATTTATTCTCGCGCTACTCGTGGGATTTGATATGGAGAGCAAAAATAAAAACAACAAACAATCGGAGGTGCCAAACCCCTTTGCTAGAGGTGGTTTGGAGAGGTCTCCCCCCGTGGGGAGAGTAGTGGAGCGATGAGTGCTGCATCTGAAAGCACCAGTGACCCCCCAGCAGCGGTAGGAAATAGCCCTACCAACGCACCGGACGGGCCACTATCTGCGATGTGCAAAGTGGTGGAGCAGCTCGATTCAATAATCGAGTACACTAGCGCAAAGCAAAATATAAGCAAGGAGTAAAAACAGAGTCTCCTGGAACTCCGAAAAACTGTTCGTGTCGCAAGACAGAAACAGCAGGCTTATGCCAAGAGGGTGGAATGTCGGGAGAAGTCCGACAGAGAAACCCAGACAGTGGCCTCCAAGAGGGAGGGAAAAGAGAAGGTCGATACGGGCACTCAGACAGTGGCCTTCACCTTCTATGGAGCAGCCACGTCGCTCGAAGCGGCGGCCGAGTTCCCCTCGAAGGGAAAAGGCAAGGGCAAGGGCAATCGCAAGACGGCGTCGAACGCGAAGCGCCCTAGGAAGTCGCCAGGCGAGGGTGCAAAAAGCGACACCACACGGCGTGCAACCGTTAAGGTCAAATGCCGTCTGGGCGAGGTAAGCGAGGGCGAGAGTGACCTCGCTGAGCAGAGCGTTGGTACCAGCAACCCGGCGCGACCGGGGCAGGGGGGCCCAAACCCCTGGACACTGGTCACCAAGAAGAAGCCGGCACCGACACCGGAGGTACCGCGGCCCGCGAAGAAGGCCAGGGACAGAGACGAGGCCTTGTGGTTGAAAACCGACAAGGACAAATACGCCGATGTCCTAAAGTCGATGAAGGCGGCCGAAAGCCTTTCGGCCCTTGGGCAAGATGTGCGTAGCGTGAGACGCACCAACACGGGAGAAATGCTTCTGGTGCTGAAGCGAGGCGCACAATCTAGTGCGGTATACAAGGCCTTGGCCCAAGAGGTCCTTGGTGAGGGCGCCCAAGTCCGGTCGCTAGGGGCGGAAATGACTCTCCAGTGCAAGCATCTGGACGAGTTCACGACCGCAGAAGACGTCGTCGCAGCCGTTAAGGAACATTGCGACGTCACAATCGAGCGGGCCTCTGTGCGATTGAGAGATGGACCCTCTGGCACCCAAGTAGCCTACCTCAGGCTACTGAAGGCGGATGCCAAAAAGGTAACCGAGAAAGGGAAGCTGAAGATCGGATGGTCGGTATGCCCTATTAGCATACCCCAGCCGCCTTCAGTGGATAGATGCTATCGGTGCCTTAAGTCCGGCCACAAAGCCTACGAGTGCAAGGGCATAGATAGGAGCAAACTATGTCGTCGCTGCGGCGAGGAGGGACATAAAGAGCGGGGTTGCACTAAGGCACACAAGTGCCTTATCTGCACCGCTAAGAAGCAAGCCCATAAACATGCTATGGGCGGACCTTCGTGTCCCTTCGGTGAGTTAAATAAGAAGAAGCCGTGAACGTCACACAGCTAAATCTTAACCATTGTGCAGCAGCCCAACAGCTGCTGTGACAGTCGGTCTCGGAGTCGAGGACAGATGTCGCCCTCTTATCAGACCCGTACCGCATCCCTGCCGGCAACGGCAATTGGGTGTCGGACGGGTCTGGAATGGTGGCAATCTGTACAACGGGACGGTTCCCGGTTCAAGAGGTAATACACCCCTCCGCCGAGGGTGTGGCGATTGCCAAGATCAATGGTGTGTTCTATTGCAGCTGCTACGCCCCACCAAGGTGGCCAATAGAACAGTTCAACCAGATGATCGACAGGCGGCCGGAAACCGGTAGTCATAGCGGGAGACTTTAACGCTTGGGCAGTGGAGTGGGGCAGCCGCTGTACAAATAGCAGGGGTCAAGCGCTAATGGAGGCGCTTGCGAAACTCGATACTGTGCTAGGTAATAATGGCCCCGCTAGTACATTCCGTAGAAACGGAGTGGAGGCGTGGATTGACCTAGCATTTGCCAGCCCGAGTCTGGCTCCAGGCATGGAATGGAGGGTAGACGAAGGCTACACCCATAGCGATCATTTAGCAATCCGCTATAAGATCAACTATGGTGTGCAGCATCCGAGGGCGGGAGATCCCTGTCAGGTACGCGGGTGGAAGCCCAATCACTTCGACAGCGAAGCTTTCACCGCGGCCCTGGGACTGGAGGCCAACACCGACAGTCTAAGCGGGGATGCGCTGGTAGCTGTTCTATCACGCGTGTGCGACGCCACTATGCCGAGAAAAACACTGCCAAGAAACGGTAGATGCCCGGTATACTGGTGGAGTGCCGAGATTGCAACTCTACGGTCAGCCTGCCTCAGAGCTAGACGTAGGATGCAAAGAGCTCGCACCGAGGATGCAAGAGAGAACCGCCGTGAAGTGTTTCGAGCTGCGAAATTGGCCCTTAACAAGGCTATTAAGAGCAGCAAGAGAGCGTGTTTCGACAACCTGTGTGAGAGTGCCAACGCGAATCCGTGGGGTGACGCCTACCGGATTGTGATGGCCAAGACCAAAGGGGGCTCCTCACCCCCAGAACGGTCTCCGGACCGGTTGGCAACGATTATCGAAGTACTCTTCCCGTCTCGAGCTACAAGCCCCTGGCTACCTGCACTACGAGACAGTGCGGGCACGGCCGAAATGGTGGCTCCAGTGACGAATGAAGAACTACTCGCAGTGGCTAAATCTCTAACAATGAACAAAGCTCCAGGGCCGGATGGAGTTCCAAACAACGCTCTCAAGGCAGCGATCATAGCGAACCCGAACATGTTCAGGCTAGCTATGCAGAGATGCCTTGACGAGTGCCGTTTCCCCGATAGATGGAAAAGGCAGAAATTGGTGCTGTTGCCGAAGCCCGGGAAGCCGCCAGGCGACCCTTCGGCGTACAGACCAATCTGTCTGATCGACACGACTGGCAAACTGCTTGAGAGGATCATCCTCAACAGGCTAACCCCGTACGCGGAAGGTACGGACGGTCTGTCAAGCAACCAGTTTGGCTTTCGGAAGGGTAAGTCCACAGTGGACGCTCTCAACTCAGTAATAAATACTGCCGAGATAGCGATCCAACGAAAAAGGCGAGGTATTCGATACTGTGCGTTAGTGACACTCGACGTGAAGAAGGCATTCAACAGCGCAAGCTGGGATGCCATCGCGCTCTCGTTACACCGGCTTAGCCTACCGGTGGGTCTGTACCGGATCTTGGAAAGTTACTTCCAGAACCGCGTACTGCTATACGAGACCGATGCCGGTCAGAAAAGGGTTCCGATTACCGCCGGAGTCCCGCAGGGCTCGATCCTAGGCCCGGTGCTATGGAACCTCATGAATGACGGGGATCTGAGACGGAAGTTCCCTCCTGGAGTCAAGATCGTCGGCTTTACTGACGACGTAACCCTGGAGGTCTACGGGGAGTCAATTCCTGAGGTAGAACTAACCGCAGAACACGCGATTAGCACGGTGCAGGAATGGATGAGCGCGAGAGCCCTGGAGCTCGCTCATCATAAGACGGAGGTAGTTATCATCAACAACCGCAAGTCGGCACAACATGCAGTTATGCATGTGGGAAAAGTCGCGATCACTTCACAGCGAAGTCTGAAGTCTCTCGGAGTCATTATAGATGACAAGCTGACCTTCGGCAGCCATGTCGACTATACATGCAAGAGAGCGTCGACTGCTGTTGCGGCTCTATCGAGAATGATGTCCAACAGCTCAAAGGTGTGCGCCAGTAGACGTAGGTTACTGACGGGCGTTGCCGTATCTATCCTCAGATACGGCGGCCAGTCATGGTCAAGAGCACTGAGGGTAGCCAGTTACCTACAGAAACTGTAGAGCACCTACCGCGTGATGTGCCTGCCTACCGCACGGTATCACACGATGCATCCTGCGTGATAGCGAGCATGATGCCAGTCGGGCTGGTCATTCGGGAACATGAGGAGTGCTTTGAGCTACGTGGAAATAGGGGAGCCCGCGAGCGCACCAGGGTGACCTCGGTCGCCAGATGGCAGCGTGAGTGGGACAACTCCTCGAAAGGTAGGTGGACCCACCGGCTGATACCTAGCATATCGAGCTGGGTGGGAAGACCCCATGGGGAAGTTCACTTCCACCTGACACAATTCCTGTCAGGCCATGGCTGTTTCCGACAATACCTCCACAGGTTCGGGCACGCGGAGGTCCCAGTCTGCCCGGACTGCCCAGGTGTAGATGAAACTACCGAACACATACTGTTCGTATGTCATCGGTTCGACGTCGAAAGAAGAGCAATGCTTGACGTCTGTGGCTGGGACACAACCCCTGATACCCTTACTCAGCGGATGTGTCAATCGGTGGAGAAGTGGAACGCAGTCTCGGCTGCTACCATCCAGATTGCCAGTAGGCTACAGGTAATCTGGCGAACCGAGCAACAGACGACGGACACGGCTAACTAGTGATTGATTAGCTGGAGCGAAAAAAGCCAAGCGCAAAAAAAGGGAGTGAATGGTCTGTTCATGCCGAGGCAGGTTTGGCGCAGCGACTGGCAACCGCGTAAGGGGTAAACCCAGCCACCCCGAAGCAAGACAGAAGAGTGAGTGTATAGGCGTATAAGTGGACTGCCTCATGCCAAGACGGGAGGGTCGTAGCGTAGTATGTTGGGACTTAGCTATCTATGCCTCATGGCGTGCAGAGGAGTGAAAGGGTGAGCATCCAAGTCAGTCTCACACGGCATGTTAAGGGTGAGCATAAAAGTCAGCCTCACATGGTATGGTAGAGGCTAGCACAAAAGTCAGCCTAGCAAGGAATGAAAAGGGTGAGCACACAAGTCAGCCTCGCATGGTATGTCAGAAGTGGGGCCTAAGAAAAATGTCCCACATGGGATGCCAGCGCGAGTGACAAAGGTACAATAGAGTGGCACGATTGAGAGTGAATCAGGTGATAGGGTGAGCACCCAAGTCAGCCTCACACGGTATGGGTGGGGCGAGCACAAAAGTAAGCCTAGCAAGGAATGAGTAAGGTGAGCACACAAGTCAGCCTCGCAAGGAACGAAAAAGGTGAGCACAAAAGTCAGCCTCATGTGGGAGTGTTTGAGAGTGAATCAAAGTGCGATTGAGAGAGCACCCAAGTAAGCCTCATACAGGACGTATGAATGCGTGAGTGAGAGTGAATGAGTACATTTAGTACAGCCATCCCCCCAGAAGTAATACCGAGAGGTAGTTCCTGGGAGGAATGATGGCGGAGGCCAATGGAGTTTAGTCGGTATCAATGGCTGGTCACCATTCGAGCCCGACACGCCCCCAGTGCACCCCGTGTGGTAGATTGGACCCTACCAATAGCACGTGTACTGGGCTAGGACGTAAAGGTCTTCTCCATTGTAAAAAAAACACGATCTGCTGGACCTTGTAAATGAATCGCTACAAACTGGGCACGTGCCGACAGTTTGGAAGGAATCACTTGTGATTCCTATTCCCAAAGTTAAATACGACGGATAAAACCGAAGAGTACCGCCCCATTAACATGTTGCACACATTAGAGAAAATTTTAGAACTTGTTGTTAAGAGCCAGCTGATGAGTTATTTAAATAATAATAATTTGCTAATTCCGAAGCAATTGGGATACCGAGAGGGACACTCTTGTGAAACCGCTTTAAATCTAGTGTTAGCAAAATGGAAAGAGAAAATCGAGGTTAAAGAGACTATTTTTGCTGTATTTTTGGATCTGAAACGCGCTTTTGAGACAATTTCGAGACCTTTACTTTTGGAAACTTTAGAGCGATTTGATATCGGAGGGATAGCACATAAGTGGTTTGAAAACTATTTATGTGATAGAACTCAGAAAACTAGTTTCAACGATTTTGTATCTAGTCCTCTCGGCAACCCTCTTGGAGTTGCGCAAGGTAGTGTCTTAGGTCCTATTTTATTTATTATGTATATAAATGACATGAGGCGAGTTTTACGATTTTGTGACTTAAATTTGTTTGCTGACGACACTGTTCTGTTCATTGCAGCTAAGGATATAAATGAAGCCGTGGCGCATTTGAACGAAGATTTGCATTCCCTTGCTCGTTGGTTAAAATTTAAACAATTAAAGTTAAATGTTGCTAAAACTAAATATATGATTATTTCTTCGGCTAACACTAGGCCTGACGTTAACGTTGAAATAAATGGTGAGACTATTGATCGCGTTAGTGAATTAAAATATCTTGGAATAATCATTGATGACAAGTTAACCTTTAAGTCTCACATCGACAATGTCATCAAAAAGATTGCTAAAAAGTATGGTATATTGTGTAAATTGTATAAAAAAGAATAGTGAACGCAAAATGAATTTGGACGTAAACCATGCGGCATTTAGTAAGCTTAGTAAGTTCAGTATATCGGAGACTGCTAGAATCGAAAAAAGCAACGTTTTGTTGAGTGAATAGCAACTAACAAACGGGAGGCTGTCTGAAATATTATGTTTAAATATAGCTGAGCTGTCTAAAAAATTTTGTTGCAATGAGACATCTTGTAGAAAACAAACGTCCGTTGTTAGTTTTTCTATCAGAAACACATATTGTTGATGCTGATGCATTTGATCAGTATAGCATTCCGGGTTATAACGTTGCTTTTTGCCTATCTCATTCCAGACATACCGGTGGAATTGCTATTTACGCCAAAGAATCGATTAAATTCTACGTTCGGTTAAACGAAGCAGTTAATAATTGGTTCTTGGGTAGGGTGATGAGCCTATTTTGGCACCATTATGGAGAGGGTCGCACTATTTTTTGAACAACTTTAAAAAAAGTCATATTACCTATAACCTTTTTCAGAATAAAGTATCAGTGTACTGTTTCTTAAACATCTGTATAATGCTTATTTGGCAGAATTGTCTCAATTTTCAGCATAAATGAAAATAAATGTTCTATTCTGTGCATCTATTCCCACCTGAACGTTCCAATTATCGCCTCATGGGTGTGCCGATTTCCACCTCATCGAAAAACAATCTAGTTGAAACGCAATGCCTCATATTTCATTTGCGTCGATTCTAACTAGGTATCCAGATCATGGACGCCAACGCGTGATTTGTAAAACGAATTATTCTGCTTTTTTCAGCCGATCAAAACAAACGTAAACATCACGCACACGAAAGAAACTCATAAGCTGTTAGTAGAAGAGCGCCCAGAACTGCGCATGCAGGAAATAACCATGCGAAAGTTAACAACTGGAATATAAAGTTTCACATCACACATTATTTCCTCCCGATCTAAATTGTATGTGCAGATGAAAATAAAATATCTGCAATCAACAATTAGTAGAATAACTTGAAATAATTGATTGCTTATACCTGAAATTGCATTACATTATATTTACAAGTTCATGTTTTGGTTTGGCCGCACTGGTGATTCTTTTCTGTATAATGGATGCAAAAAGTTGGTTTTGATTGTAGTAGTGTATCAGCAAAACATGCCAATAATAGGAACCCCCGTATTTAGTTTTATCCTACACTGAGCAAAAAGCATCTGAGAATTTCATAAGTCTCGGCATATGAACCAACCTTCTGACGATGTCATTGAACACTTTAGAATGTCATAGGCAGGCTTATGAATTCATTGATCTTTATTCATGCACTCCATAGACGTACAAATAATGAATTTCATAAAACAGTCTTATGACTTCGCTCCAATATATGCCTTTAAGAATTTCATAAGTTTTTCTCATGAAACCCATATGAGATCTATTATTGATTCTATAAAATTGTATTTTGTTTTTCATAAACGTCACTTTTGTGAAAAGTTCATAATTGTTTCTTATGAATTCAGTACTGGCCTGTGTCGTGTCCGGACGAACCAGTAGTCGAACCTCCTCGTTCAAAATCAATTTTATTTTAATATTTCTCTCTCTTCGTCTCATTCCCTACAGCCTGGACGGCCAACCAGGAGTTGATAGTTTCAGCACTTTTTGATTACCGCTGTTTGAAACAAAAGAAGTGAGATTTTCAGTCAAATTGCAACAATTTTAAATTGTTTTTATGTTATTGAATAAATTACTGTGAGCATTAAATCTGTATACATGGTTATGATTTTTACAGAAGATATCCGATTATTTGAAATGAAATAAGTTGTGCATATAATTAGTGTCTGACGCGTATTTTATAATTATCAAAATCATTTGAGAAGTAACAATCATTATCATTCAGTCCAGTTTCCCAGTTGTCTAAGCCCAGTTTCCCAAGAAATATTGACGAAGCGTTGCTCATAATGAGCAAATTTTAATATTTAATGAGAGTTTTCTCTTCAATCTTCTGAAGGGATCTATACTTGGCGGTTAATTTGTCCCGAATTGAGTTCTACAAGATGACCACACGAATGAACTCATGAGGAATGACGTTCATGTTTGACAATTCTCAGTGATTTGTTTACTTTGTCAGTTGCGTGAGTTGGAGTGCAACGGGTGCACATCTATTACATTCAAACTCACATAACTTCCATGTAAACAAACCACCGAGAATTGTTAAACGAAGTTCATCCAGCTCATTTTGTGGGGTTATGTTGGTTGGTGTAAAACCTAATATCCTCTCAAGGTTGATTTTTACTTTTGTTTTTTTGTCTACTAAAAAGCTCGAGAAATGTCAGCCATGTTTTTTTTATATAAATGCACAATAATATACATAAATAACAAACATGGCATTCATTCGAACATTGTAATGAATTTCATAAGACTGTTCTACGGAAATCGTTATTTCTACTATGTTTTCTACTTATAAATGTCAGAAATTTTCATAAATGGGCACCTATGGCGTTCATTCGGACATTTTCATAAATTTCATAAGACTGTCTTATGAAAATAATAAGAGATGGATTTGGAAAATTTCCCTTCCAAATCATAAGACAGATTTATAAAATCCATTTAAAATCCTTATGTCTGAAAGTCATAAGACGTTTTTATGGAAATTCAATGTAAATTTTGCTCGGTGTATTATAACACTAGGCCTATTCTAGTGTTTGACGAGTGCTTTTAAAGTGAAATAATCGTAAAAAGGTTCTCCAGCTAAAATAAAGGTATGTATCAGTGCAATATTTAATACATTTGTGCCGGAATAACGAGATATGAGGCGGTAAATGCTGGCTCGAAAGTGTTTATTTTGCTAAGCGCCGTTGCGTCCTGTTTCGGTTCACTACGCGAGTGAGGCGGATCAGCAGATATTTCAATAAGGTGATTTTGTTTTAATTAAAAGTTGGATTTAGAGGATAGTTCTGAATACGTATGTGCACAACAAATAAAGAATATAATTTGAGCTTTTTTTGCACACCTGTTTTAGCCAAATCGATATTGTCATTACCTCATACGCTTGGTTCGAAACCAAGGGGTACGAAATAGGGTCACAATAGGCTCTACTGCCATAATAGGCACATCACCCTATATCAGTTGAAAGAGGCATGTAGGTGGGAAACTTTGCAGTAGTATACCATTCTCTTAGTTCTAGCGATCGACGATTTTTAGAAATTTTAGAAAACTGGTGGGAGAATTTCGTTGATTTAAGCAAACTTAATGTAATTTCGGGCGATTTCAATATTGATTGGCTCAAAGATCAAAATTCGAATCAGTTGAAGCAGTTGGCTGAGTTTTTCAATTTCAAGCAAACGGTTAGTGAGTTTACAAGAATTTCCAGACACAGTAGAACATTGATAGATCACGTGTATTCCAATTTTGATGGGGTTTATTCGTATGTAGAGGCCGATTGTAAAATTTCAGACCATGAGACAATTTCAATTTTTCTGGAGAATGAACCAAACCGTGAGGAGGATAAAGTTAAAATTAAGTGCTGGAAAAGATATTCGAAACAAGCCATGTCTTAACTGGTTTCGAGAAGCCTGGATTTTACGGAATTGAATGGAAATTTGGATAACAAGGCAGCTGTTCTATCTAATGTGTTAAAAGAGTGTACAAATAGTTTAGTTTCTCAAAAGTATGTTAATTTAAATAACTCGAACAGCTAGTACTCTTTAGATCTTTTGCACCTGAAACGTAAAAGGGATAAAAAGTACAAGAAATTTTGCAGAACTAATAGTGAACGTCTTTGGAATGGTTACACACGCGCACGAAATATTTATTCACGAGCTTTGAAAAAGGCCAAATGTGAGCACATTCAAAGGAAGATCGATCGACATCAAAACAACAGCAAAGAGTTATGGAAAATCCTAAAGAATTTAATTAAACCTAAACCTAGTTCCTTGCACTCCATAACTTTTAACGGGGTAGAAGAACAATCTGAGCAAATAATAGCTGAAAAATTTAACAGTTATTTCGTTAACAGTGTGCAACTGATCAATCAAAGTATTGAGCTGGTCAGTGAAGCTGTGGAAATAACACAGCCGATTAATAGTAACTGTAGATTTGATGGATTTCACCCAATCACTTTTGAACAATTGAAAGATATTTGTTTTTCTTTGGGAAAATCGGCTGGTATCGATAATGTCAACGCAAAAGTGACACAGGATTGCTTTCATGTCATCGGACACGATCTGCTGGACCTTGTAAATGAATCGCTACAAACTGGGCACGTGCCGACAATTTGGAAGGAATCACTTGTGATTCCTATTCCCAAAGTTACTGGGACGGATAACGCCGAAGAGTACCGCCCCATTAACATGTTGCACACATTAGAGAAAATTTTAGAACTTGTTGTTAAGAGCTAGCTGATGAGTTATTTAAATAATAATAATTTGCTAATTCCGGAGCAATCGGGATACCGAGAGGGACACTCTTGCGAAACCGCTTTAAATCTAGTGTTAGCAAAATGGAAAGAGAAAATCGAGGTTAAAGAGACTATTTTTGCTGTATTTTTGGATCTGAAACGCGCTTTTGAGACAATTTCAAGACCTTTACTTTTGGAAACTTTAGAGCGATTTGGTATAGGAGGGATAGCACATAAGTGGTTTGAAAACTATTTATGTGATAGAACTCAGAAAACTAGTTTCAACGATTTTGTATCTAGTCCTCTCGGCAACCCTCTTGGAGTTGCGCAAGGTAGTGTCTTAGGTCCTATTTTATTTATTATGTATATAAATGACATTAGGCGAGTTTTACGATTTTGTGACTTAAATTTGTTTGCTGATGACACTGTTCTGTTCATTGCAGCTAAGGATAACAATGAAGCCGTGGCGCATTTGAACGAAGATTTGCATTCCCTTGCTAGTTGGTTAAAATTTAAACAATTAAAGTTAAATGGTGCTAAAACTAAATATATGATTACGTTGAACTGACGTTGACGTTGAAATAAATGGTGAGACTATTGATCGCGTTAGTGAATTAAAATATCTTGGAATAATCATTGATGACAAGTTAACCTTTAAGTCTCACAGCGACAATATTGTGTCGTCTGAAAAATGATTTGACAATTAGTAGTAAAGTTTTATTATATAAATCTATTGTTTCACCACATATTGAATTCTGCCCATCCATTTTGTTTCTTGCCAATCAAACAGAAATAATGAGGTTACAGCGATTGCAAGATAGAATCATGCGATTAATTTTGAAACGTAACAGATACACTTCCCCTAGTTTCATGCTAAGCGCATTACAATGGCTCTCTGTGAAGCAAAGAATTTATTACTTAACAGTGGTGTTCATTTTTAAAATTATTAATGGAATGCTGCCTCAATATTTGTGTGATCGAATTGAAAGAGGAAGTGATGTACATAGGTACAACACTAGAAACGCGTCGGATGCAAGAACACCAAACTTTTTATTTAGTAGTTCACAGAACTCCTTGTTGTACAAAGGAATAAGTCCAGTCTACTTTCTACTTCTGCCGCAGTCAGACGTACAATCGAGCCAAGTGAACAACAGGCCTCTCGATCTAGTGTGCATTGTCTCGAGAACAAAGGAAATATCGGATTATTCTTGTCATCATGAGTAAAGTTGACGAAAAAGCTCTACTCCGACCCAACGCAGCGGTCGTTGACTTTAAATTTTGTTTAAAACGACCGAGTTTTAGTGAAGTGGAATACCTTCTGAAGGTAAAAATGCAACTTAGGCTTGCGGAAGTCTTGTACCTTCAGTATCATCATCTTCGCAATGTAGTGTTAATATCATTCAACACGTTAGCACAAGCCGAGCGTTTCGTTTTAAAGAATAACTTAAAACACGTGTTTGAAAGTGACAACGTTGGAATTAAGATTCCCGTATACATTGAGAATGATTATATAGATGTAAGGTTATATGACCTATCACCTCGTACCCCTCCTGAGCCAATTGCAAAATGCATGTCGCAATACGGAGAAGTAGAATCCGTTACACCTGATACTTGGAGAAACTTTTTCCCGGGTACTCCTAACGGCGTTTTTGTAGTGAGGATGCGGGTTGAAAGGCCTATACCCTCCTACTTGGCAATAAAGCTCAATACTCACGGAACTACAATTATGCAAACTACGCTATGCACCCACGAGGGGCAAACTCCTACGTGCAAGTATTGTAATCAGACAGCTCATCATGGACAACCTTGCGCGGAAGATGCAGAGGAAAATGCATCTCAACCGATTGCCAACTCATCTACGGCAAACCAACCAAAAACAGAGTTTTCAATGCCAATGCCTGAACCACAAACGGTGGCTAAATTTGTGGCAGCTGTTCAGACCATAATGACAGCCGCAAAAGAATCATCCAGCACCCCGAAAGCAACTGTAAGTAACATTGGCAACGAATGCAGTTACAATGACGACGGATTTACACTGATCAACAATAAGTGCAAGAAGCAAGGGAGAACATCTGATCCCGGACACCAAGCCAGCTTCGACCGGGACGTGAAAAACAAGAGAGAATCAAATGACCCCCCTGACGCTGTTTGCCAACAGACTTCGCGAAAAAAGGTCTCCGCTCGCAACAAAAAGTTGCGCGCACGAGATCCAATTAATTAATTCTTGTTTGTATTTTTATTTTTACATGTATTGTAAACGTATAAAAGATCCACGGCTCCGTTAAGCTACCGCTATGAGCCGTGTCAAATAAACGAATTAAAAAAAAAAAAAAAAAGGAATAAGTTTTTTCAATTCGATGCCTAGACATATTAAACGTGCAGCAACATTGGCGGAGTTCAAAACACTATGTATTTCACACGTAAAATCTGCTTTGTAGACAGATTTTTTGGATTTTTATATTTTGGAGTTATTTGAATAACTATGTAATACCACGAAATTGTATTTTTTTTCACTTCAAATATTTGCATTTAGTCACACTAAGTTAGTATATTCGCTATGATGATGAAGGATTTATTGTTTTTTTTTTATTCAAATCGTTTATTTGATAAGGCACGTTGCGTTAGCTTAAAGGTGCCAATTTTGTTTTGTTTTACATTTTAAATTGCTTAAAACTAGGGGATTACATATTAATTTTTTTAAAATGAAACTAATGCGATTTTATAGCTATCTTATATATCTACACAAGGGGATAATATTATTTTCGTAAGATTAGGGGGGTCATTTAGTTTTTGTGGCAATATGGTTTGACATTTTTATCAGTGAGATTATTGGAGCAAATAATGTTTAACTAAGGGCGACAATTTTTTACGACTATCTTAAAAGTAGGAATAACTAGAGGGCATGATTGAATTTTGTAAAGATTCGTAATTATAGTTATTTTTGTGGGTAGTAGAGTTGGGCATTTTCAACGAGATTATATAATATAATAGTTAAAACTAGAAGAGACAAGAAGAGCTAAATGCTTCGTGATGATATTGGGGGGGGGGGGGGGTAGGGGTGTTACTTCTGGGTATAAGAGTCAGGGGAGGGAGGGTAGACAAAGATGGCAGGGAGAGAAAATTATTTCAGTTTCAGGCATCGTGAGATCAACGGATGGATTACAAACTCGGGTGGCCTTCATCAGGGGACTCATGTACTGGGACGCCGAGTGGTCCTCCTCAAGATGGCAGGGGTTTTTCCAGACGATTTCGTAGTACGGCTCAGATGTGGATCGGCTACATTTCGAGTTAAGCGTGTTATTTTCGTGCCGTAGGTCCCGTGTTTGTTGGCTCATTCGATACAGATGCTTTGATACAGGTGAAAGAGGGTTCTGATAATGATAAGGAAAATAAGAAGGGGCAGTTAGACTTGTATATTGATGGTTTTCACAAAGGTGTATATAAGGGACATATAGAGGACATCGCGGCTTGCCAGCATATTTCGAACCGGGACGTTGGTTGGTCTTCCTCGGGCCCGCAGGGTATCCATTAGCCGAGACCTGGCGGAACTGTACTCGGTGCACGCCCAGACAATGTGCTCGATGTCGTGATAGCCGTCGCCACAAGCGCAGATACCACTATCCACGAGCCCAATACGCCGGAGATGTGCATCCAGCGTGTAATGGTTTGCCATGAGTCGGGACATCACACGAACGAAGTCACGACCCACATCCATCCCCTTGAACCAAGGTTTCGTCGATACCTTAGGGATTATCGAATGCAGCCACCTTCCCAGCTCCCCACCGCTCCACGAAGTTTGCCAACTTTCGAGGGTTCTCTGATGAGTAATACTGAAAAATTCGCTGAAGCAAATTGGTCTTTCGTAAACGTCTCCTTCTAAGGCACCCACCATAGCTAAGGAGTCTGCCTTCTCATTGCCCGGAATGGAGCAATGAGAAGGGACCCATACCAAGGTAATCTGGAAAGAGTTGTCAGATAAAGCACTCAGTAGCTCCCGTATTTTCCCCAAAAAATACGAGGAGTGCTTTCCATGTTTCATCGAGCGAATAGCGTCAATGGAATTGAGGCTATCCGAAACGATGAAGTAATGGCCTGCGGGTAATGTTTCAATGACTCCAAGGGTATACTGAATGGCAGCTAGTTCTGCGGCGTAAACTGAAGCAGGGTCACTGAGTTTGTAGGAGGCGGTGAACTTTTGATTGAAAATACCGAAACTAGTGGACCCTTCGAGGTTTGATCCGTCAGTATACAACATCTTAGAACAGTCGACTTCTCGGAATTTATTATAAAAAATGTTTGGAACCACTTGTGGGCGTATGTGGTCCGGAATTCCACTAATCTCGTCTCTTATGGATGTGTCGAAGAAAACAGTAGATTCAGAAGTATTCATGAAATGCACACGGTTGGGATTGTAAGAAGAAGGGTTAATATTCTGCGCCATGTAGTCAAAGTACAGGGACATGAAACGGGTCTGAGAATTGAGCTCAACAAGCCTTTCGAAATTTTCAATCACGACCGGGTTCAAGATATCGCATCGAATGAGCAATCGATATGAGAGATCCCAAAATCGATTTTTCAACGGGAGAACGCCCGACAGCACTTCGAGACTCATCGTATGGGTCGACTGCATGCACCCTAAGGCGATACGCAAACAACGATACTGAATTCTTTCGAGTTTGATGAAATGTATGTTCGCGGCGGAGCGAAAGCCGAAGCATCCGTATTCCATTACCGACAGTATCGTTGTTTGATACAACCTAATTAGGTCTCCTGGGTGGGCACCCCACCATGTTTCGGTTATTGTACGAAGAAAGTTGATCCTTTGCTGGCATTTCTGTTTCAGATACCGAATATAGCATCCCCAAGTACCTTTCGAGTCGAACCAGACCCCTAGATATATTACTGTGAAGACCTGAGCGATAGTTTGACCCATTAATAGAAGCTGTAGTTGTGCTGGTTCACGCTTCCTTGAAAATACAACTAGCTCAGTTTTCTCCGTGGAGAATTCGATACCCAGCTTAATAGCCCAAGCAGACAAATTGTCCAAGGTATTCTGTAATGGTCCTTGTAGATCGACAACTTTGGGTCCCGTAACAGACACCACGCCATCGTCTGCAAGTTGCCTTAACGTGCAGGAATTGTCAAGACATTCATCAATGTTGTTGACGTAGAAATTGTATAACAGGGGGCTTAGACATGAGCCCTGGGGAAGGCCCATGTAGCTAAATCGTGATGTCGATAAGTCACCATGCGAAAAATGCATGTGCTTTTCCGACAACAAGTTTAGTAAAAAGTTGTTTAAAGTCGCTGAAAGACCATGCTGGTGCAGCTTCTCTGAAAGAATGTTGATCGAAACTGAATCAAAAGCCCCCTTAATATCTAGGAACACTGATGCCATCTGCTCTTTGCTAGCATAGGCCATTTGAATTTCAGTTGAGAGCAACGCAAGACAATCGTTCGTCCCTTTGCCTTTGCGAAAGCCAAATTGTGTATCTGACAGTAAGCCATTTGCTTCGACCCAATTGTCGAGGCGGGATAGGATCATTTTCTCGAACAACTTCCGGATACAGGATAGCATTGCGATCGGACGGTACGAATTGTGGTCGGAGGCTGGTTTTCCTGGTTTTTGGATGGCGATGACCTTCACTTGTCTCCAATCGAGTGTAACAATGTTAGCTTAGAGAAACTTATTAAATAAGTTCAACAAGCGTCTCTTGGCAGAGTCAGGCAGATTCTTCAACAAGTTGAATTTGATTCTGTCTGGCCCCGGAGCTTGATTATTACACGACAAGAGAGCAAGTGAGAACTCCACCATCGAAAAAGGTGTTTCGTTCGCGCTATCGTGAGGAGACGCGGCGCGGTAAATCTTCTGTGCCGGGGCGGAATCCGGACAAACCTTCTTGGCGAAATCGAATATCCAACGGTTTGAATATTCTGCACTCTCGTTAGTACTGTTTCGGTTTCGCAAACGCCGGGCCGTGCCCCAAAGAGTGCTCATCGATGTTTCTCTCGTTAGTGCGTCAACGAACCGGCGCCAGTAACTACGTTTCTTGGCTTTCATCAAACTCTTCATTCGCGTTTCTAACGTCGCATATTGTCGATAGCTAGCGGGTAACCCGTCGTCCCGGAAGGTCTTATACGCGGCGGCCTTCTCCGCGTACACGTCTGAGCACTCTTTGTCCCACCACGGATTA
This sequence comes from Topomyia yanbarensis, assembly GCF_030247195.1. Taxonomy (NCBI): domain Eukaryota; kingdom Metazoa; phylum Arthropoda; class Insecta; order Diptera; family Culicidae; genus Topomyia; species Topomyia yanbarensis. Next base: position 188,913,666 of record NC_080672.1, read on the forward strand.
GGAGAGCGTTTTTGTATGTTCGCGCCGGGTACTGGCTTAGTCTGAGCTTGATTCGCGCTGTCGAGAATCAAGCCAGCCAAAAAGCTGTACTCTTCCTCCGGAGGAAGTTCTTGGGTAGACTCGATATTGTCGGATATCGCGGCAGCATAGCTCTTCCAATCGATATTTCGTGTGAGGTCATACGAAATATTGATTGATTTCAATGGCCTTGAACCGTTATTGATTGAGACTACAATCGGCAGATGGTCGCTGCCGTGGGGATCAGGAATTACCTTCCACGTGCAATTTAACCGCAGCGATGTTGAGCAAAGGGACAAGTCTAAGGCGCTCGGGCGCGCTGGAGGAGCAGGAATCCGTGTAATTTCACCCGTGTTTAAAATTGTCAAATTGAAGTTATCGCAAAGATCCTGAATTAAGGAAGACCGGTTATCATCATAGAGGCAACCCCATGCTGTACTGTGAGAGTTAAAGTCTCCTAAAACTAGTCGCAGTGCTGGCAGGGATTCTAAGATGTCTTGTAGCCGTCGGTGCCCAACCGCGGTGTTGGGGGGAATATATATGGAAGCTATGCAAAGGCTTTTGCCTTTGGTTGTTACTTGACAAGCGACAACTTCAATACCTGTTATCGAGGGAAGGTTAATTCTGTAGAAGGAATAGCACTTTTTGATCCCCAAAAGCACTCCTCCATAGGGGGTGTCTCGATCCAGGCGAATAATATTAAAGTCGTGGAAGTTGAGATCTACGTCGGAAGTTAACCAAGTTTCACATAATGCAAATGCATCGCAACTCAAATTATTTATTAAAATTTTGAAAGAATCAATTTTCGGGATGATACTTCTGCAATTCCACTGTAGAACAGTGATCAAATCTGTGACCTCGTTCGATGAGTTAGCCATCGAAGGATACAATCGCTGAGAGGAGGGGCCATTTAGCAGTCAACTGCTTCAAAAATGTTCTCACTGTAGGTAGAAAAGCTAACATAAGACTTTTAATAGGATCAGTAATATTGAAAGTTTTTATTATCCAGTCCACTATGTCCGAGAGTTTTATAATTCCAGTGCTGTGATTACTCTCGAACTGAAACAAAGGAACACTTGGGATTTTTGATGTTCCTGGAAGTGCTGGGAACTCCTTCTCTGAGCTTAATCCTCCGAGACCAGGAGCTAATTGCTTCGGTTTGGTTGCAACACTTCCAATAGGTGTCACTTTCGAAGCCCCGTCAAGGGACACCTTCTGGCCTTTACAAGGAACTTTACGAGAGGAAATGTTCCTCCTCTTCCTATAAATTCTAGGCACCCTAGTAGATGTTCCCTCTTGTGGGTTACCAGCCTCGCCCTCGTCAGGCGGCAAGTGAGTATAGATGTTTGCTGAGGATGGTGGCGTAGCATTCTTTAACACTTCTGCGAAAGAATGTTTGGATCGTCCCGCAAGGGAACGTTTCACTTTATCCCCGCGTAGTTTGTACGCGGGACATGCCGAGATATCATGCAGACTCTCCGCACAGTAAGGACACTTTTCGGCTTGCTTACTGCACGAATCATCTAGATGATTCTCCCCGCATTTTCCATAGCGGGCCTTATTGCTACAATGGGTGGCTGTGTGACCCAGTTGTTTACACTTTGTGCAATTCATGACCCGCGGCACAAACAAACGCACAGGCAGACGAACCTTGTGCAAGAGGACAAAATTTGGCAAAGCGGTACCAGCGAAGGTCACCCGATAAGAGTTTGATTGGGGGTACGTTTTTGAACCATCCCCCGCAACTACTACTGAGTGCAAACGTTTGCACTCAAGTATTTTCACTGGCTGAAGTAAGCGGTCTCTGAAACGGCCAACCCCGTACTTCAGCAGATCCTCGCACGTCAAACTCTCATCGGTTACGACGCCTTCGGATTGTACTTTTATAGCTGGAATATATACGTTATAATCCCGCGTAAAGTGCTCACAGCAAGCAATATCGTTTGCCTGCTTTGAGTTGGCTAGCAACACCCTTACCTTGTCTGAGCGGACCTTTGAAATTTCGGTCACAACCGAGAACCGTTCCGTCAGGTCTCTAGAAATCTGAACAAGATTCAGTGATTTAGTCTTGGGCCGAAAGAAGACCACAAATGGACCAGTTGAGAGTTCTGGATAGCATTTGGGCCGGGGGGGAGCCTTAGAAGTTGAACCCGATTCAACTTCCATTTGACCGTCCGGAGAGGGAACCATAGAAAACGTCAACGCACGGGGTCAGCGCCCGCGCAGACGGAAGAAAGCAATAAATGTGTTACAAAAGACAAAAACCACTTAGCTTCAAACTGGTGTCCAACGACGAACCGATCCAGCTTATACAGCTGGCTATTGTTTAATCCTCACACGCGAACAAAAGACTGAGGACCGAACCGAACTGGCAAAATAACCTTGAATGCGGATTAACACTATTCTTTATCGCCTCACACAGCACTACGGACTAGAAAAAACAACCTCTGTCTCGATGGAGAGCTCGAAAATGAATGAGGATTTATTGTTACTTGTTTATTAAAGTTATTAAAAAAAATATTGAGATGTCTACAAAAGTCTAAGTCACGCGCGCTAAGCTGATAGAGACTAACTTGAAATCGAACATGGTGACCAGCACTAAAAGTTCATCGGGTTGAATCGAAGCTTTTAGACTTTTGTTGTGATCAGGGTCTGATTTGATGATGGAGTTATGTTGACTTTGCTCGACAATAGAGTTAATCTCGGTTATTGCTGCGATAGTGGTAATGACGGAGTTAGCTCGTTGAGTATGGGGCTTGATGACTACTTCTGATAACTAACTAGATATCGGGTTCAATTCCTGATCAATCAAGGTTGTTCTCGTATAGGAATATCCCTAGATTGCCTTGGGTTAGTGGTAGGCAACTTTCAATAAAGGGGCCTGATGTGGATGATATAACTCGACTGGACTCTGCACTGCCACTAGGCTCGTCACTTCTCACCTTAGCAGGTGGTAGTACCAATGCACAGAGGAGTAACTAGAACAAATTCTTGGCCAATATCAAAAAAAAAAATTTTCGATTTTTTATTTAGTTAATTTTTTTAGATACCTAAAAGCATACTGCCAAAAAATGCTAAAGAATTTTTGCATGGATGCAAAATGGTGATATTTTAAGGGTTGTTAATCATTTTTTTATTATGTATCCAGCAAAGTCGCTTTCAAATGATGATGACTGTATTAAATAAGACAACATTATAACAAACGTAATTGAACACAACTATTTGTATAACCTTAGCTTAAAAATAACCGAAAATAGTAGTGTTGCTATGTATTGGACCAGCTTTAAAAACACCTTTTTAAACAATTTATTCCAAATTTGAATGATAAAAAAGTTATAGTATACGGCAACATCCGGCAAAGTTGCTGAAACAACATTACAAAACAAGATTCCGGCTATCCAAAAAACATACAATATCTTCCGATCCACAAATTCCAAGCGATTTGAAAATATTGATATTTTTACTAATTTGTGGTTCGCCAAAATGCTGTACTATATTTGGCAAAATTAATCTTTATGAATATGTGCACAGGTATCCCTTTTCTTCTTCCTTTTCCACTGACCAACTGTTTATGCAGCGGGAAAAACAAATGTATTCACAAAGACCATCTCGAAAATACTAGTATTCGGAAGGTTCAAGAAAATTGACCCCTGCACTGGTAGGTGGATAGATGGTAAATAGTCCCAAAAAACAGTTATTTTCTATTTTTAGTTCGTATTAAGGCATAATAACAGCAATAGCCGCAATAAATAGTTTTGGCCAGAATTCGACCCCAGTTACTTCTCTGTGCGATGTCTTGGTCAGGCGGGAGGAGTCTTACAGAGAATTATCGGAAATGGAAGCTATTGGGTTCAATTCCCGATTCCATCAAGTATCTTCCCGAAATGGAAATTTTCTTGATGGGCCCTGGTTGTTGGCGGAATATTTGAAATGAATCTGGTTACGTTATTTTGAAGGAAAGGCTATGTCTGCAAATTGAACCAGTCCGTTACTTTTTGTTAGCTGGTTTTGTTATGGATCAAAATATTAATTATCTTTTAGATAAATCGTTCAGCTCACACCTTTGTGGGGGATGAGGTGGGACCATCATCATCATCATCAACTACTACACTTGGAGGTACATGCATTGATCTAGTGATTGTCAAGAACTGCAATGTAGAAAGCCGAAGATATATTTTGTACTTTTCATATCACAGGACAATACTTTCCTTAATTGATCCGATAGAAAGATGAACGATCACTTTGTTTTCAGTAATGAGAGATGGCATTTGGTCACGGGTTTCTTACAATAATATTGTATTACGTCTATCACCTGCGTTTCGAAGACCAATGCCTTCCTCTTCAGGGTAAAAACACTAACAATATTATCTTTGTCAAGCTGGTTTGAACATTTGAACGGAAAACGCAACGCACTGATCTACCTGAGACGGTAACCGCACACATCACTAGCAGACTGAGGAATGAGTGATGTGTGCGGGGACCGTCTCAGGTAGATCAGTGCGTTGCGTCTTCCGTTCAAATGTTCAAACCAACTTGACAAAGATAATATTGTTAGTGTTTTTTGCCCTGGAGATGAAGAATTATACCTTTGAAATGCAGGTGATAGACGCAATAAAATATTAATGTAAGAAACTCGTGACCAAACGCCATCTTTCTTTAATTGATCCAGAACTTTAACATTTTCATTATACGATGCAGAAAAAAAGCATAAACGGTTTATAACGCTACAGCTACACCAATCATGTCACTATCGCACCCATGGACAACAGTTCAATCCGGAAATAGAGAGCAGAAGTCAGCAGCATCCAATGAGAATCGAATCCAGCGCATCATTCGCCAAAGCGAACATAAATGGTCCTTTTCAGGACCACCATTATTTTAATGAAGAATTAATTAGAAGTCTTTCCTTTTTCTGAAAAATTCCGTTGATACCCTACATATTCATATAAATAGTGTATTCTACTTCACTCCGGTTATGTCTCTGACATTACCCACCCATCTTTTTTTGACTTGCCAATTCACAAAAACGCGGTAACCACACTGATCCCGCTCGACCAACCGAACAGAACCAAACGATCGTGTGAATGTTCTGAACGGTCAACAAGATCCAACGGATCAACACACAAACTTTTAAAACGAATGAAACGCACGGTCACATTGAGCGTGTGACTCACTGTTGCTGGTCCTCACTCCTCCGGGTCAATTCACTATTAGAGACCGCATTACGTTTTGGCGGTGGATTTTATCATTGCCCTGTCTACTTCCCACCCCGCATTCGATGACGATGATGATGCGATGACAGAATGATGACGGTGACATTTACAAAAAATTTATCGTTTTGGTTGGTGTCACAAAATATGCTCAAATTTTAGTACAATGTATGGACATGCTAAACGTGCGGTACTTGTTTCCTTGACTTTTTTTTTATAATGAACAATTATAACAAATAATATAATAACAAAATGAATAATAAATAAACAAGCAAAATAAATAAATAAATAAATTTCTGAACAAATAAATAACAAAACCTACATTTGACACCAACCTGGGCTATTAAGCAGAACATAAACGCGACTCAAACATGCAAGCAAGGAGTAGTTATGGTTTGACGTTTAAATTCTACTTAGACATTTACGAACGATAATTTCAAAGTATAAACAGAGAACAGGCGTTGTCAAATACACGAGATAGACCGTACACTGTTATTCGAATGAACGCCGACTGCAAACGCGACTATTTCTTCCCGAGTGCCAGTTTTAATTCCGTGGAATGATTTTTCCAAAGACCATAGGAATCTGTCCCACGCAATTACGTGACTCTGAGGAAGTAAGCCTGTCCGTTTTTAGTCTCGCGCACTCACCGTTATATCTGTCACAATCAGGTACGATTCAATCCATCCATCAATCCCAAAACAACTGTGAAAGTTTCACTGTCGAAATTGCCTATAATGCGTCAGAATAAAAGCCGTTGCTGCATTGACTGAGTAGAATTATTGATCGGATACGCTTCAAATTGCGGAAAATTACCAGAAAGAAATCAGACGGAATTTGACATTTCTTTCTGCTACCATTACCATCACAAAAGCTATCCTTGGACGAAACATCTAACACTACCGCTTACATACCGCACACACTCATTCATCACTCAACTTACTAGGCTTTCATTCCTCTACATTTACACTCACATTCATGCCATACATAACAATAAACACTAACTTTGATTTATGATAGGGGCCCCTAAATTTAAATTTGTGCTTTACCGGACTCTTTTTCAAGAGTCGGAAAGACTATTACTTTTGTGAAATAACTCATTGCGAACTTCTTTTACTCTCGACACGCGGGAGAAAACTAGATGAAGTTACGGCAGAATTAACCCATTCACGCTTAGAGTGTAAAGTCGACTTAAAACTGGCGGCGGGCAAATGTAACCCCGTCGTAACCCAGCACAACCCTGTCGTCAGGTTGCCTATTATCCGATCTGTCACAGCTACTCATACTCAGCTGACTAATGCTGATTGTTTATGTAGTGATGGAAAATAGGATGATTCGTGACGTTGGTAAGTATTTTTGTTGCTAATTATGTTTTTTTTGTTTTATTTTAGATATAACGTCGAAGTTTGCACCGTTTTTTTTTGAGATCGGTGGAGGATACAGGAGGACGGAGAGTTGGCTAAGGCTGCAGCTGTGTGTGTGTTTTTTAGTGTTTATTTTATTTGTTTTGGTAGTGCGAAATGATAATAAAGTGTAGTCGATGATCCTTTTTTTTTCGTGTAAATCGTGCTGCTTCCGTACGGAGACCTAGCTAACCCGGATTCAAATGCACAGCTGTCCAAACCCCTAAACTTTTGCCCTTCAAATCCTCCAGATCATAGGAGGACGACCTGATTTTTGCCTTGATTTTTGCATGGGAGAAATTGTTGGCCGTAGTTGGCATTGTAGTTCTGCGCCGCACTTGACGGTTTCATATTTCTCCGATACACCAACTGGCCGTCTGCAAATGATTTGGAAAATTTTCTGTGGCGTGAATTATAGCGATATTGGGAAGCGTTGTGAGCTTTCACCAGATTTTTGCAGACAAGGTCGTAGATTCCCTCGAACATTTTCGATCGTCGTTCTTCCATCTCTTCCGAAGTCAGCTTTACATCGAGACGGATGAGTAGATGATCGGTGCCAACTTCAGAGTACTCGTGCCCGTGAGTAATGAAGTATGGTGTGAATCCAGTCGACGAGTGAACACTGGTATTCAAAACCATTTCAATCTCCGAAATCAGAGTATCCCAAAGACGTTGGTCCTCCCTCACGTATGTCCAAATAGCAGCATTGATAGTTCGGTTGACTCTTTCGACTGGGTTTGCCTGTGAGTGATATAGTGAGTTGAGCCAGTGGGCAACTTTGAAACGATCCAATAGTTCCTGCTGCTTCCGTTATCAGTGATTATCACTTCAGGAATCGAGTTTCTCAGGAACCATTGGTCTTTCAAAATCGCACACATGGGGACACTACTGACATTCCTCACAGGCTGAACCATTACCCATTTGGAAAAGTAGTCACAAACTACCAAAATGTGCTGACTACCGCGACGAGTGCGGGGAAGGGGGCCAATGAAATCCGCTGATACGATCTGCCAAGGGTGGGTGGCAATTTTCATGTTTCCCATGGCAGGTGTAACAGGGACGGAAGAGGCTTTGACTTCCTTGCACATTCCACACTGTTGAACGTACCGCCGTATTTCAACTGCCATCTTTGGCCAGTAGAATCTTTGACGGATCCGTGCAAGGGGTTTTGTCGTAGCCTGGATGAAAGCAATCGTCGTGGTACTGCGAAGAATATTTGGAACTTCGGTGGGCGGGGGAATCATTTTCCACTCGAAGCGAGTATCACAGGGATTATCGTTCACGGTGATAAACTTGAAGAGTTTACAATCGTCGATCCTGAAGTCTACAAAATCATCGGGCCGGCGAACCACTTTGTCGGACATCGTTACTTCACAAAAACCCGGTAACTACACTGATCCCGCTCGACCAACCGAACAGAACCAAACGATCGTGTAGGTGTTCTGAACGGTCAACAAGATCCTACGGATCCACACACAAACTTTTAAAACGGATGAAACGCACGGTCACATTGAGCGTGTGACTCGCTGCTGCTGGTCCTCACTCCTCCGGGTCAATTCACTATTAGAGACCGCATTACGTTTTGGCGGTGGATTTTATCATTGCCCTGTCCACTTTCCAAAATATACCCACCGCGCCTCCTTGCATCCCACCCCGCATTCGATGACGATAATGATGCGATGACAGAATGATGACGGTGACATTTACAAAAAAAATTATCGTTTTGGTTGGTGTCACAAAATATGCTCAAATTTTAGTACAATGTATGGACATGCTAAACGTGCGGTACTTGTTTCATTGACTTTTGACATTAAAAATGTCTTACTCCACTATCTGGGGCTGGGTGTCAATCTAAAATCTAAACTATCTCCCATGTAACGAAACTATGTAAGGTTTGCACGCTTATAACTCCGATATTACTAGATGAATTTTAATCATTCATACACCAACCGATTCAGAAACACCTAACTTAAATATTGGTAATAATTTAATATCTCCCCAACAAACTACGAAAGCTGAATAAGCCTTTGATCTGAGAGAATAGGCTGGACAAGAACTGTTTAAGCCATTATCCAGCTAAATTGTTTGTTGGGTCCCCAATAAAAGTAGACTTTTGGAAATTAGTAAAATTAAAAAGTTCACGAAAAACGGGAAAATTACCATTCGTGAGGCAGATTTCTCAGGCACAGCCGTCAAGAGTGGGCAGCTTAGTTGCTCAATGAAACACGAAAAGTCATAAATAGAAGCAACGCATGTCCGTTTAAATCAGTTGTAGCTCTTATTCCATACGAGCAACATCGTCTCCAGGCGATGCAATAAGCGCTATCGATTTTCGGTAACGTTGGCATTTGGACACACTCGCACCTAAGTGACTAAACCATATACGGTTAGTTTATAAATAGAGGTGACGCGTACCCGTTTGAATCAGTTTTTGTTCTTATGTCGACCGGGTAAGATCATGGCTGCAGCGTCTGGGCACTACAATAAGCGGTAGACGCTATGCATTTTCGGCAGCGGTGGCCGTGTGCGGATTTTTCGGGTACCAGCACGGTGTCAGAATGATTTGCAAAGTGGGTGGGTGGGGTGGTTTGGATTTACGGTGTGTGCTGCTTAAGAGTGTTGCGTTTGAAAAAAATATAGTTATTTTTATGCATGCGTGTGCGTTGTAACTTGTTAATCCATGTTTACGGCGCTTTGTAGCTGCGTAGGGTAAAGAGCCTATTGGTTTTCATGTTTCATATTTCGGTTATATGTTTTTTATCAGTAAGGCATCTGACAAAGTGTTTCTGTAGTTATTGCACTGTTCAGCAGTGTAGTATTTTATATAGGAGAGTACACTCAGGTTTCTTTACGCCGATTTTGAAATTTACGCGGTTTTCATCAACGCGTTTTTTTTTAATTTACGCGGTTTTAATTTACACGGCCTGTATCCCCTGCGTGAAAAATCTGAGTGTAATTGCATCGGAAACAATCACATTCCCAGCAGAACTTTTTGTTTTCTAATTTCAAACACTTTTTTTCGTACTGCACACAACGGAAAATTTCAAAACAGAACTTACCGTCCCAGCAGCAGTTTAAGCGGGTGTTCTTTTTCGATTCAAATTCAAGCCATGTCTTAAGCGTTACTGGACTTAAAATTGTTTTCCCAGTTTATCCAGTCAGAATATCTGTCCTACCCTATGTATTTAAAACACAGTTCTAATTGCGTTTTAAAGTATACAACAAATAGAACGGTTGAGTATACTAATTTAAATTTTAAAATAAATCTGTTTTAAATTATGAAACAAACCGCTGTACTGAAGATATAATTATGTCAGTCCTATTACCACATAAAACACCTATATAACATAAAACGCTGCAGAATTGGTTTAATAATACAATGTTTACACTACAGAGTTATAACACGTTTTAATAATTAGCAACAAGAAAAATGTCACCAAGATAGCATAAAAACCCGTTTTAACTGGTAGTGCGAACGATGCATAACAATGTAATTTATCAAATAATTTCATTTTTTTCCACCACTAATCGATCAAGAAATACTTAAACTTAAGATTGTTTACTTAAGTTCATTAGTACATTATTGAAAATTTAAATGGAAAATGAAATTTCATATTTCATGGAGAATCTGTATATTTCCGTTGGCGGGCGTGGGCTTCCCATCACAGCTCTCAATATGGAACTTTTCTTTTGAATATATTTTCTGGACAGACCAGCCTATTTTTACTAGATGGATCAGCCAAATAATGCCAATCACCTAGTGAGATACTTGATTAATTAATAGATTACCGTTAAAAGACCTTCAATAAATTATGTTTTGATGGGGAGGGTATATAGCAAATTGTAACATATGAAAACAGGCGAGTGAACAAGAACGTGAGTCGATAAGTGTGATAGATGAAATTCATTTGCACGCTCTTGAAAAAAGCTACATTTTTAATGTCACCGTGGTCGTGTCCTGTACACAACCCTTTAATTTTTTTTATAATGAACAATTATAACAAATAATATAATAACAAAATGAATAATAAATAAACAAGCAAAATAAATAAATAAATAAATGAAAAAATAAATAAATAAATAAATAAATAAATAAATTTTCAGAACAAATAAATAACAAAACCTACATTTGACACCAACCTGGGCTATACTTAAACGCGAACGCAAACATGCAAGCAAGGAGTAGTAATGGTTTGACGTTTAAATTCTACTTAGACATTTACGATCAATAATTTCAAAGTATAAACAAAGAACAGGCGTCGTCAAATACACGAGATAGACCGTACACTGTTATTTATTTATACGACAAAAATAACAATATTTACAAATATATACAAGCTAGGCTCAGTGACCAAAGCGACGATATTGTGACCTAAGAAATCACAGGTCACAACGTGTACCATTATATCGTGATTTTCATCAGAAATACCGAAATTGCTAAAAGACAGTTTGTTTCCCTATACTCGTCAGCGCCGCCCTAGAGCGTCTGTGCTTGGCTTATCAAGACATCACTTGGTACCAACCAGTTGCTTTAGGCGTTCACTCAAGTTGTGTGACCTGTTTGAGTTTAGGGGATAACTGGTTCCATTTTGGTGTTAGTTTGGATACATCGTCTAACTGGCAGCAAGTTGGTGTCAGTTGCTGACGAGTGGAACACGAAACATTTAAATCCAACCTTTTTACCAAAATAGCTGATTTTAAGGCAACCATGCAGAAGATAGTAAAAATTGCAACGTTCGAATTCTAATTGTATTCTACTTTGCTTCGATCATGTTTCTGAAATAACCACCAAATCCTGATTCAAACATAAAACTAATTGGAGTTTTATGTTTGAATGACCAAAATGTTACCTAATAGTAAAAAGTCAACGATTTAAAAAAACAAAGCTGATTTAGACCCCCAACTGAATATTCCACTATTGGTCGCAAAGTCAACTACCTAATCTCGCGAAATTAGAGATGTTAAAATTATATTATTTTACAGAATATACTGTACGTTACTTTGTTGTTTTAAAAAGGAAATTATTTTTTATTTTCTATAAAAAGATTTATATTTATTCACTCATCGTCGCTTTCAAAGTCAATGTCCTGTAAAACAGATAAATGTTTTATATTTAAATTGACTATCACAATCTTCATCTACCTACCTCATGTGCATTACATGTAAGCGTCGAAATTCCAGAAATGTCTTCCAAAATTTTGGAAGAGTTTAGTACATTCATTACAAAGTCATTTCCTTCATGTTCAAATTTATCCAGTATACGCTAGAAATAATAATTTTTTTCTTGTTATAGCGTCTCATGAAAAGAGATTGTAACTACTAGAGCTCGCATGCCGCTATTAACACTGATGGTTTATTATCTCGCTCTTACATATGCTACGCTTATTAGTTTGACATATATTGCCCCGGGTACACACATGTCAAAGTAATGGGATACAATATGCTAGAGCAAGACCGCATGTTTCAGTCCATGAATACATGGAGACAGTAGCGCTTTGCTTCCTCTTGTAGATAAAATCTATTTTGTCTCATGGGAAGATACATACAATAGAGCAGGCAATACATTCAGAGAAACGTTCAGTTGCCGTGATGAGATAATTAAATGCACTTATATTGCCACGAATTGAATGCGGTACAATCCCCAATATGTCCTCTGGAATATCTCTTTTGCCAAGAATATCATTAGATGTCTGGTAATAAGCTGGGGCAGCATCTCTACAAAACATATATTTGCTAATTACGTCGCAAAAGCTATTGAAATAATGACATATTACCGATATTTGTGCTGCAGTAACGCCACCGCTAATTCGACAGCCAAACTTGAAGCTATGTTAGAAACGGCTGGCCTAGTAACTGTACATTGTTGATCCAAAGTTCTATCTTTGAGGGACTTTAAAAACTTGTTACACTAGCTAACGTATAGAAATAGATAAACTATGCTTACATTTCCTGGTGCTACAATATCATTGCAAAAGTAGCAGCCTAAACTAGAGCCTTGGATTTCTTTAAATCCCTCAATTACTTGAGGAGAGTAAGAGGTAGATATTTTGGTTCCATGTCGCATTACTAAGAAAGAGTCAAATCCAAGCGCTGCATTTATCACCATCTAAAACCAAATTTATAAACACTAATAATATATAAGCGTGCCATTCGTTATTTGTCGTTGCTTGCCTTTTTATAGAATGCTGCTAGCATTGTAGGAAGCCATCTACTTTCACGAGAATCTGTGAGAAGAAATACTACATCATGATTTTTTATTAGATCTTTCAGACTGTCAAGAGTCTCATTTGTATTGTTCCATTGCGATTCTCCAACCGAATGCCCTGGCATGGGAATTTGAAGACAATATCCTACCGACGTCTACAAAATATCTATTAATGATTTGAACAATGGATATATTTAATTACCATACAATACACGGGTGGATTTGTTTTAAACGTTCAGCGGCTGTAGTTGCTTTAGATTTACCTCCTTGGAGTGCATCCTCGTACAGAAACAAATTTTGTCGAACCGGATTGGACAATGAAACCTTACCATAGTCTACGAATGATATATGCTGTGCTCCCCATGCCTGTAATCGAAAATGAAATAATTATGTTTTTATATGATGATTGAGGCTTTTAGTGCATTAACGACAGAGTTTCTTAAAATCTCCCTTCTCCTGGTTTGAAGAGTTGATGAAAATAGATTCACACACATAAACATAAAAATGCCTTTGTGCTTAATGAGCGGAATGGACGCGTTGTACCAGGTTGGTTGAACCGATGTCATTCGTTATCAAGGATCAACCGGTGATTTTGTAATAGAAACAAAAAAGTCTATACCCGACATACAATTTAGCTGGATAATTGCTCAGACAGCATGTTAAAAGATAATCATGTACTACCAGTCATTATTTTTGGTTCCTTTAGCGCGGCAGGGTCGAGGACAGGGTAATCTTCTGTATTTCTGTATTTTTCAATAGAAAGAAGCTAGAATGTCGTGCTTTCCTCCACTTCAATGGTAAGAGCATATCATTTTTTTCTCTTACGTACAGATCGAGTATACAATAGCAAACGTTACTGTTTGATACATGTTTGTTTACCCTCTCAAATGTACGCAAGATAACGATTTAACAATGTTAATTACCCATGTGGGGTAACATGCAACAGTATTTACTCATATTACTATTATGCCTTGAGCAAGCTGGCTGATCGAGGGTTTCAAATAGCATTTTAAATCACGTTTTAAAAGTTTAACAAAAACTAGAATATGAAAATGCTCCTTAAATACATAACAGTACCAGGAAGTGGCCTTTACGCGAACTTGCTTCCCTAACAGTACTAGAAAATGCTCAATTTCTATCTTCCTATACTCAAATGGATTTTTCTAGCATTTATAATAGTCCGATTGTGCGAAAAAGATAGTCGTTGACAGTGTAAATTAATAGGTTGTATCTGTTTTCAATAACATTTTAATTCATCAAAGATATAGTTAATTTAGTTTTTGACGTTCACAGAAACTATCCCTGACAGCACTGCCAACAAACATTTCGTGGTTTTATAAACGTTTCAACAGTTGCTTTATTCAGATCTAGCTGAACATTGCAAATATACGTGTATTCATATATCGTTTATTCCACCCTTAAGCATCTGGATTTGAAGAATTTATTCAGCTTGTCTTTGATTAAGACACATAAAAGAACAATTCTTCAGCATGTATACAGCCTGAAGAAAACCACAGTTCAGCTTTAACAATAAACCTTTCCATTATCGCTATTCAGCTGAAAGAATTATCATAGAAAAATAATTAAAAAAAGATATTCATTTCAAGTTACACACGCCATCAATCTCGTTGGAAGCCATCTTCTTTTATTAGTATTACGTTACAGGTAGAGAAAAATTGTATTAACTTGTTGGATATCATATCACGTACCTGGGATTTGAACCCGCAACCTGTTGAATACTAAGCACTTACCTTACTATCTGCACCAATCTTGCGTACATCGAATGCTTAAGATTTCACCGATATACCGACAAGTCTATGCTGCTGAATAGAGTCTGTACAAAGGCTACAGTAGCCTTTTATAGATTTGAGTGAACCTAGTTGGCTTGGGTTCGAATCCCACCCTACGATAATTTTATTTTAAATTTTTTTTATTTAATAATTTTTAGAACATTCGGGAATTTTAAATTAAACAATTTACTAATTTCAAAAACTGACGATTGTAGACGTTTTTGTATCCAAGGTGAGGACTTATGGTTGTCACAAAACATTTAGATTAGTGAAAATGGGTGTCATATGAACGTGGTGGTAACTGGATGATGGATTAAAGCCATTTATAATGCTAAGGTGGCAATCTCCACGATTTATTTACCACTCCCTACCAAATGATTTTCTTTCCATCGTGATTTTTTTGGTAAGCGGAAGTCGTTGTTCGAATTCAATAGTTTATTGCAAGTCGATGAGTAGAAAAAAATCATGGTAACAATGCAGTTGTCAAAAATTTACAGCAACGTTGAAACAAAAAGTTTCTCTTGTGTTCAATATGAGAATATTCATGTTTCACAAGTAAACAGAGCGATTCGAATTAAAAGGTAAATTTACATAAACAAGGGCGCGTGTGATTTGGTAAGCTTGTACATTGAAAAACTATAAATCGTTGGTTTCACGTGCTGAAAACTCAGTAGATATAAAGAAAAACAAAATAAATTTTCTTTCGTTTATTGATCTATTGCTCCTTAACTGTAATATATGCAAAACATCTCAATTGGAATATACCGAAATACTTAGAAAATATATTGATTTCTCGCTTGCAAGATTTACGAGTACAGTTGAGGGATTCCATGAGAAACCGGCCGACCGCAAAATATGACCATCGTCGTTTCGAACGAAACTCTGCAGGTGTGTTCGCTGTATGAATCTCCATGATATTCTCTGGCAATTGGAATATTTTGATACAAGAGTAATTTTTCAAAAGGGCATAAACGTTTCTACGTGTATGAATTTCAAATTTTTTTTGTTCGATTACTGTATTTTATACAGCAAAACTATCTGAGAACAAGTTACAGGGAATGAATACTTCTGTCCGAAAACAATATACACTGAAAAAAATGTTGTGTCATTTTTCAAAAAAAAACAAAAATTTATGATAAAAATTTAAATTGCGAAAAAACCCATTTTTTTAAATTTTTTATATTTTGTTACCAAAAACCTAAAGAGAAAAGAAACATTTTGATTGTGATTGCATGATGGAGAAAAAATCGGTAAAAAAGTTTTTCTAACAATAACGTCGTACATGTTTTTAAATTTCATACTAATTGACATACAAAATTGTAATTTTATTACAGAATATAATTCTAAGCACTATTTAAAATCAAAATGCATTTAACAAAAATCTTCCAAAATGCGATAGTTTTCGAGATATTTGAAATTTTGCTACTTCAAAAACAATTAATTCGTGTAATTATGCTCTTTTTAAAAGTTATTCGCGTTACCCCATCAAAAAATGTCAAAAATTTAATGTTTGTCGTTTTAAAGACGTAAAAGCAACCTTTTTAGTGTATTCGGATCATGTAGAAGCTTTCAATAAAAAACTTTTCCTAACAACAACTTTTGACATTTTTTATAATTCTTACTATTTGCAGTCAAAAATACAATTTTCTTTTTGAATATGATTCTAAACGTCATTTTAAATCGAAATGCTCTTAACAAAAATTTTCTAAAATGTGGTAGTTCTCGAGATATTTTAACTTTTGTTTTAACAACACAATTATTTTGTTTTATTACGACCTTTTCATAAGTTAGCCGCGTTTCTCCATCAACTATAATAGGTTTTTCAAAAGGCCCGTTAACTTTCGTGCAACTTTCTCTTTGACATCAAGGCGATATTGTAAATCATTTGAAAGTTACATGAAAGCAACCAAAATATATTTCAACCATAGGGTCTGTTGATTAAACTATATAGCTGAATCATATGTTGGTTGTTTTCATGTAACTTTAAAATGTTTCACAATATCGCCTTGATGTCAAAGAGAAAGTTGCAGGAAAGTTTACGGGCCTTTTGAAAAACCTATTATTGTTGATAGAGAAACGCGACTAACTTATGAAAAGGTCGTAATAAAACAAAATAATTGTGTTGTTAAAACAAAAGTAAAATATCTCGAGAACTACTACATTTTAGAAAATTTTTGTTAAGAGCATTTCGATTTAAAATGGCGTTCAGAATCATATTCAAAAAGAAAATTGTATTTTTGACTGCAAGTAGTAACGATGTCAAAAGTTGTGGTTGGGAAAACTTTTTTATTGAAAGCTTCTCCAGGATCCAAATACACTAAAAATTAAAGGGTTGTGTACAGGACATGACCACGGTGAGCTTTTTTCAAGAGCGTGCAAATGAATTTTATCTATCACACACATCGACTCACGTTCTTGTTCACTCGCCTGTTTTCATATGTTACTATATACCCTCCCCATCAAAACATAATTTATTGAAGGTCTTTTAACGGTAATCTATTAATTAATCAAGTATCTCACTAGGTGATTGGCATTCCCAAGTAACAAGCCAAATGCTAATTGGTTTTATTTAGGTTTTATGGTAGTTTTATCAAGGCATTAAATAGCGAATCTGGTTTTAACATTGCCTTTGGAAAGAGCATTTAGTTTTATATGCTTGAGGGGGTTTAAGAGTGCTTCAAGAACTCTTGAAGAAATATCCATAAAACTACATTTTTCATAAGAGTAATTAGTCTTATGAGCAGTTTTAAGAGACTCTTGAGCCCCTTCTTAAGACATCGCTTTCCAACCGCCTTAAAACCAAAAGATAGCTTTATGACATTCTTGTTGAAGCATAATGTATCTTAAGAATGCTACCATAAAACCTCCTTAAATCATTAAACGAAGTGAAAATACTCTTGCATAAGAGCGTTCTATAACAAACAAACAAACTGTAGCGACTGACGGGATATGTGACATATCCCAACGGAGAAGACGTGACATGTACCTCAATCATGTATAAACAGCAAACTCGATAATTATAAATTATTCATTTAACTTCGCAAATCAGTAGGTGCTGCACATATAGCGAGATGTCGTTAGTTGTTCATATAGCTCTATTTAACATGCGTTGTTGTAATAAATCAACAACTTTTAGATGGAATTGTAATTACCATAATAATTAATCATAGGCATTTTTATTTCAACCTTGACATTTTCAATGTTAAATAGAATGGATTTATGGCGATCTTCCATCTAACCTTTCTGTCTTGAAAAATTCCTATTAGTTTTATTCAAGTCCAACACCTCTTCTACAAGTGTATTATAAATAAAAATGAATTTATCACGATCTTGAAGAACTCCTATTACTCTTGAGCAAGAATAATTACTATGCTATATTTCACCCTAAGGAGGAAAATTTGGTAAAACCAAAATTTCTCACTAGGGTGAAAATTTGTTGGTAAAAACCAGTCTTTGTACAGGAGGGCACAAATCCTTATTTCATACTATGTTGCGTTTCGGCTTCGCCTCATTAGAAACCGACACTAACACATTGTCGGAATAGATTAGCGCCGGCTTGACGCAAATCCCTTAAAACTAAAACACACTATGTGTTTCAATCAAACGACTGATCAAACGTGATGTCCCGTTCGAGCAGAAGTTCTGTTTATGCCGATGAGACACAAGTGAAGCCGAAACTTGTCTTGGCTTAGCAGGCCTATGCGAAAGCACTATGCTATATTTCACCCTAAGGAGGAAAATTTGGTAAAACCAAAATTTCTCACTAGGGTGAAAATTTGTTGGTAAAAACCAGTCTTTGTACAGGAGGGCACAAATCCTTATTTCATACTATGTTGCGTTTCGGCTTCGCCTCATCAGAAACCGACACTAACACATTGTCGGAATAGATTAGCGCCGGCTTGACGCAAATCCCTTAAAACTAAAACACACTATGTGTTTCAATCTTACCCGTTCGACATAAGAACAAAAACTGATTCAAACGGGTACGCGTCACCTCTATTTATAAACTAACCGTATATTAGCAACAACTGATTTAAACGGACATGCGTTGCTTCTATTTATGACTTTTCGTGTTTTTTTGTTTATTTTTATTAACTTTTCGTGTTTCATTGAGCAACTAAGCTGCCCTCTCTTGACGGCTGTGTCTGAGAAAACTGCCTCACGAATGGTAATTTTCCCGTTTTTCGTGAACTTTTTAATTTTACCAATTTCCAAAAGTCTACTTTTATTGGGGAGATATTAAATTATTACCAATATTTAAGTTAGGTGATTCTGAATCGGTTGGTGTATGAATGATTAAAATCCATCTAGTAATATCGGAGTTATAAGCGTGCAAACCTTACATAGTTTCGTTACATGGGAGATAGTTTAGATTTTAGAATGACACCTAGCCCCAGATAGTGGAGTAAGACATTTTTAATGTCAAAAAGTTGCTTTTACGTCTTTAAAGCGATAAACATTAAATTTTTGACATTTTTTGATAGGGTAACGCGAATAACTTTTAAAAAGAGCATAATTACACGAATTAATTGTTTTTGAAGGAGCAAAATTTCAAATATCTCGAAAACTATCGCATTTTGGAAGATTTTTGTTAAATGCATTTTGATTTTAAATGGTGCTTAGAATTATATTCTGTAATAGAATTACAATTTTGTATGTCTATTAGCATGAAATTTAAAAACGTTTTTAATCCACCTAACAGTGTGATGAGACATTTCTTATAACTCTTATCACTCTCTTCGGATATTATATCGTTTGAGAACATTTAGAACTTGATGCTTCGCGATGTTTTTGATAACACATACTACATGGGATAGTTGCAGGACTCAGAGAATCGCTCAAATCAGTATAGGACTACACCAGTGCTAGAAATCTCAAACCAAATGAATGGGAAAGCGATAAAATGGCCCGTAAAATAGACATAAAACGAATTATTGCTAATGCTCTGTTAATAAAATGTCTAAATTCCTCAATCAATGCATTGTGGTGGGAAAACTGAATTTGTCTAAAGGGGTTATATATTGTACTGAGCCAAAACAAATTTTTTGAATCGAGTTGAAGTTTATACTTTACTCAAATTTCCAACGCGACTGAGAACTAAGAAATCAACGCTTTTTCTTGGAAAGGGCGATACTAGCAGTGATACCATTCAAAAAAAATCAACAGTGAATATTTCCAGACTTGGTTTTATTTCCTATTTAAGAACTATTGTGTTTTTTTACATCCTAGATTGCATGATTCAGTGATCGAAACCCAAAACTTCATAAAGTATTTGAAATTATTAAATTAAAATTTGTTTTTGCTATTGAAATTGACAAAATGATAGTATCGCCCCTTTGGCGATTGTTTACTTTTTCGGTCCCAACTATCAGCATTGAAGTATCGCCCTTACGTTTTTTACAATAACTACCGTTTTACACCACCGATTTCGTCCGTGTTTTTTCAATAGAGATCATTGTTACTATTTACAGCTGGTATCAGCTTGATAATCCTAAAAAAAATACGAAAATAACAGTTTCGCCTCTAAACTGCTAGCAAAAAAAGTATCGCCCTGTTTGTTTGCATGGAGCGTGGAGGGCGAAACTTTAAATAAACAAACAAAAATACAGTTTCGCCCGTTGTATTTTTTGCTGTAGTTTAAGAAAGCAATATCGTAGAATCCAAATTTTTAGGTTAATTTGTTGCGTTTCAAAGCCCTCATTCGCATGTATGAAAAAAGCCTTAATATCGCCCTTTTCACAAAAAAGCGTTGAAATGAAATCGCAGCTCCTGATATCACGATATCGCTGAAGTGCATGCGTGCATAGTTTCAAATTTTACTTCGACATCGACTTTTTTCTTAAGGTGACTTCCCAGTAGTATCCTTGATTTGAATTATTATCGCTAATCCTAATACCAAAGAACAAATAAAAACCTTACGAAAACGAACCGTTTGGGAAAATCATCATCATTACTGGAATTTTCATTTTCACGAAACTTTTCGATAACATTCCGTCACTTGCGTTAATGCACTGGGTGCACAGTGCTCTGAAAATCTAGTGAAATCGTCTTAGGGCACCAGCGGGTCTAATTCAGAGCTATCTGCGCGGCGAGTTAAATCTGTAAAGAATACTAAAAATTAATTTCTGTTCCATAATTTTCAGTTCAGCATTTCGAGAGATCGTGCTCACCGCAAGCCATGAAAAATAGACTACGTTGTGAAGCGATGGCCACTATTTAATAAAAAATCACGGTTAAATAAAAAATAAAACTATTAAAAAATTTCAAATAGCTTATAATTTTCACAAACTTATTAAGAAAAATTGTTTAATAAGCTTTCGTAATATTGTGTAGGAAAAAAGCTGAAAATTTAAGTATTTTCTCTATCTGCAAAATAAACCCTTAAGTATACCAATTAATTGGTATACGAATTGGAATATGTTCGCCAAATTTTGGAATAAATCTATAAAATAACCCCTTGAAAACTACCTAAAAATTTTTGTAGTTTGCAATAACAATTCCCCAAAAATGAAATGTACCTATTAATGTGAAACACAGTGAATAATACATACAATAAAGACCCATTTTTATTAGTCTCATGGTGTGTTTTAGTCTGACAAAATGGGGACATTGACTAAATCGGGCTTTTTTTCTTTATAATAAACTGAAACTGTTAAAATATTCTTCCCGTCCCTTGATGTAGTCTGATAACTATTTCTGATTATGATGAACTTTTCATTTTTGCATATTTCCATCTTCATGATAAGGAAAACATTCTCAAGAAAGGATTTACTCGAATTCAGTTTTATTCGTCTGCTAGAGCCCATCAAACATATGTTCATATTTGGCTGATAAAATCGGGGTTTCAATGCATTATAATAGATATTCAGCATTCGAAGAAGTTTCTTGTGAACGAGTGTAGAACGACTTTGTTTTTACTTACTTGAAGTCAGCGGCGTAGCCAGAAATTCGGTTTGGTGAAAATCGATCTTACTGTCCAAACGGCATAATTCCGAAACCGTAATTTTTGAAGTTTTAAAATTATGCAGAATTAATTTTTCAGAAAATAGTAACAGAGTTCGTGTCTTTAACGAATTTGTTGAGACTTAGTTGTAGTCATGAATATTAACCTGAGAAAATTCACCATAAATACTTCTTGGACGATATACCGTCAAAATTATTTTATCAAATGATGCGCTGTTTGACGTTTGTAAAACTCATCGAAGATACTAAACCTCCGAAATTGGCGGTTTCTAAATGATGCTATCTTGACCTTAAATTACTGTTTTTAAACATTTGACCTATACATATAATTGGTCATACAACAAAAATCAAATGCTCATCAAAATCGATCAGAACCTGTGAAACGGCGGCGCCCTCTGATTTAGTATGACGCGAGCAGGGTGATGGATTTCTTTCAGATTTGCCTTACCGGACCCGGTCAAACGTAAGCTATTTCGTTTTCTTTTGCACACATATCGCCCAGAGAAGGCACTAAGTTTCACTACCTTTATTTACACACACTTACATTCATGTTAATATATGGTCGAATTTTCTTGAGGCACCACGACGCACCCGGTTGCGCGTGCTAATAATAATTGTCTGACCACACGGACGAGGCCGCGCGAGCACTACTTAAAAGACTGGCCCACTAACTGACTTATCACGACTGACCCTTTTCGATTTGACACAAAAGACTTATATCATGTCATCTGTGTAGACTTTACTTTGAGAGAGTCTCAGACCTAAACAAAACATTCTTTCCACGCTCGCGAGAGTAAAGACCCCGGTGGATGAATCAGTAGTTCATTATGACTCATACTCGGAGGCCTTTACTTTCTACAATAGCGTCGCCGTCTGCTGCTAGCAGCAACAAACTGTGTTTAATTAAACAAAGTGTTTATTCGTTTTCCGTAAGCATATGGCTTGGAAAGCGCGAGAGCATCAAAATATCAGCTTAGCTTAAGGCTGTAGCTGGTGATGTAACCCAGGAAATTAGCTTCCATGGTGCACCACTTGGAGAAATTTTCCAGGGTTGATGCTGGCCGAAAACTATGGGCGCTGCACCTGCTAGAATCGAATGGAAATCGTCATTTTTCATAAATTTCTCTCTACATTCGGAAAGTGTTATCCTCGTTATTAATCATATTACGTTTTCGTCTCAACTCGACCCATTCCCAAAATAAAAACCTGTTTTAATCCACATAGTGGTGCAATTGTGCTTGTCTCATTTGTCCAGACTACGATTCCATGGCTGGTTATGTTCAATACAATGGTGGAAATGAATATTACATGTTCAGTACGATTTGCACATACATACAATGGATCGACAGCCACGATCTTGAGATACTATGTGATACTGAAACATCGCTTGAAACCAGCGGCGGATCATGGAGAAAGATCCGGGAGGTCCGGGTCCTGCCAAAAATTTTCAACTTGTTAAGAAATTTTAAATTAGTTTTAATTTTAAAGTAGCAACCCCTTACTGCATACTCCCTCCGGGCCGGTATTATTGACGATTTTTAGAGTGATTGCATAACCTTTCTATATGAGAAAGGCAAAAATGTACCAAAGTCCAAAAAAGTCAATTTTTGTCAAACATTATTTTTTCGAGTTTACATAAAATCTCAATGTTTCATGCATTTTAAAGTCATTTGGCATCAAAAATACAAATTTGATTTTGAAAATTTTTCATTTCAGTTTATATGGGAATTTGCTGTGTGATTGCATTCTTCAACTCGTAACTCCGGAACCGGAAGTCCAATCAATAAAAAATTCAAAAGCAGCCGATGGGAAGATTGTACCTTTCACTTGAGACTAACTTTGTGCAAATCGGTCCAGCCATCTCTGATTAACAGAGGTCACATTTTTTCCACATACACACATACACACACATACATACACACAGACAGTTTCCGATCTCGACGAACTGAGTCGATTGGCATATGACACTCGGTCCTCCCGGTCGGGATTAGATTGACGAATTTTAGAGTGAATGAGAAAGGCAAAAACATTTTTAGCAAATGTTGAAAGTTATGCATTTTTTTGGTGAGCAGTTCTATGTTTCATAGGCATTAAATCAATTTTAACTTCGCTTTCTATTAAATCAAGACCCTTATTACAGTACATCTCTACAAAAGCGAGCTCAATTTGAAAATAAATCTGAGGATTATGATTGATTACAGAACTCTGGAATTTTCTATTGGAATGTTTTCAGGCAGAAATTTGATATTGATGCTATTAGACAACTGTGAAATCAAGACCAATAGATCAGTTACATACCCATTCCGACAATTTATCAAAAGTCCTCATGATGTTTACAACAACAGGTTATCAATGTACGGATCAGATAATTAGTATTGTAATATTGAATTAAATCAATCAGCATCAATAAATTTTCAACTTCAATCCAATTTTTTTTGTGTAGTGGGGGGGGGGGGGGGTTGCATGGTGTTAAACCCCAAAACCTTCTCTTGGCTACGCCGTTGCTTGGAGTTATTTACTTCGCTTTCATTTTCCGATATGCTTCAGATCGATCCGATGGTTATAAGTTAGAAAAATTGCAATCAGAAGGTTCGTACAAATCAACATTTTTGCACTGATAAGTTATCAAGTTCCTTCCAGACAACTTGGAAGTGTTCGGTGATTATTTCTAGCGGTTGTAGATAGAAAAATGAAATACAAAATTCGTTTTATCGAAATAATGTTTGGCTTATTTCAATGGATTACTACTATATTGAACAATAAATAGGCGACAAACAGTAATCCAAAAACAACAAGCCATAACTTTTAAAGTATTCAAAATAGATATTTGAAGTCTTCAGTAAAGTTATTCGCAAAAGTAAGAGCTATAAATTTGCTGAAGACATCATTTCGATATAATCACTTCCAAGAAAATTTGTGAAAATATCTCACTCATAGGGCGATTAATCAGCAAAAGCACAATACCAAAAGAAAGGGCATATTACCTCCATAGAATTCTTTGAAGGTACTATTGACCTAAAATAAGCAGTTTTGGCGTTAATAATAGATTACATGTTTTTGGTCATATTTATGGCAATGGGAAATGATAAAAATATTTCGTCCGCATTTAAGGCGAAAGGTTACAGGATCGGCTGCGGCGCTTTCTCGAATTTTTAAAACTTTTACGTAAAAGATATCAACAATCCCTCTCGTGTAAAGTTGCGCAAGGAATTAAGCTATTTTTTGGAATAACTAAAATTTTAAAATTTTGATGATTACTCACGGCTAGCATTTTCTAGTTCGAACCAAAATATCTCCGATATTTTATTCAAAAGTACCCCATATTATTGCATAGGATTGTAGCTTGCTTTGTGTAGAATTTTTTGTTCGCTTACATTACATAGCTACGATGCTTCGTTTTTGAGTTATTCACATTTTAGTAAAGTTGATGAAATACCCATATTTGCAGCCGCATTTCTACCAAATGCCGTATGTCCAGTCTAACTTCAGTGAAAACGAATACAAAGCGCACGCGCATGCAAGATGTCGGTTTTGTGCCAGACCGGACTAAGCGATATTACATTGATACAGAGAAAAACGTGTACAAAAATTGAATTTTTGCATTCTTTACGGTATTATCCGCAATGGATTCATTTCATAATTCATGCTAATGATAATATTTTTCAAATCTGGCGCAAATGAAATGTAGCTGGAGAAGAAATTATTGATTCAATCCTATCATTTTCTCTTCTTTTGAGATTTTGCTACTTAGTCCGGTCTGACTTTACACCGATCATATAGCACAATGGTGAAATAGGTAAGAAATCACAAATGTCGGTTAGCCGCATGCTACCGCATGGTTGCAGCCACGTGTTTCCCCATTGATGATTTCTATAGTCTGACTGTTGGTTTGAATATTTCATTCTTTCCGATATGTTATTATAGTTACTAAACTGCCTGGGCGTTCAATAATAAGGAATGCCGTTGAGGTGGAGCTTCCATACTGCATTGTCAGTAGCTTTTCGCAAGTTCTTGAGAGGTGAAAATTAGGTTACCCTCCCACTAATGAAGAATAAATAGACGATAAACTGCTTGCCGGGGAAATAAACGCACAATTCAAATGTTTATATTTACCAGGCTGCTGATGTCAGCTTGTGAGAATTATAGGTGATTTTCCGTAAATGTTTGGGAGCAAAATTCCTTATTCTATGTTTGAATGAAGAACTTTTCTCCCAAACCTTTACACAAAATCACATTTTGGAGAGCATACTTCAGCATAGTATGCATATGTATCATTAGTCGATTGTTCGATCTAGTAAAAGCTTCTGCTAAATCGAGAGAGATTTTGAAAATGGCTGTAGTTTTTAAATGTCCGTGTTTGTTTTTGCAGATATACGTTTCCCTACGTTCTTATTGCAGTTCACTCTTCATATAAAATAATGAGGGAGTAGTACACATGTCCCGTCTATAACAAAGGTGATAAGCTGGATTGTTGCAAGTACCAGTCAATCACATTGCTGAATGCCACCTACAAA
The DNA here is from genome assembly GCF_030247195.1 of Topomyia yanbarensis. NCBI lineage: Eukaryota > Metazoa > Arthropoda > Insecta > Diptera > Culicidae > Topomyia > Topomyia yanbarensis. The sequence continues at coordinate 188,939,769 of NC_080672.1, forward strand.
GTGTTCACCGCTGCCCATAGAGAAAAATGGGGAATTCAGAGCAGGTTTTACTGGGGCATGCATCATAACAAACGAAATAATTTCGATTCGACTAGTCTTTCAAAAATGTTGCAATTACAACGTGCCACCTGTTTATAGATTTCAAAGCCGCATATGATACAATCGATTGAGATCACCTATGGGATCTAATACACGAATATGGGTTTCTAGCTAAACCGACATATTTGATCAAATCGACTATGGATCGAGTGATATGTTACGTCCGAGTATCGGGGACACTATCAAGTTCTTTTGAAACTCAGGAAGGACTATCTAATGTTTAATATCTTCGGAAAAAAATGCGGTAATAAATGGTAATAAATATGTACACGAGAGCAAGAGGTTCGAAGGAAGAAACATTACACCTTATGCTCATATGCTCGGTTCTAAACCAAGAGGCGTGATATACGATCATGTCAATCATCATTTCAACACTCTAATAACCAGACCTCGAAAGTGAAATTTCCATCTCGTTACATCTTAGCAGTTTAGAAAATATTGCAAACTACTATTTTTTTGGGCTATCTAGACTACTGTATTACTACTACTGCATTTAGATGCAACCAAAGTTGAATTTTCTACGACTAAAAAGTCGGTGCAAGTACTACAAAACACTGAAAATTACAATTATGTGGAAGAATTTAAATCTATCGTGAATAACCATGAATGATATAACCTTAAATTATTTGTATGTGAGCGAAACATTTCTAGAAGACCGTTGATAGTTTCTCATGTAAGGAACAAAAATATCTTCACAATACAATACAGAAAATTTATCTTCACTGGATTTATTATGAAATTAGTATGTATATGAGCGAGACAGTTCTAGACTATTGCTGATAGTTTTAACTCAATGAGCTATTATTTCTTCATATATAGTTCAGAAAATTTTCTTATTTTCAATTCCGATTTGTTATTTGGCCGAGTCTCATATACCAATCGACTGTGTGTGTGTTTTTTTGTTTTTGTTTTTAGAAGATAGCAAAAAACTTCCAAAAAAGCCCTGAGGCTGCAGGAAAAAAATATATTAAACTGTAATGTCTCAGGGAGCTGGTTTGTGTTGCCATCCGACTCGCCAAAAACCACTACTCTTGCCTAAAACCTGAATCCTCCCCGGCACTACCTTACGGCATTACTTCTGGGAGGGGGTTTTTATGAGCATAACACCCACTCTAATTCCACTACTTAGCAGTTAGTTCCTTCAGTAGGGTTACAGCACTACTCCTCGACGGTGGTGTGTTCTTCACCATCAACACAGACTGGAAATTTCTACATGGTAGTCGGACAGCTAGCAGTGGGTCGAAACTTTATGCTCTTCCCCTACGAAGACAATCTGGGCGGCAAACTTCAGAATGTCTAATTTACCTAGCCCTTCGGCTCCCTTGTGCCACTATGCACCGAAACTTTCTTCTCGTACCATTTAGCACCACTTACTCGTTCAGCTCCCGACTTGTTCGCAAACTACTCGGTCCAGTCCCCAACGATGGATCTGGCCTACTCCGAAGGAGAATTCCTAGGCGAGACAGGTTCTCCCGATAACGAGCGGTAGATTTCTCCCGATGCCGATGTTCGTTTCCGTGAGTCAATTAGCTCACCGCTTTGTTCCGATCTACTCGATGTAGCCCCAGCGATGGACCTAGCCTACTCTACGGACCAGCCAGTAGGTGCTAAGGTCCATCCAGCGATTCCGGGTGGAGCGTAGCTTCCGGTTCACTGGCGCCCCAATGATCCATTGCTAGCTATTCGACGCGGTCTGATCCCCGGCTGTGCATCTACCCTACTCACGAGCTATCCGGTAGGGTGTTAAGGTCGGTCCGGTGATTCCGGTTAAGTCTGACGTCCGTATCACTGGCGCCCAGATGACTCGAACCCGGTTCTACGTTGCGTACTACTCAACTGGTCCCCGGCGGGGGACCTAATCTACACCAATGGATAGTTCCCCGGCGGCGGAATTTCTCGCGAATCCCAATTTGTGATTTAACGGCGACTTTCTAGCCAAGGGCGTACTTTGCTGGTCCCTTCGCCACTTCCTCTGCATCTCGGAGAGTATACTCGTAACCACTCTATTGACAGCGTCCCAGGTATGCTCGTCGTGGCACATCTCTTCAACGATACTGTCAACTATCACACCCTATGAAAACTTCTCCGAACGTAGACCACGTGTTCCTGTGTCTTTGCACGTTTACACACTCCGGGTAAAGGAGTGCCGAAGTATGTCCAAACCGGTGCAAGTACTTCCGGAAGCATCCGTGCCCGTACAAAATTTGCATCAAATGTAAGTTCACATCTCCATGTTTCCTATGCACCCAAGCTCTCACATTTGGGATTAGTCCTCAGCCATAGTGATGCATTTTCGGGATCATGCCGGCGATAACGCATACTACCGCCGACGATATTGTTCTGTAACCACTCGCGACTCGTACGGGCATCAGCCGGAATGTCCGGTTCAGCTTTTCACGATTCCGCTTGGTTTTCAGCGCAGCACCCCAGGCAGGAACCTCATATCGAAGTATCGATGACGAAACAGTAGATAGCAGACGTCCCGTGCTGCTTCTCGGACAGCCAACTTTTGGCATGATTCTCGCTATTGCTTTTGTTGCCCTCGCCGAATTTTCGCAAGCGTAGTCGACGTGGTTGTTGAAACTCAACCAGTCGTCGGTTATCACTCCAAATTGCTACAGTGCACAGTGGTCCCAAAGAGCAAAAAAAGAGGCTTTTAGATTGCATCAAAACTGTTGACTATAGTAATGTGGTGTTTTTGAGAAAGTTTCTTGGAATGGAACTCCCCTTCTTTATGTCTTATCGAATTGATGATTAAACCCCCTAGTAGTGAGTTACGAAATTTATTTTCTTCAATAATTCAGATAGATAAACACTTACTTCAGCAAACTAGTGGAGACACTCATTGCAAACATTTTACCTGAAGACTTGAACTCTCTAGCTTTTATGCTTTTTGAGATATAGGGCATTATTTGTGAAAGGCCCCTTAAAAGCAGTTTTTAAATCATAAGTTTTCTTCTAGATTTTTTCCACTACATAAATGTTCTAGAACATTGTTTAAACTGTTAAACTGCATTACTTTGCCAAAGTCAGAAACTTGATATCGCTAGTATGTGTGGAGATATTCACGTTTCTTGATTGAAAATAGCTCTTTTTCCAATGCGGATAACTTTAAAGCGGGCAACAACGAGCAAACCACTCGATAAACAAATTAAAGTGCAAGAAAAGCACAACCAATGCTGGAAAAACCAGATCTCCCCAAGGCGGCCCTTTATGGAAATACTAGAGTTGAAGTTTGTCTCATTCCATTACATTACATTATATTACAATTAGTTCAATTACATTACTATATATTACTATTAGCTCTGAAATGAAGGGTTAAAGTCGCAATAATTAGCCTTTCTTACTTTTGTTGGCACGTCTTAAGTAAATCGAAAGTTACAGTTGTTTAACAACTTAATACATACGTCTGACATTAGAAACTGACAATTCCGTTGCGCCTACTTCATAACAATAGCGCAAGTGCAACAAAATGGTAAATAGGGGAACATGCATTTGATGACGGAATGAGACAAACTTTAACTCGACTATTTCCATAGAGGGCCGCCTTGGGGAGATCTGATTTTTCCGACATTTGTTGTGTTTTTCTTGCACTTTAATTTGTTTAGCGAGTGGTTTGCCCGCTTAAAAGTTATCGGTATTGGAAAAAGAGCTATTTTCAATCACGAAACGATAATATCTCCACACATACTAGCGATATCAAGTTTCCGTCTTTGACAAAGTAATGCAGTTTAACAGCCTAAACAATGTTCTAGAACATTTATATAGTGGAAAAAATCTAGAAGAAAACTTATGATGAAAAAACTGCTTTTAAGGGGCCTTTCACAAATAATCCCCTATATTTCAAAAAGCATAAAAGCTAGAGAGTTTAAGTCTTCAGGTAAAATGTTTGCAGTGAGTTCTCCACTAGTTTACTGAAGTAAGTGTTTGTCTATCTGAATTATTGCAGAAAATAAATTTCGTAACTCACTACTAGGGAGATTAATCATCAATCCGATAAGACAGAAAGAAGGAGAGTTTTTTCTCGAAGACACCACATTGCTAAAGTCAACAGTTTTGATGTAATCTAAAAAAAACGCTGTTTTGCTCTTTGGGTCCACTGTGCAGTGCACGCTTCGATACAATCACGTGCCCTCAACGGTGATCTGCATCCGCTGTACCGCTTTGCAGTTACTGACCAACAACTTGTGGTGAGCTATTTGCAGCTTGATCCCGTTCATTCAGCTCTCGATCGCGTCTATTGTCTCCGTCACCGACAACTCCACTTCTTCAAGTGTCTCACCCATCACCGTTAGTTACATGTCGTCCGCGAAATCCAAGATTTTCACTTTCCTGGGCAGCCGCAGAATTATTACCCCATCGTACATCGCGTTTCAAAGAGTTGGACCAAGAATGGAGCCTTGAGGAACGCCCACTGTGACTCGCATTGACTTCTGCACTTCGCTAGTCTCTTATAGCAGCTCTCTGCTCTAGAAGTAGCTCTTCATGATCTGGCGTAGATAGTCGGAAACCCTCATTCTGTGCAGCGCTGCAGCGATGGCTTCCCAGCTGGTGCTGGTAAATGCATTCTTAACATCTATCGTGACTACAGCAATTTCCTCTTCACTTCTGTTTAGATACTTTCTCAGAACTCTTGAGCACTGTCTGAATTGCATCCACTGTCGATGCTCCTTGCCGCAATTCGAGCTGCATCTTGGACAGTCCGCGCTTCTCCTTTGTGCCATTTTTTTGAGAAACCAGTTTCTAAATTTAGGAAATAAACGAAACAACGTAAATTTCAATAACAAAATTAAATAACTGTTTTTGCCTTTCTCATATAGAAATGTTATGCAATCACTATAAAAATCGTCAACCTAATCCCGGCCTAAATTTTTTGACCTATATAGGCTTAGGTAGGAGTATGCAATGAGGGGTTGCTACTTTAAAATTAAAACTAGTTTAAAATTTCTTAACAAGTTGAAAATTTTAGGTAGGATCCAGACCCCTCGGATCTTCCTCCTTGATCCGCCGCTAGTTTCAAGCGATGTTTCAGTGTCGACACATCGTATCTCAAGATCTTGGCTGTCGATCCATTGTATGTATTTGCGACTCGTACTGAATAGGTAATATACATTTACAGCATTGTATTGAACATAATCAGCCATGGAATCGTAGTTTGGACAAATGAGAAAGGCACAATAGCACCACTAGGTGGATTAAAACAGGTTTTTTTTATTTAGTTCGTTTATTTGTTAGGCACAAATGCGTTAGCTTAGCGGTGCCAAATTCATTTTTTACATTTTGGATATCTTAAAACTAGAAGGTTACAAATTTGAAATATTTTTTACAACAAGGGGGATTTTTACAGCAATCTTAAAGCTAGAAATGCAATGCTATATACAAAAGTAGGATACAATAGGTTTTCAGAATTTTTTTTGCAGCTATCTTAAAACTAGGAATCGAGTTTGATATACAAAAGGAGGAACATAAGTTTTTTTACGAAAACTTTTGCAGCTATTTTTAAATTAAGAATACAGTTTGAAAGGGGAACAGGTTTTTATGAGAAATTGAACAGCTATCTTAAAACTAGGAATGCAGTTCGATATACAAGGTGGGAAAGAATATTTTTATGACAAAAATACAGCTATCTTAAAACTAGGAATACAGAATGCAAATGTGGATTATTTCCAACATCGGTGTTGAAGCAGGAACAGAAGAGAGTAGGCGGATATGTTGACAGGTAAGAAGACCAGACTTGCCACTTTCAGGCAAACGGGAGATCAGCGACATGCCAAACGTCATGACCCGGGTTGATGAGTGGGATTCATTGGACCAGCGGAATCGGGTCGCTCTCGCCTCAAATTGCGTGGCAAAGGCGACGGCGGACAGGGAACTTCTAAAAACGAGAAATAAAAAAGAGGAGCTAAATTGGCATATTTATCGTTTTTATGAAAATATAAATAAGGGACATAAAGGGAAGATCGCGATTTGCCAGCATATCCCGAACTGGAACTTTGGGTGGTCTACCTAGGGCCCGAAGGGAATCTTTTAACTGAGACCTGGCGTCATAATAACCGGCCCATACCCAGACAACGTGCTCGATGTCGTGATAACCCTCGTCACAAGTCACAGACTACTCTCCGCAAGCCCAATACGCCGCAAATGCGCATCCAAGGTGTAGTGGTTGGACATAAGCCGGGACATAACAGGAATGAAATTCCGATCCACATCAATCCCCCTGAACCATGACTTTGTTGATACCTTTGGGATAATCGAATGTCACCGTCCAAGTTCCCCATTGATCCACAAGGTTTGCCAACTGTTGAGTGTCCTTTGATGACAAATACTAAAAAAAATCGTTGAAGCAGATTGATCTTTCGTACATGTATCCATCTAATGCCCCCCTTTACTAAAGAGTCGGCCTTTCTATTGCCCGAGATAGAGCAATGAGATGGGACCCAAACAAAAGTAATCTGGTAAGATTTTTTAGATAACGTATACAAGGACTCCCGTATCTTCCCCAGAAAATACGAGAATTGTTTTTGGGCTTCATCGCACGAAGAGCCTCGACAGAGCTGAGGCTTTCCGAAATGATGTAGTGATCTGTGGGCAGAGTGTCGATGATCCCAAGGGTGTACTGAATTGCAGCTAACTCTGCGACGTAACTAAAGCGGGATCATTGAGCTTGAATGAAGCAGTGATAGTATTATTGAAGATACCGAAGCCAGTGGACCCATCGAGATTTGATCCGTCAGTGTACAACATTTTGTAACAGTCGACTTATCGGAATTTATTATAAAATATATTGGGAATCACTTACGGGCGAATATGGTCCGGGATTCCACGATCCTTCGTGGATGTGTCGAAGAATACAGGAGAATCAGAAATATTAGGGTGATGGATGCGGATGGGATTATACGAAGAAGGATTGATGCACTGTTCCATGTAGTCGAAGTACAAGGATATAAATCGGGTTTGAGAATTAAGCTCAACGAGCCTCTTGAAGTTTCCAATCACCAACGAGTTCAGAATGTCGCATCGGATGAGCAATCGATATGAGAGTTCCCAAAATCGATTTTCCAGCGGGAGAACGCCCTCCAGCACTACGAGACTCATCGTATTGGTTGAGTGCATGCAACCCAAGGCACAGTGGCGTAGCCAAGGGGAGGTTTTGGGGGTTAAAACCCCCTCCAAACCAAAATATTTCAATTGAAGAAAAAAAAGTTTGATGCTGACTAGTTTATTAAATATTCAAATAATAATTTTGGAAGTTTATTATCTGTTCATTACGTTGAGAACCTAATGTTTTAAACGTTATGGGGACTTCTTGTAAGTTGTGAGAATGGGATCGTGTAACTAATATTTTAGTGAGGAACCTATAGTTGATAAATCATGTAAATATCAAGCAAAATAGCTCAATGAAAACGCCTACATAGAAACTGATGAAAAATGGCGTTTTACGCTTGTCTCTAACAGGTGAGAATCGGTTTTTATGTACATTTGATTTTTTTGGGTTATCACTTATATAAAGTGCCACTAGCTAAGATTGGTAATAAAAAAATTGAAATTTTTCACGTTTTTCGCTATTTATGGTGTACATTTGGGTATCGAATTGAATGGCGCCAAGATTCCATAATTTGGAAACTATCAGCCTTTGGAGGTTTAGTATTCAGCAAATTTAGTTCGAGACTTAGTATCTTCAGCAAAGTTTTCAAGAGTGTTAATGCAAATAGCTTGATGGAAGATAGGCGGCAACAAAGAATGTGGGAGAACACCTTGTAGATGACGTTTACTATTCTAGTATGCAAACGATTTAAAAAAATAACTTGTTGAAATACGAAAAGCAAAGTGGCGAAAGCAAGTTTTTACCCGCACCATGCAAGATTTGAAAATTGATTTCCTGATAAATATACTCGATGGCATTTACGTCACCTTTGCATGCAAGGGCAGTTCAGTAATGCTATTAATCGGTAATTAGTTGCAAAAATCCCACTTAACACCATTGTTATAGATGGGACATACTACTTCCTACATCCTATACTTCGGTAAAATCTCCTCCTTCCAGATCTTCAAAAGCACCCAGTGGAGTGCTCTAGCCAATTCCTCTACTCTGTGTTTGAGCTGCTTATATGACAGTTGATCATTGCCAGCGGTCCAACCGTCCTATTTTTTGATGAATCTTAGGTAGATTCGAAATCTGTCGTCGACTGTGCGCGTCTCCAAGCTGATTCTTGCAATACTCTTGTCGTCTACTGCTTCGCTATTTAGGTGTTCGTCATAATATTATACTATACTTATCAATCATGAGAATTTCTGCACATTGTTTATAAGGTTTACAGACTATCTTGTGCAATAACCGGTTTATACAATGCCCCGGCCTATCAGGATGTTTATGTCACCGATGACATCATAGCTATCATAGACATGCTGTGATAATGCTGTGGATTTTATCCACACTACACAAATCCTTTCGCTGATCGCCTGCCACTTGATACGCGTTGGCGCATTTTGCCCAGCTCTTGCACCGTCGCTCGATCCCCGCATTTCCACACATTCTGCGCCGTCCATCAAAGCTCTTCTAATGCTACGAATTCGAAGTTGCGAATTTTCAGCTCATCCTTTTCTGCTTGATTGTTAGTAAAGTGGTGTTTTGGGCCACTCGTTGAACTTGACCTAACCTGTCTCGTAGTCCGCCACCCAACATAACTGACACATGCGACAGGTATTTAATTCTACCTACAGTAGGGTTATAGCACCCATGCCCGCTCACACCATCCAATTTCGCTATTACTGCAGAACACGGTAGTACCCAGTCGATCGCGGCCTACAGATTAAATGTCATCAAAAGACCCACCAAAATTTTTGAAAAATCAAAGATTTTCGTCAAAACCCCCACCAAACCAAATTTCTGGCTATGCCGACAATGTGCAAGCAACGATACTGGATTCTCTCCAGTTTGATGAAGTGTATGTTCGAGGCAGAGCGGAAACAGAAACACCCCCAAATGCCTTGGGCGCTGTAACAGAGACCACCCCGTCGCACAGTGATCATCTTCCATACAAAAGCCGGACAAAACTTCAAAAGTGGCCCGAATTTGATGAAAACTTCACATTTGGGTAATTTTGTCGCACTAAATTCATATTTGATGTTATTTTTTTATTTTTATTTCTACCTCAAAATTTTGGTACTTAGTTCGTGGTTCGAAAATTCAACATTAAAGAATGTGCACAATATATGAAAATTCATTTTCAAAAAAATTGGTGTAGCGAATCTTTAGCAGAATACACATTTTTTCAATTGTTGGTAATGCTGGTAGACATTCATAAATTATATTTCGTACCTTGGGGAATCAAACACAATCATGCGTCTCCTTCAGACATATAATGAAAAATCACATTTTTTCATACCACGGGGCAAAAAGCACATTCATTTTCGGAACGTACACCAATTTTCAAGTATTATTAACTACAAGTGATCTTTCCGAACTGTTTCAAAATAAAGTACAGCCACTTTGAACATTATAATTTTAATTTAATGCACGATTTATTATTTGTGCTTCATGTTTGTGTGAGAAAAAAAAGCTTGTATCGACCAAATGGAAAGTTATAAGTCCAGCGAATAACCTTTCAAATGAAACCAGTTCGACCCTAATCGGAATCTTAACTAAAAATATATAGTCATTTGAATAACATAGGTTTGAATACATTTTTTACAGAATTGATCATCTATTTCACCTTTGAAGTTCTGCAAAAAATCCATCTTTCGTCTTCAAGACCTAATATTTTGAGAAAACTCCGTTTAACCTCTTTACAAACAAAGAAAACGTTAAATCATAAAAAATCCAAAATAAAATTTAGAGGTTTTGTCCGGCTAGGCGACATTGCGCGTCGTCTGCAAGTGCGTGCATGAATTGACAATCGTCAATGTCATTTACGTAAAAATTGTAGAACAGGGAACTTAGACATGCATGTGCTTTTCAGACAACAGGTTTAGCAAAAAGTTATTTAAAATCGGTGAAAGACCATTCTGGTGCAGCTTCTTAGAAAGAAACTGAGTCAAAAGCCCCCTTTATATCCAAGAAGACTGCAGCCATCGCAAGGCAATCAGCCGTCCTTTTAGGCGGGGGGGGGGTGGTCTAAAACCTTAAAAAGTACCTTCGAACATACACTTCATCGAACTGGAGATAATCCAGTATCGTTGCTTGCGCATTGCCTTGGGTTGCATGCACTCGGCCAATACGATGAGTCTCGTAGTGCTGGAGGGCGTTCTCGCGCTGGAAAATCGATTTTAGGAATTCTCATATCGATTGAACGGCTGTGATAAAAGTTATGGGCAGATTCCCCATTCAAGAAGTGGTAGAACGCTCATATGAAGGCTTCGTGATCGCCAAAATCAATGGCGTCTTCGTGTGTAGCTATTACGCTCCTCCAAGGTGGACAGTAAAGCAGTTCAGCCTAATGCTGGAGCAGTTAACCGAGTAGTTGATCGGTCGGAAGCCGGTAGTCATTGGTGGTTACTTCAACGCCTGGGGTTTGGAGAGTAACCTGAGAGACTTAAAAAATCAGATTGCCCCAAAGAACTGTGACGAGAAGTAGACGCTTATCCCTGGGGTGACGCATACCTAGTCGTGATGGCGAAAATGAAGGGTTCGACGACGCCAGCCAAAATATGCCCGAGTAAGCTGAATATAATTATCGAGGGTCTTTTACCCGAAGCACGATCCAACTATCTGGCCACCAACACCGTACGGCGAAGAAGAAGGAGCACACACGGACGATTGGTAAGTAACGATGAGCTCGACAAAGCATCGAAGTGTCTGAAATCAAAGAAATCCCCCGGTCCGGATAGAACACCAAACGTGGCGCTGAAATCTGCGATCCTGGCATATCCGGACGTGTTCAGGATGGTGCTGCAGATGTGTTTAAATAAAGGTTCTCCGAAATTTGGAAGGTATAGAAGCGGGTACTGCAGCCGAAGCCGCGCGGACTAACTAAGAGGCAGCTAGGATTGCGCAAGAAGCCTCAACAGTGGATGCAATTCTGACAATGTTTAAGAGTGCTGAGAAGGCATCTAAACAGAAGTGAAGAGGATATCGATACTGGGCTGTGGTCATGATAGATGTTAAGAATGAATTTAACAGCGCCAACTGGACAGTCATTGCTGCAGCGCTGCACAGAATGAGGGTTCCCAACTATCTATGCTAGATCCTGAAGAGCTACTTATAGAGCAGAGTGCTGCTGTGCGAGACGAGCGAAGGGCAGAAGTCAATGTCATTCACAGCGTACGTTCCTCAAGACTCCATTCTTGGTCCAACTCTTTGGAACGGGTATACGATGGGGTCATAACTCTTCGGCTGCCCAGGAAAGTGAAAATCGCGCACACAAAAAAAAAATGAAATTTAAACGACTTGTTAATCAATACGAATGTAAACATATAAAGATTGAATCAAAACTTTGATTGAAAATTACGTTAAAATCAATGCACTCAATTAGAGCATCAAAAAGTATTCAATTTTACCCTTTCGTTCGTGTAATATTACATGTCATTTACAGCAATAAGCGTGTAAAAAATACATTGAAGTGCATTGGTTTTCCGTTTATGACAACTGTAAATTTTCAATCCACGTGTAGAATTATAATAAAATTCGTTGAAGAAAGCATGACAAGTCGTGTGGATTTGTGGTGGAACTTAATTTTACATTTATATTCATGCTCCAAAAATGTTTATGAAAATAAACTTAAAATTACAAAATATTTTTTTCTGTGTGGGTTTCGCGGACGATATGTAACTAACGGTGATTGGTGAGACATTTAAAGAAGTGGAGTTGTCGGTGACGGAGACAATAGACGCGATCGAAAGCTGGATGAACGGAGTCAAGCTGTAAATAGCCCACCACAAGCAGCGTCAAAGCGATTCAGCGGATTCAGATCGACGTTGGAGGGCAGAATTTTGAGTGATAACCGACGACTGGTTGAGCTTCAACAACCACGTCGACTACGTCTGTGAAAAGTCGGCGAAGACAACGAAAATCATGCCAAATGTCGGCTACCGAGACGAGACGTATGCTATCGACTGTTTCGTCATCGATACTTCGATATGAGGTTCCTGCCTGGGGTGCTGCGCTGAAAACCAAGCGGAATCGTGAAAAGCTGAACCGGACATTCCGGCTGATGCCCGTACGAGTCGCGAGTGGTTACAGAACAATATCGTCGGCGGTAGTATGCGTTATCGCCGGCATGATCCCGAAAATGCATCACTATGGCTGAGGACTAATCCCAAATGTGAGAGCTTGGGTGCATAGGAAACATGGAGATGTGAACTTACATTTGATGCAAATTTTGTACGGGCACGGATGCTTCCGGAAGTACTTGCACCGGTTTGGACATGCTTCGGCACTCCTTTACCCGGAGTGTGTAAACGTGCAAAGACACAGGAACACGTGGTCTACGTTCGGAGAAGTTTTCATAGGGTGTGATAGTTGACAGTATCGTTGAAGAGATGTGCCACGACGAGCATACCTGGGACGCTGTCAATAGAGTGGTTACGAGTATACTCTCCGAGATGCAGAGGAAGTGGCGAAGGGACCAGCAAAGTACGCCCTTGGCTAGAAAGTCGCCGTTAAATCACAAATTGGGATTCGCGAGAAATTCCGCCGCCGGGGAACTATCCATTGGTGTAGATTAGGTCCCCCGCCGGGGACCAGTTGAGTAGTACGCAACGTAGAACCGGGTTCGAGTCATCTGGGCGCCAGTGATACGGACGTCAGACTTAACCGGAATCACCGGACCGACCTTAACACCCTACCGGATAGCTCGTGAGTAGGGTAGATGCACAGCCGGGGATCAGACCGCGTCGAATAGCTAGCAATGGATCATTGGGGCGCCAGTGAACCGGAAGCTACGCTCCACCCGGAATCGCTGGATGGACCTTAGCACCTACTGGCTGGTCCGTAGAGTAGGCTAGGTCCATCGCTGGGGCTACATCGAGTAGATCGGAACAAAGCGGTGAGCTAATTGACTCACGGAAACGAACATCGGCATCGGGAGAAATCTACCGCTCGTTATCGGGAGAACCTGTCTCGCCTAGGAATTCTCCTTCGGAGTAGGCCAGATCCATCGTTGGGGACTGGACCGAGTAGTTTGCGAACAAGTCGGGAGCTGAACGAGTAAGTGGTGCTAAATGGTACGAGAAGAAAGTTTCGGTGCATAGTGGCACAAGGGAGCCGAAGAGCTAGGTAAATTAGACATTCTGAAGTTTGCCGCCCAGATTGTCTTCGTAGGGGAAGAGCATAAAGTTTCGACCCACTGCTAGCTGTCCGACTACCATGTAGAAATTTCCAGTCTGTGTTGATGGTGAAGAACACACCACCGTCGAGGAGTAGTGCTGTAACCCTACTGAAGGAACTAACTGCTAAGTAGTGGAATTAGAGTGGGTGTTATGCTCATAAAAACCCCCTCCCAGAAGTAATGCCGTAAGGTAGTGCCGGGGAGGATTCAGGTTTTAGGCAAGAGTAGTGGTTTTTGGCGAGTCGGATGGCAACACAAACCAGCTCCCTGAGACATTACAGTTTAATATATTTTTTTCCTGCAGCCTCAGGGCTTTTTTGGAAGTTTTTTGCTATCTTCTAAAAACAAAAACAAAAAAACACACACACAGTCGATTGGTATATGAGACTCGGCCAAATAACAAATCGGAATTGAAAATAAGAAAATTTTCTGAACTATATATGAAGAAATAATAGCTCATTGAGTTAAAACTATCAGCAATAGTCTAGAACTGTCTCGCTCATATACATACTAATTTCATAATAAATCCAGTGAAGATAAATTTTCTGTATTGTATTGTGAAGATATTTTTGTTCCTTACATGAGAAACTATCAACGGTCTTCTAGAAATGTTTCGCTCACATACAAATAATTTAAGGTTATATCATTCATGGTTATTCACGATAGATTTAAATTCTTCCACATAATTGTAATTTTCAGTGTTTTGTAGTACTTGCACCGACTTTTTAGTCGTAGAAAATTCAACTTTGGTTGCATCTAAATGCAGTAGTAGTAATACAGTAGTCTAGATAGCCCAAAAAAATAGTAGTTTGCAATATTTTCTAAACTGCTAAGATGTAACGAGATGGAAATTTCACTTTCGAGGTCTGGTTATTAGAGTGTTGAAATGATGATTGACATGATCGTATATCACGCCTCTTGGTTTAGAACCGAGCATATGAGCATAAGGTGTAATGTTTCTTCCTTCGAACCTCTTGCTCTCGTGTACATATTTATTACCATTTATTACCGCATTTTTTTCCGAAGATATTAAACATTAGATAGTCCTTCCTGAGTTTCAAAAGAACTTGATAGTGTCCCCGATACTCGGACGTAACATATCACTCGATCCATAGTCGATTTGATCAAATATGTCGGTTTAGCTAGAAACCCATATTCGTGTATTAGATCCCATAGGTGATCTCAATCGATTGTATCATATGCGGCTTTGAAATCTATAAACAGGTGGCACGTTGTAATTGCAACATTTTTGAAAGACTAGTCGAATCGAAATTATTTCGTTTGTTATGATGCATGCCCCAGTAAAACCTGCTCTGAATTCCCCATTTTTCTCTATGGGCAGCGGTGAACACTTTGTAGGTGGCATTCAGCAATGTGATTGACTGGTACTTGCAACAATCCAGCTTATCACCTTTGTTATAGACGGGACATGTGTACTACTCCCTCATTATTTTATATGAAGAGTGAACTGCAATAAGAACGTAGGGAAACGTATATCTGCAAAAACAAACACGGACATTTAAAAACTACAGCCATTTTCAAAATCTCTCTCGATTTAGCAGAAGCTTTTACTAGATCGAACAATCGACTAATGATACATATGCATACTATGCTGAAGTATGCTCTCCAAAATGTGATTTTGTGTAAAGGTTTGGGAGAAAAGTTCTTCATTCAAACATAGAATAAGGAATTTTGCTCCCAAACATTTACGGAAAATCACCTATAATTCTCACAAGCTGACATCAGCAGCCTGGTAAATATAAACATTTGAATTGTGCGTTTATTTCCCCGGCAAGCAGTTTATCGTCTATTTATTCTTCATTAGTGGGAGGGTAACCTAATTTTCACCTCTCAAGAACTTGCGAAAAGCTACTGACAATGCAGTATGGAAGCTCCACCTCAACGGCATTCCTTATTATTGAACGCCCAGGCAGTTTAGTAACTATAATAACATATCGGAAAGAATGAAATATTCAAACCAACAGTCAGACTATAGAAATCATCAATGGGGAAACACGTGGCTGCAACCATGCGGTAGCATGCGGCTAACCGACATTTGTGATTTCTTACCTATTTCACCATTGTGCTATATGATCGGTGTAAAGTCAGACCGGACTAAGTAGCAAAATCTCAAAAGAAGAGAAAATGATAGGATTGAATCAATAATTTCTTCTCCAGCTACATTTCATTTGCGCCAGATTTGAAAAATATTATCATTAGCATGAATTATGAAATGAATCCATTGCGGATAATACCGTAAAGAATGCAAAAATTCAATTTTTGTACACGTTTTTCTCTGTATCAATGTAATATCGCTTAGTCCGGTCTGGCACAAAACCGACATCTTGCATGCGCGTGCGCTTTGTATTCGTTTTCACTGAAGTTAGACTGGACATACGGCATTTGGTAGAAATGCGGCTGCAAATATGGGTATTTCATCAACTTTACTAAAATGTGAATAACTCAAAAACGAAGCATCGTAGCTATGTAATGTAAGCGAACAAAAAATTCTACACAAAGCAAGCTACAATCCTATGCAATAATATGGGGTACTTTTGAATAAAATATCGGAGATATTTTGGTTCGAACTAGAAAATGCTAGCCGTGAGTAATCATCAAAATTTTAAAATTTTAGTTATTACAAAAAATAGCTTAATTCCTTGCGCAACTTTACACGAGAGGGATTGTTGATATCTTTTACGTAAAAGTTTTAAAAATTCGAGAAAGCGCCGCAGCCGATCCTGTAACCTTTCGCCTTAATGTTAAATATCTCTTTTGATAATAGTCCGATTTCAACAATCTATAGCTTGTTCGAAAGGTATTCGTTAAAGCTGTCTAAAAACATATAAATTGTTAATCTACATTGTCAATTTCGGCAGGGAATTCAAAAAAACGCCATTTTTACGTAAACGCCATTTTTACGTATTCAAACATTCATATCTTGGAAAGTAAACATCAGAATCAAAAACAAATTAATAGCGTTCATACTGTTTTAGTTCTTTCATTTAAAATTAATTTGGATAAGATCGGTTCAGCCATTGCTGAGAAACACGAATGAGAATTTGTCCGTTACATACACATACACAGACTCACACACAGACATTGTCCCAAATCGTCGAGCTGAGTCGATTGGTATATAAGACTCGGCCCTCCGGGCCTCGGAAATAATCTTGAAAGTTTGAGCGAATTCTATACATTTCTTTTATAAGAAATGTAAAACATGTACGAAGTTATTGTTAGGAAAACTTTTTTACCGATTTTTTCTCCATCATGCAATCACATTCAAAATGTTTCTTTTCTCTTTAGGTTTTTGGTAACAACATATAAAAAATTTAAAAAAAATGGGTTTTTTCGCAATTTAAATTTTTATCATAAATTTTTGTTTTTTTGAAAAATGACACAACATTTTTTTCAGTGTATATTTTTTTCAGACAGAAGTATTCATTCCCTGTAACTCGTTCTCATATAGTTTTGCTGTATAAAATACAGTAAACGAACAAAAAAATTTGAAATTCGTACACGTAGAAACGTTTACGCCCTTTTGAAAAGTTGCTCTTGAGTCAAAATAATCTTATTACCTGTGGAAAATATTTAGTCTTGCATGACGGTGAAACGTGTAAAGTTTCATTGGAATCTAAGATGGTCGGTCACGATTTTAAAGATTTTCGGACGGATCTTCTTGGAATTCCTCGTTGTCACCAATGTAATAATCGTATTTTATTCCAGGGATAGTCCATAGACAGGCACTTACTTCGAAAATCAAAATGAATTGTTTACAGTTTCATACAAAAGGTTTCTGTACAATACAAAATTCTCTGAGGTATCTTTGAATTTTCTACTTATTGTGAGAAATATAATATGATTCTAGCGCTAATTTTAGATAGCAAATTGATGGCGCTAAAACTTCCTTAATATTGCCAAAAAGGTTTTTTTTAATTTTTTTGTGAATGAAAAATAATGAATTCGAAAAAAATAAGGTTAACGGAAAAGCTTTTTCTACAGCTTATTTCTGCCTACAATACGATTGGATATGCACTACACATGTATTTTATTTTTGTCGAAATTCAGCAGTTTTGCTAATTCCGCGGAGATTTGAGCAGCGGAGCACTCGGTAAATTCATTTTTCGCTTAAATCTTGGTAAAAGCTACAAGCTACAACGAAACTTTTCCGAGATATCAGTATAAAAAATTACTTCTTACTCGGCTGTGCGGGGATTTGGCTGAGTTCAACTAAGTGTGTATGTATATGCAAGTCATTGGTAAGAATTATTTTTTTAGGTTTGCTAATTCATCGTACCAACTTGATAGTTTCTTTTTGTTAGCAATGACATTTTTTCAGGACGAAATTTAAATTGTAAATTAATTGCATGAAAATTTAAAAAAAAACTGTATAAATGTTACAAGACTGTATCGATTTTGTTGGCTATTTTCGGCAAATTC
Source organism: Topomyia yanbarensis (assembly GCF_030247195.1). Lineage (NCBI taxonomy): Eukaryota > Metazoa > Arthropoda > Insecta > Diptera > Culicidae > Topomyia > Topomyia yanbarensis. Next base: position 188,957,573 of record NC_080672.1, read on the forward strand.
GAGACTAAGAGAAACGAAAGCAATGAAATTGAAAGACGGATAGGTATTCTAGAGCGAATCAGTTATAAACTTAGAACGGAAAACTAGGACTAGGCAGGCTCACATGGACATGATCGAAAGGAGATGTGAAGAATTCTTTGCCTTCTGCTAAGTAGGAGTTGGGCGTTGCACCCAAGTCTACCGCATGGTCTATGGTAGAACATAACTCATCATCATGTTTTACCGCCGACGCCGGCACAATTGACTGGCCAAATGGATGCCCCAGATATTCTCTCACAAATCAACATCAACGCACCCCCCCCAGAAACCTTAGATCACGTAACTTTTTAAGACTCGACTTTCAGCGCACCGAGTACGGTCAGAACGAACCCTTAAGGGCGATGTGTAATGTTTTCAATAGTGTGTATGACCATATCGATTTTATGTTTCTAGTGATGTTTTGGCTTAGGAGATTGACTTACCTTATAAGATTATGTTAAAATATTTGTGTAATGTTATTGTAATGCTGTATACCCTGTATGTAATTTTGTTAATTGGTAATGTGAAATCATTGTAATTTTTAAAAAACGTGCGACAAGATTTTGGGTTTTTACGCGCATTCAATGTCTGCTTCTGACTTGAACCTTGAAATGGGCTTTTCCTATACAACAACAATATTAAATTTCATTTAGACCAACACGGGTCTGATGAAAAATGAAATATAAATAAATAAATAAATACTAGCGAATATTAGTTCTGAAATGAAGGGTTAAAGCCCCAATAATTAGTTTTTCCTACGAATTCCTGGAATAAATCGAATTTTACAGCTGTTCAAAGACGTTTTCATTTGTAAACAATATGAGCATGAATTTTAAATAAAATAAAATAAAACAAACAAAATACAATTAAATTATTAAACGTCCAAATTATAGTACATTTGGTAAATGTACTAGTTGTTGTTGTTGTTGTTGTTTATTAACGACACTTTACACCGGAAGGGTGAATTCGTGTCGGAAGAAAATTAATTTCATAGTTCGCATTCATTAACATTAATATAGCAATACAATTAAATTTTCACATTTGTTTGTTTATACAAATTTGTTTCCTTAAGGAAGTTCAGCAGTTTCTATTCGTTTTCTCCGTTGTTGCATAAAGCCACTCGTAGACTCGTCGATTCAATGTCATTCTTTTTTCTAGCATCATCGTACCTCCTACAATGGAGGATCACATGACGGACGCCGACAGTTACCCCGCAGCAGTCGCAAACTGGTGGAGCTTCTTTTTTCAGCAGGAATTCGAGCGTCAATCGGGTATGCCCTATTCGCAGCCGTGTTAGCACTCGCTGGTCGGTTGAAATCTCGCGGTCAGTCCACTTCGTCGTGTCGAATTTTACTTCGCGTAGTTTTACCTCAGTGGACACTGATAACTGATTGTACCATTGATTCCGGATAGCTGTTTCGATTTGACTAACGGCGTCTGCTCCCGGAACGGATATATTCAATGGGGCAATGCCCCTTGCTTCTCCTGCAAGTCGGTCTGCCTCTTCGTTACCGCGGATGCCAGCGTGACCTGGGATCCAGCAAAGATTGATTGGGCGGTTCCGAAGCATGTTCTCAATCTGCTGGATCCACGGGTGCTAGGATATGCCGGCTTCGATTGCTGATAAACAGTTAGCCGAATCTGACGTGATCAGCAAACCGATAGACGCGCGGTATGCTGTTAGTGCTGTTTTTATTGCAAATGTCTCGGCCGAGAAGACGCTGCATTGCTGTGGAAGACCTAGCGACTGTTGAAAGTATTCTCCGAAAACTCCCGCGCCGACAGCGACATCGTCTTTCGAGCCATCTGTGTAAACTGTGGCGACTGTTGAACGGCTAAAACGCTCTGTCAGTAGCTCCTGAACGACAGGACGGACAATTTCCGCTTTCACGTCCTTCTTTACGTTCCACACGATCTGGGGTTTGGGTTCGTACCACTTCCGGGCGGTTAACCGACTACCTCTGTCAAACGACCGGAAGCTCGATGCACCAAGGGAAGATCAGCGTTATCCTTGCTTTTTCCATCATGCGGATTGCCAATCGTGCAATGGTTTCAAGAACGAGTAGATCGAACGGCAAAGTACCTGCTTCAGCCATAATGGCTAGGATTGGGCTCGTGACATATGCTCCGGATGCGAATCTTATCATCCTGTTATAGGCAGGTGCGAGAGTTTGGATGACGGCATCTCCTCCTCTGCTTACGAGCCCCATGCCGTAGAGCAGTCGAGAGGTAACAATTGCTGACCCCATTTGCAGTAGAGACGCACGATGACCACGAGGCAACCCAGCACCGATCATCTTCAGGATACGCAGCCTGGATTCGCAAGCTTTCTTCGTCATTCAACAACGCGCTTTAAAGTTGAGCGATCGGTCGAGGGTTACACCGAGGGTTTTCAGCAGTGTTTGTGTCGGAACAGTTACACCATCTACCTTTATCGCCTGCGTGGGTTCGCGGCGGGCATTCGGGCTGCAATAGAAGATGCTGGATTTCGTTGCAGATATCGTAAATCCAACACTTCTCGACCATTTATCGACGGCTTTCACTGCGAATTGAAGATTCCGAAGGAGCGATTGGTCTTTCTTCCCCCATACTAGAAGCAGAATATCGTCAGTGTACGGCAAGATCTGTACGGAGTTCGGAACCACGCGAATGATAGGTTGAATAGCCACGAGAAACAGCGTAACAGAAAACACTGCATTTCTTTTGTGTGCGTAGTATGCCATATCTCCAAGTGGTGTCGTAAGCCTTCGACAAATCAAGCGACGCTATAAAACAGTGTTCATCGTGGCCGGGTAGAGACCTCTCTAGTTCCGCGAAGTATGTGTCAGTACCCCGTCTGGACCTGAAGGTGTGTTGTCGTTTGTCGAGACGCCCGTTCGACTCTAGTTCGGTTGTTAACGTGATTGGTTGGAAAGCAGACGGACCCGTGTCGCTCGAATTTGGCTTTGGGATACGCACAATTATGCCAGTTCTCCAACAAGATGGGAATACGCCACTGCACCATATTCTGTCGAAGAGCTCTAGCATGGCAATTTTCATCGACAATAGCAGTCGCTGAAGCATTGGATACCGATGCTGTCCGGTCCTGAAGACCCACCTGGCCATCTGTCGAGTGCCCACAGCAACTCATTCAGTGTGAAGTCGGAATTATATATGTCGTCGGTGTCTGGTGAAAATTGTATTCGGTTTCGTTCGACCTTTTCCTTCTTCCGTTTTCCTCTTAGCGTGTTCACTGTCTGTCACTTCTCTGACGTAGTAAAACTTGGAGATATTTTCGCGATAAAATCTCCTCATGATCGCTGTTTGGCGTACTGGATTAACTTTCTTGCTGCTGCCCGCGATTCTTGGAAGCTTTTAAGTGCATCAGCTTTTCGTGGGTCTTCTGCCTGGATACGTCTCAGTGCTCTGAGTGTTTTCCTACGTTTTTGATGGCTGCTTTCACCTCCGGACACCACCATGGAACAGCTTTAGGACCTACCTTACCGGTAGTTCGTGGTAATGCAGTGTCTGCAGCAGTGATCAACTGCTCGACGAAACGCTCTGTTGAGATATCGACGCCCGGTCGTATAGCGCTGGCAGTCAGTCGTTCGTAAGCTGTCCAATCCGCTTGGTTCTACAGCCATTGCCGCCTTTTTGTTGGAACCAGAGACGATCCGGGGATTGAAACGACTATGGGGAAGTGGTCACTGTTGTGGGTATCCGGAAACGTTCGCCAGATGAATTTCGAGGCCACATCTTCGGAGCAGATTGTGAGATCGATGGCTGATGTTGTACCGGAAGCTGGATCAATTCGGGTATGTGACCTGTCGTTGAGAATGACTAGCTGTTCCGTCAAAGTTTTTTCTGCGATGAAGTGGCCTAGTGCGTTAGATTTCGTAGAACCCCAGCAAATGTGGTGCGCGTTGATGTCGCCTAGTACAAGCACTGGACGTGGAAGCTCGCAGATCAGCTGTTTAAGCTCGCTTATGTTGGTTCGTAGGCCCCGGATGTTCCATTGAAGGGCGAAGCATCTGCTGTCTCGATTGACGAAAGTCACTGACGAAGACGATGTTGATAACGAAGGTGATTGCCTGCGAGTTCTCGCTGGCGTGTTCCGTTGATACCGGGACGTGGTAGCGCTGATTTCAACCGGGATATCGATGCTCTGGTGCTTCTGCTGTTATTTCGGTGTATCTTCGCCGGCGGAAAGCCAGGAGGAGAATTGCGATGACTGTATATATGGGAAGTAGGGACAGTCCTCTTCCCCCGGTCGATCCCTTCATGATGACGTGGGGAAGCTACTTTCTTCTTTTCTTCCCCAAACCGGTTACTGCTGGTCACATCTGTAACGGTAGATGCCGCAACAGAATTCGCTCGGAGATGAATTGAAGATGGACTGACCTGTGGGACTTTTAGTCCCACAGTGCCAACCGCTGTCGAAACTACTACACGATTACTTCCAGAAATACCGACAGCAACCGGCACTGGGGAAAAACTTTGTATACTTTTCGTTGTTATAGCTGTTCCATCTCGAAACGATGATCTCGATGGGCCTTCTCCGGGAGATAGCAAGTGGTGATGTGGAAGGAGCATGTCATTCAAACCTGAAAGAACATCAAAACAAGCAGTACCTGCGGGGGGATTGACAACTTCGGAACTGAACTGAGGAAGGTCCAGCCCCACATTGCCAACCGCTGTCGTACAAACTACACTAATGTGCTCACTAACACCGACTGCAGTCGGCACTGGGGGTAGACTGTGTATAGTTATGCTCGTGTTCTTGTATATGACGATTGGGTTGCTCTGGTTTGTGGGTTTGTTGGTTGAAATGTTTTCCTATCGGCCACAGAGGTGAATTCACTCTCAACGGGTTGAGGTATGACGGCCCAGATAGTTCCTTCATCCTGCTGTGCTTGCGTTGGAAGGAGTACTACACTACCTCTCTTTCAAACCGATTTATCTCGTGGTCAGAATTCGTGCGTGGGTTGTCGTTGGTATCCAAAGGTTGATGAAAATGAGAATTATCGAAGAGGCTGGCTAGAAGGCGTCTCGGTAATCTCAATATCATCGTCTGAATAACCCATGGGTTCGTTGGTGGTAGTGGTGGCGGTTCTTTTTGGTGGTGGGTTCAAGTTATCTGGTGAGATTGTCGTGGGTTTGCTGAGCGGGGTATGTTGTTTCTGCGGTCTTCCTCGTTTCGGCTTCGTATTAGTCGCTGGTGAGTTGTTCCTGGATCTCGTAATTGGCCCGGCTGTCTGGTTCGTATGCTTTTGTTCTTTGATGTGCTGAGGTTTTTCGTGATTTGCGGATTGTTGTTTGATGTACGCCATCATTTGCTCTATTTTCTCGTCCTTGCGTTTGTTCTCTGCCAGAAGTTTAACGATCTGCTCATCCTTCTTCTTCATAGTTAGCACCAACTCTTTCAATTTATTTAGAATCTCATTTGATTGCACTGCAGCCTGGGCGTAACTTCCTTGATTTAGCTGTTCAGCTCGTTTGCGCGCTTCCGGGAATGTCAAATTGTCGCGGATTTCTATTTTGATGACCTCTGTTTCCTTTTTGTGTGCATCGGGTTTGGGTAGTACGGGCGAGTAGGGATGCGAAGCAAACCGATCTTCATGTATTCTGGATATGTGGTCTGGCAGAAGGTCAAGACTAGCGCTTAGAATTCGTTCGTCGGGTCCATGTACTCTGGTAGTCTTCTCTTACTCGACCCTTCCAGGTCACTGCTACTAGCGGCCCCCATTTTGAATCACATCACCAGACGTTGGAAAATAAGCTGTGGCACGGTCACCCGATACCAACCCCAAATGGACAATAAAGGTAAATAAAATGAAAGATCTTACCCTCGACTTTTCTGAAGTGTTCCCACAATTTTGGGCCGCACTGCAGGTAAGCAGAAACGCAACTATCTTTTTTTCGCTTCTACGTTGCCTTTAATAAATAAAACGTGCAAAAGAAACCTTTGCAATTTTTTCCTTTTTTCACCGTTCCAATACTTTTGGCACGCACTGTGGCGTCCAATTCACACTGTACCACTCTCTTCGGTAGATCAAAGCAAGAAATAAAATATTTTTGTTTTTTAAAAACTTCGTCAATTTTCCAACTTGAAAAAAACTTGCTTCCAGCCTATTGTCTTGTACTATACCTGTACTATACCTGTACTATACCTGTACTACACCAATATCAACCATACCCCAAAAATAATATCAATTGACCCAACCTACGACGCCACATCACATCTCAAACCGATAGTTTCCCACGACTCGAAAATCTTACATCGAACATGACGAAACCATACCACACGAGAATTACTGACAACGCTAAAATAAATCAAACACTCAGACCATGAATTCCAAGCATAACACTTAGCCCCATTGACACAAAAACCCACTTCGTACAAAAGACAACATGTACAGTACCAAACAACTATGTTTTTCACAGCTAGTAATAATCAACCAAACACATTTCCAAAACAGACCTGCATCTTTAGCACCTCGAAAACAGATCTACATCCAAACCGGAAAACTGATCTACATACAAGCCACAGAACCAAACTTACGTCCAAATCTCAAAACATACCCATGTTTCTAGCACGCAATAAAAACAACACAAACTTAAGTCCAAAACCAAGAACGAAACCTCAAACTTTGACCGTAATAAATCATGCCTTCCGAACGGTAAAGCCATAAGCCAGCAAATTCCAACAAACAAAACATTGACACACATTAAGACAGCCAGCACCGACTAAGCCATCAAGGTCAGCTCAAAATACCGAAGTAAACCGAACGAGAGAACATGACGCGAGAGAACTGACTATTCGACTTAGCCCCTCCTTTCTCCATAAACAAATACGCACACTGGCGAGACAGCCATAGAAGTAACTTTAGACATAAGAAACATTCATGGCGAGCTTTCGAAGCCCCGCCCGTTAGAATGAAGCTAACTATCTGATAGGAAAATTAGCTTTATGGTTTACATGTATTAGTTAGTATAAGTAGATTAAGTTGATGAAATAAAGGAACAGTTTTTTAACAGTTTTTAACAGTACAGTTGAAACAGTTGAGTTTCAGTGCAATGTCCTAAACGAAGAAAATCCCCCAGAAACATAAATTAGTGAATAATGTTATACTTGTATAAAAACTAAACATGTAAAATATATGGCGACCGTAAGAAAAAACCTGCAAAAATGAGAGCAGCTGAAGAAGAAAAAAAATTAAGCACTAAATAAAAAAAGTGCCAAACCAGTGCAGAGTGCAGTCAGAGAGACTTACATACAACTATGCTGTAATAAATGACACGCTCCTATCCATCGTTCGTTGAACACGTCTTAAACTATCAGTGATCGAAGAATAAAAGTGCATTTTTTTGAGTGATGTGAAAGTAGTACGCGCGAAAGATGGAATAAAAGGTAATCACCATCGAACATTACTACTTGTTCACTGAAGTGTACTCTTTCCACGAACATACATGCACGCAGCACAATATGAAAAACCCACCAGACAATCAGTGATGTGAAGACTAGTAATGCACAGACCAGTGGATTTGGAATAGGACATCTATTCCCCGTTGTCGTTTTTCGCAAAAAAAAACAAAATGATGAACATTCAAGACAAAAAAAAAGTGCAAAGTGCGAAACAATTGTATAGATAATGGGTTGGTTTTCGGCAGACGAAATCGTCGCCACCAACACCTCTAACACTGAGCAACACCAAAGTGCCCAAAGTATTGCACTATGTGTTTTAGCAGTGGTAGCAGTAAGGTACGTGATATCAAAAACAATCGCAAAAGTGCATAGGCACTATACCGAAAGGGTAGCGACGAGTGCCGCCAGAAGCGTCGCAATAGTTTAAAAAGACAGTAATAAAGAAAAGTAGGGAACAGTGGTCCATAAGGACAAACATAAAGGAAAAACTTTTACAATGAAGTAGGGAACATTGGTCCACAAGGACAAAAATAAAAAAATTAAAGAGTTGTGTACAGGACACGACCGCGGTGACATTAAAAATATAGCTTTTTTCAAGAGCGTGCAAGTGAATTTTATCTATCACACATATCGACGTGAGTCCTGCTCACTCGCCTGTTTTCATATGCTACAATTTGCTAAATACCCTCCCCATTAAAACATAATTTATTGAAGGTCATTTAACGGTAATCTTTTATTACAATTAATCAAGTATCTCACTAGGTGATTGGCATTATTTGGCTGATCCATCTAGTAGACATAGGATGGTCTGTCCAGAAAATATATTCAAAAGAAAAGTTCCATATTGAGAACTGTGATGAGGAAGCCCACGCCCGCCAACAGAAATATACAGATTCTCCATGAAATATGAAATTTCATTTTCCATTTAAATTTTCAATAATGTACTAATGAACTTAAGTAAACAATCTTAAGGTTAAGTATTTCTTGATCGATTAGTGGTTGAAAAAATGAAATTATTTGATAAATCACATTGTTATACAACGTTCGCACTACCAGTTCAAACGGGTTTTTATGCTATCTTGGTGGCATTTTTCTTGTTTATAATTATAACGTGTTATAACTCTGTAGTGTAAACATTGTATTATTAAATCAATTCTGCAGCGTTTTATGTTATATAGGTGTTTTATGTGGTAATAGGACTGACATAATTATATCTTCAGTACAGCGGTTCGTTTCATAATTTAAAACAGATTTATTTTAAAATTTAAATTGGTATACCCAACCGTTCTATTTGTTGTATACTTTAAAACGCGATTAGAACTGTGTTTTAAATACATAGGGCAAGACAGATACTCTGACTGCATAATCTGGGAAAACAATTTTAAGTCCAGTAACACTTAAGACATGGCTTGAATTTAAACGAAAAAGAACACCCGCTTAAACTTCTGCTTGGACGGTAAGTTCTGTTTTAAAATTTTCCGTTTTGTGCAGTACGAAACAAAAGTGTTTGAAATTAGAAAACAAAAAGTTCTGCTGGGAATGTGATTGTTTCCGATGCAATTACACTCAGGTTTTTTCACGCGGGGGATACAGGCCGCGTAAATTTCAAAAAACGCGTAAATGAAAACCGCATAAATTTCAAAATCCTCGCAAAGAACCGCGTAAAAACCTGAGTGTACTCTCCTATATAAAATACTACGCTGCTGAACAGTGCTATAACTACAGAAGCACGTTGTCAGATTCCTTACTGATAAAAAACATATAACCGAAATATGAAACATGAAAACCAATAGGCTCTTTACCCTACGCAGCTACAAAGCGCCGTAAACATGGATTAACGCCGTAAACATATAACGCACACGCATGCATAAAAATAAATATATTTTTTTCAGCGCAACACTCTCAAGCAGCACACATAAGCAGGGTTGCCACTATTTTTCAAAGATAATCTGGCAGTTCAATTAAAAATATCTGGCAAAATCTGGCACTTGACAGCGACCTCATAGTCATCGAAATTTGGCATATATTTTAGTTTTCGTAGAATGTGCATCAATCGATTTTTGTAAAATTTGGGACATTTTTACCCAAATTTCCAAAATGTGTATGTAGCCGCTTCCAAAACTAAAAAATCTGGCAGAATGAGAGATTTGTCTTTTTGTCTGGAAGCTGCAAAAACCTCTGGATGTGCCAGATAAATCCGTTAAAGTTAAAGTGGGATGACATAAAATTTGTAGTTTCATCAATGATACAGGTGCAGATATTTCATTGTTCAAAGCACAAAATATCCACCCAAACCAACATGTAAATACTAGTAATAAAATTAAATTAACCGGATTAACCGAAAATAGCATAGAAACTTTAGGAATAACTAATACTACATTATGTTTCAACAATACACTTAAACTAAACCACGATTTCCATCTAGTAAACCATAATTTGCCAATTCAAGCTGACGGTATTTTAGGCCGTGACTTTTTAGCCAATTATAAATGTATGATCGATTATGAATGTTGGATACTTACATTCAATATACAAAATATACAAATATCAATACCCATAGAAGATAATTTAAATAAAGGCTTCATGCTTCCTAGCCGTAGTGAAGTCATTAGAAGAATACCACATTCTGAGGATATGGTAGTACACTCCAAAGAAATTTGCCAAGGTGTTTTCTGTGGAAATTCGATAATATCCGCAACAAAACCATTTGTAAAATTTGTAAATACGAACAATTATCCAATATATATACCATACACACAATTTAATCCTACTTTATGCCCTTTACGTGATTATTCTATATTAAGTACACGTAACAGCAATAATAATAAAAATATTAATAAAAATAAAATTGATAATAGATGCAATTCTATTCTCAAGAACAAGTTCCACCATATGATAGAGACGAGTTTATAGAATTAATTAATAGATATCAAGATATCTTTTGCCTACCCGAAGAAGAGGTAACCCAAAATAATTTCTATTCACAGAACATCACACTTAACGATAATATTCCTGTCTACATACCTAGCTATAAAACAATTCACTCGCAATACGACGAAATCGATAAGCAAGTGTGAATAAAATGCTTCAAGATAAAATAATAGAGCCCTCGATATCTTCTTATAATTCACCAATTCTGCTTGTACCCAAAAAGTCGAACAATAATGACAAAAAATGGCGTCTAGTTGTCGATTTTAGACAACTGAACAAGAAAATTTTAGCAGACAAATTCCCATTACCAAGAATTGACGATATTTTTTTTTATTAATAGCCCGCCTCTTACCCCCACACCAAAAAGCTCACAAACGGAGCCCCCTGGTAGTGGACACATCAGTTCTCAGCGTACAAAAAAAGGTCAGCACAACAAAACAATGTTACGAATCGCGGAAACGCTGAGAACAAAAAAACAATACGAGACAGACAAAACACAAAATTTGACAAGAAGCAACGGCGAGTACCCAGCGGAAAAGAATCCTTTTAAGGGTCCCATCGTAGCTTTGCAGCAAGCTTATAATAATTTAAATTTATTTATTACTTATTGCTAGAAAAAATGCATTCATCAATAGTTTTTATTAAAAAAACCTGTTTTAATCCACCTAGCGGTGCAATTGTGCCATTCTCATTTCTCTAAACTATGGCATGGAGGCTTTTTATGTTCAACATACTTGTGGAAATGTCCATTGATTGGAGGTTTGGCATCACTGGAAGCAATGTGTTGTTTTTCTGTTGCTCCGATTAAAAATGAAATTTAAAGTGAATGCTGTGTCAAAAAGTGTTAGAAAAGCTATACACATGAAGTTCGAGTGCAAATATTACCGTGTGAAGTGAAGAACAAGTGCGAACAAATGGTTTTAGTGCTAAAAATAATTCTATGTCAAGTGCGTGGACAGCGCGCTGCGCCGTTTGTCAAGGCTGCATACAAGGGAGTATTTTGTTTGTGTTTGTTTTTTTTTTCAGAGAGGCATTTGCCTGCTGTACTGTGACGTCACCTCTAAGATTGGATGGTTTTATTCCGGAGGTTCTCCGGAGAAAACCTGTATTCCTGTATATACTTCTTTTTACGTCTGATGGGGGACTGGTGTGAGATGGAGCAATTTTTTTTGTTTCTGCTTCCGTATGAACCTGAGCAACTGAAAGCAGAGGACTTGTACTGAAACAAACCCAATTTTTTTGGTAGTTTAAATGCTCTCTGAAACGCGCATAGATTAAATTGTGTCGTTTTCTTGCTGTAGTATACCAATTTAAAATAACTATAACAAATGTAAGAGGCGATCGTTTGTTAATTTCACCTCTGTATTGGTCAGCACCGTTTTACAGTTAAATTTTTTGCGAAACACATCAAACCGGCCTTTATAGGAGCGAAATTGTTAGAATTAAAGCTGAAAACGGGGAGGGGGAACTTGTCTAATTTGTGAGACTACCCAAGTAACAATTGCAATTTTATAGCACGATACAAGTGCAATCTAGGTTTTATCAGTAGCTATAAAACTACCATAAAACATCAATTGTTACTAAGGTAAGGCTTTTCATGCAATCATTAGGGAATGTAATTTTTCGTTGAGAGAGCGCGGTTTGAATCGAAAGTTTGTTTTGCAATTGCCTTGCACGAATTTATTGATCATTTCAGGAAAATGTTTGTAATTGTAGTTAAGTGGATCAACGGGATCAATTGCCTGAAGGATTCAAGCAAGCAAAAAATGCTATTAGTGTCAGAAGTTTAAAAAAGACCTCGATATTTACTGGGTGCATTTGTTGAATGCGAAACGAAGGATACATGTAGGGTGTTGGTGCATTGTGGTTGATTTTTAGCAGTCATTTGTACAAAAAATGCATAAAAATTACACTTTCAGAAGCGGTGTGGATATTGATAAATCGCTATATCTAGCAATATTAACCTCAGTACAGTATTAGGTTTTACACGAACCGACATAACCCCACAAAATGAGCCAGATGAACTTATTTAGGACTGATGGTGGAAATGGTGAGTGAAGCTAAGCAATCATGTGAAAAAAATTCCCCACCCAGAGGCGAGACTCGAACCCGCAACCTTTGAGACTCCGGCCCAATGCACTAACCCTTATGCTATCCCTGGGTATGGTGACATCCTAGAAAGAACCTATGATTATCCCACTGGCGACGGTGATCGTACCCTGCCTGCAAAGCGAGGAATCACACACAACGGCAGCTGATCACCCCAACACATTTGATCTATTTAAATTCTCCGCTAGATACCAAGGCCCGGGTTTTTATAATCGTCTGATGTCTAATTTTTAGTTCATTACCCATCGTACTTCGGTGGGTGACAGAGCTAATGAAGACTGTCGATTTCTGGTCCCTTGCCCATTGAACAGAGGTATGACGGGAGCGAACCCGCCCGTTCGAATTAAACTAATAATTCATTTTTTTGGTCTTTTGGCTTAAGTGCCATTACCTTATTTAGGACTGGTGGTATCCAACGGGGAAAAACGATCGGAAATGGTGAGTGAAGCTAAGCAATCATGTGAAAAAAATCCCCACCCAGAGGCGAGACTCGAACCCGCAACCTTTGAGACTCCGGCCCAATGCACTAACCCTTATGCTATCCCTGGGTATGGTGACATCCCAGAAAGAACATATGATTATCCCACTGGCGACGGTGATCGTACCCTGCCTGCAAAGCGAGGAATCACACACAACGGCAGCTGATCACCCCAACACATTTGATCTTTTTAAATTCTCCGCTAGATACCAAGGCCCGGGTTTTTATAATCGTCTGATGTTTAATTTTTAGTTCATTACCCATCGTACTTCGGTGGGTGACAGAGCTAATGAAGACTGTCGATTTCTGGTCCCTTGCCCATTGAACAGAGGTATGACGGGAGCGAACCCGCCCGTTCGAATTAAACTAATAATTCATTTTTTTGGTCTTTTGGCTTAAGTGCCATTACCTTATTTAGGACTGGTGGTATCCAACGGGGAAAAACGATCGGAAATGGTGAGTGAAGCTAAGCAATCATGTGAAAAAAATTCCCCACCCAGAGGCGAGACTCGAACCCGCAACCTTTGAGACTCCGGCCCAATGCACTAACCCTTATGCTATCCCTGGGTATGGTGACATTCCAGAAAGAACATATGATTATCCCACTGGCGACGGTGATCGTACCCTGCCTGCAAAGCGAGGGATCACACACAACGGCAGCTGATCATCCCAACACATTTGATCTATTTAATTTCCCCGCTAGATACCAAGGCCCGGGTTTTTATAATCGTCTGATGTCTAATTTTTAGTTCATTACCCATCGTACTTCGGTGGGTGACAGAGCTAATGAAGACTGTCGATTTCTCGTCCCTTGCCCAGTGAACAGAGGTATGACGGGAGCGAACCCGCCCGTTCGAATTAAACTAATAATTCAATTTTTTTTTGGTCTTTTAGTTTAAGTTTAATTCGAACGGGCGGGTTCGCTCCCGTCATACCTCTGTTCACTGGGCAATCGACCAGAAATCGACAGTCTTCATTAGCTCTGTCACCCACCGAAGTACGATGGGTAATGAACTAAAAATTAGACATCAGACGATTATAAAAACCCGGGCCTTGGTATCTAGCAGGGAAATTAAATAGATCAAATGTGTTGGGGTGATCAGCTGCCGTTGTGTGTGATTCCTCGCTTTGCAGGCTGGGTACGATCACCGTCGCCAGTGGGATAATCATATGTTCTTTCTGGGATGTCACCATACCCAGGGATAGCATAAGGGTCAGTGCATTGGGCCGGAGTCTCAAAGGTTGCGGGTTCGAGTCTCACCTCTGCGTGGGGAATTTTTTTTTTTTTACATGATTGCTTAGCTTCACTCACCATTTCCGATCGTTTTTCCCCGTTGGATACCACCAGACCTAAATAAGGTATTGGCACTTAAGCCAAAAGACCAAAAAAAATTGAATTATTAGCAGATGAACTTCCTTTGACAGTTTTCGGTGGTTTGTTTACATGGGAGTTGCGTGGGTTTGGGTGAAACCGATGAGCACCCGTTACACTCGAACTCGCGCGGCTGACAGAGTGGACGGATCGCCGAGAATTGACAAACATGAACTTCATTCATCATGAGTTCATTTGTGTCGTCATCTTGTAGAACTTATTTGAGTTTTCTGATGACTCAATTACAAACATCGATACAAAGTCAAAGAGTTTGGTTTACTTTCATCACAAAATACCTAACCTCAACCAGTTTTGCAGTGCATCTGAGGAATGGAGTACTTGACAGTCTGTAGCTGTGTTGGTGTGTTCAGCGATTTGATTTCCTCCACCTGTCACGGGTGGAGGTGGACGGGGTGGCTTTTCGGTCGTGTTGTTTTCGCGGTGGAGCCTGACTGACCGGTATTGTGCGCGTTCGGGGTGGGTTTTCCGGCGGCGTGAAGCATTTCTGTACCGCTTTGAGTGGCGCTTTTTCAGACACTTAGTTTGGTTGACGGCTTTACATATGACAGCTGGAGGAGGACGCCCGCACCCCCCCCCCCCCCCGGGGGGTGTGTGTGGGGTGATTTGCATAGAACACTATAGAGATTTATGCAGATCGTTTCACGCACACTACTTGGGGGGTTTGTTTTCCTCCGGCTGTCGTGTGGAGCTGTCAGCCGGATTGGACGTTTGGGGAGGCTCGTCTTGGCTGTTCATGGTGGTGTTGGGGTGCGCTGCGTCGCTGGAGGGCTTGTTCGGGTCGCGTGCGGTGCGGGTTGGCCGGGTTCCGTCGTGGGAGTGATGCGGTCGGGGAATTGTTTCCGATTTGTTTTCCTCCGCCTGTGACAGGTGGGTGGGGGTTGGGGGGGGGGATCATATCGTTGGGCACACTGATGCGGTTGCGGATTGTCAGGTGCTCTATGGGTTGACGTTTCCAATCAAGTGAAAATATTCACAACTGAAAAGTTTAATTGGGGCACAGATGGCGTGATGGTTTTGATATTTCGCATACGGACCTTTTTTTTAATGACCGCGACGTGTTGCGTTAGGTATTCCAATCCATCTGTAAACGCTTATAGGTAAGCTCGCGTTTCCAACGGGGCATGTCATATTTTCGTTGTTCTAGTCTCTTTAGTATTGACCAAGTAAAATAATTCAAAAGGGAAATGGATGACTGGATGAAGACATTATCTATTCTTCTACAAAAATCATTTTACTTGGTACGAGCCACCTTATGCGGTTTACTTTACTTGAACGCGTGCCTTGGTCAGACTCTTGCTCCAACCGTTGTCAGTTTATACAGTTTGATAGTGGTTGGTGCCAACCTCGGCTTCTCTTAGAACATGGGCGGCATTAGTGAAAATCGAGTTGGATATGTGGCCGCATGGTGACAGGGAAGGGGAACAAACGACACGTGCGTGAATTTGTTGATGTGTCCGACACGCAAAGTAGAGCTTTCGGTGTAGTTGATGCGCGTTTTTGGCCGCTTGAAGTTATTTCATATACTCTTTACCTTACTTCACAATAGCTTTTTGGTTGTAGCTTTAGTTTCTTTACTACAAATATTTCAATATATTGCACATAGAAAGACTAACACGTTTGCATGGAAAGAATTGTAATATATCATTTTTGGTTCATTGTGCATTTTCACTCATTCGTTCAAACACGAAGTGTAACTATGGGCAGTCTACCTAAGCTAAGCTAAGCTAATATTTTTCTGATTTAGACACAGTATTGGTGGTACGTAGTATTTTCTGGTATCGACCTTTTAGCGATTCTTTGGAACTAATTCATCGAGCATATGTACGTGGGGATTACGCATTGTCTTGTCTGAGTTGAGTTGTGACTGTTGAATCACGTGTGAGGGTTGAAGGTTGATGGCTCCCAAGGGGAATCGAGATCCAATTACGGTAGTCTTATCAGTAGGACGAACAAGTGTTTGATTGGCAGTATTATTATTTGGTGTTAGCTTTAGTTCATTAAATCATGTTTAGAGTGGCGATTGTTCTCATTGTGTTGATTACTTCCATATACTTAGCGACATATCAATTTGTGTAACAAATTTTCAATAAATAGTGTTAATATTCCATCATGTGCATAATAATATACTTTGATTAGTGTCATAAAAATCGACTGGACAGACGTATCTTCTTCATTGTTTGCATCTTCTGCATTTTATAGTTTTTACACATTACATTGAACTAGTGGATTGGTTTCGATTCGTTTCTTCTTTTCTACCATTCTTTCTTCTATCTCTAGTGGTGAGCACAAAAACTACGTGTGCATGCCGTCGGTTGAGTGTCCGTCATATAAAGTCGATACGTTTATACTCCTCAGAGTGCACTCCAGTTAGCATACAACGCGCGCGAATATTGCTTGTATAAACGGTGATATTTTATTGAATCGTTCATGGAGAGATAAAAAAACACAGTTATCGTTTCGCTGCTTGTAATAAATCTTCTATAACAGAATATATATTTAGGCAAATATCTCAAAACAGTACACGTGATGGCACTACTTTGTATTTGTATTGTTCTTGGAATGTCGTATTTCGCCGGAATAATGAATCAAGGATTAACTAAATCGGTCACCTGCCGTTTTATTCAATTGAACACAAGTAACACTCCCGACAGCCAGCTGTCCGAAGTTGAAGTTGCATTTTCTACAAACCGCGAATTTACGAAATAATTCAACACAAGATAAATCTATCATAAATTCTCGGCAGCCGGCTGCCCAGTGCAAAAAACACATGATAATACTTCTAAGAGTGCACAAATCATATAACTTATCAAGGTGAATCCAGATTTGCGTAACTCTTTATCCCATCCCACTAACAAAACTTCCTTCCCGTGGTAAACGTGGAGATGCAGAGGTATACACGGTCTCCATAATACGTTTGTTACACTAACATTCCTTTCCTTCCCCGATGACTGTAAGGACGTGGCCGGCGCCGTTATTGTCCTTTCAAAGCGTAGAACTCTCGAAACGTGCACATTGAAGATGGATAGCTTCTCCCAGGCTCCATTTGTTGATTCTCTGTGCAATTTCGATATTTCTGGACAATCACGGAGTAGCAACTACGAATTGTACGGTCATCATGCTCATGTTCATGAACATGCTCAACATACTTGTGGAAATGTCCATTACATTCTTAGTACACTTTGCACTTATACACAATGGCATGCCAGCCACGAACTTGATGAGCTACGTGTCGACGGTGAAACACTTGAAACAAAAAAATATCATACTCCATTAGCCTAATCAGCATTAGATCAATGTTATCTGCTTGCTAACTCATTTTGTCATGTGGTGGTGGGTATGTGAGGAGGACGAAAGTCCCATGAACGAACGACTCCCCAGCTTAAATTGGTATGCTTTGTGATATAGTGGTGGTTTAAAGATGATGGGGTTGAAAGGGAGGGGTATGAGGGCTGGATGGGGTGGTGGTCTAAGGGCTGATTTAAGGAGATTTTTTAAGGAGGGGAGTGAACCTCCGTAAACCATCAACTACGCCCCTGTTAAAATCCAGAAACCTTATGCAAGTCGAAAAAAAATTTGGCCCTTCGGCCGGGATTAGGTTGGTGTTTTTCAGAGTGATTGCATAACCTTTCTATATGAGAAAGGCAAAAATGTGCCAAAATCCAAAAAAGTGAATCGTCGTCAAATTTTTTTTCGTGTTTGCATCAAATCTCGACGTTTCATGCACCTTGAACACATTTAGCATCAAAAAAAAAAATCTATTTTTAATTTTTCCTATAGTTTATATGAGAAATTTCTGTGTGGCCGCACTCTGAAACCCGTAATTCCGGAACCAGAATTCCGATCGATCCAAAATTCAATAGCAGCCGATGGGAAGGTTGCACCTTTCATTTGAGACTAAGTTTGGGCAAATCGGTCCAGCCATCTCTGAGAAAAATGAGTGACATTATTTGACACATACGCACATACATACACACATACATACACACACACACATACAGACTTTTTCCGATCTCGACGAACTGAAACGAATGGGATATGACACTCGGCCCTCCGGGCCGAGATTACGTGGACGTTTTTCAGAGTGATTGCATAACCTTTCTATATGAGAAAGGCAAAAATATTAACCAATTATAACTAAAGGAATAAGCTCGATTGGTGGTGAACGAAGCTTATATTAAAAATTCTCCTATTTTATTTTTTAAAATTAGTTTCAATTTTGCTTGGAAACGAGTGCGACATGTTATTTGCTTTAAATCAGTAGGAAGCTGGTTGAACAACTTAGGTCCGATGAAAGAAATGCGTCTTTGACCAAGGTTCGTGGATACTCTGGAGTATAATAAATGATTGGCTTGTCTAGTGCTGTAAGCTCGAATGCCTGTTGTAAATTCTAGATTATTATGAGCAATAGTATTATGCAAAGCATTGTGGATGTATATTATTGTTTTGTAGTTAGTCAACCCAAGCGAAGGTAAAATGTTATGGGCATTATTATTGTATAACAAAATAGTAGGGTACATAATTGGTTTTTTATATATAATTTTAAGACATCTGTTTTGAAACGTTTGTAGCTTTTTCAGATACGAAATACTGGCATGGCCCCACACAGATACAAGGTAGTTCAGCAATGAGTGGATGTGCGCATAATAAAATTTAAGAAGTACATGCTGGGGAACAAAAGACTATACTTTACGCATATATTTAGTTTTTGATAGGTTCAAGGAAAGAAGATTTTCGTTGAAATACGTCGTTAGTGTTTTTAAATCCGATTCAATGTCGCGTACAATATCCAGGGAGTTGTTGTTCGGGTAGAACAACGCTGCGTCATCCGCGAAAAGACGAGGAGTCCCTTTTAACCCGAGTCTACCTAGGTCATTAACACACAATAAAAATAACAGTGGCCCAATATTACTGCCTTGGGGCACTCCTATTTCTATTGGTCTATAAGAGCTACACGAGTCTCCAATAGATACGAATTGGTTCCTATACGACAGATAGCTACGAATAATATGATTTGCTAATCCCCTGATACCATAGCATTCTAACTTCTTAAGCAGGATTGAGTGATCCAGAGTATCGAATGCTTTTTTTAGGTCCAAAAAAGGGCACCAACAATTCTTTTGCTATCAATTTGACTAATGATGGAGTCAATTAGTTCGGTCATTGCAATTAAAGTGCTGCAGCCCTGTCTGAACCCATACTGGTAGTTGTAAATTATGTTGTGTTTGTTCAAAAACTCGAGTAGTCGAGTGATGAGCAATTTCTCAAGAGTTTTATTGAAAACGCACAATGTTGAAATTGGTCTATAGTTGCAAGGTTGGTTTGGATCACCAGCTTTGAAAATTGGAATTACTCGGGCTATTTTTAAACAGTCTGGGTACCTGCCGGTTTGAATTATTAAATTAAAAGCTTTGGTTAGGATGTTTGCAAAAGTGGTACAGTTATTCTTAAGAACACTAGCGGGGATCTTATCAGGACCACAACTGTTATTTTTTTCGAGGTCTTTAATCAAAAGGATCACTTCGTTTATGGTTGCAGGACGCAAGAAGATTGTTTCTTGGACTTGTTGTATATTTGTAATAGGATTTGAGATGGGACTCGTGGGAATATTGTCAGCCATATTTTTGCCAATACTAGAGAAATATTCGTTGAAAACAATTACATACTTCTTTAGTCTCAGTGACTCTGATATCATTGCAAATTAGGCTGATGGGAACATCCGACTTTGAACGACCAAAAATGGTATTAATATTTTTCCAAAGTTTTGAATGAGTTGTGTTGGATAGAAGGTTTTCAAAGTAGGCCTTTTTGCACCACTTTTTCATTACATTAACTTTTTTAGTTATGTGTTGCAGAAGAGCTTTGAGGTTTTCATCATTGGGGTTATTTTTTACTCGTTTCAGATAATTACTTTTGATTTTAATCAGTGTCCACAAATCGAAATTGATCCAGGGGCAAAAAACGCCTTTACATTTAAAAGTTTTGGAGACCGTTCTAGTGTTTTCCGCAAGTAAAGAATTGTAGGTTGTGATGATATTTATAAGACATACATCTACATCATCAATCAACTCGATGTTTTCTATGAAATTTTGGAAGTCGTTATTGAGTTTTTCATGATTGATTATTGATTTAGACAAATTAACGGGTTCTCTTTTTACTGCAAGTTTATATGAAGGTATAATTTAAACATGATCACTAACTATGGTGTAAACCGTGTCGTTTCGTAAGCGAGCAGCATCCTCCAGTCTACAAACAACGTGATCAAGAATATTTGAACTAGCTGGGCGAGTCGGAAATGTGTTCGTGCATATGAAACCATACGATTCCAGGAGAGTTTTATAACGTGAGACGACATTGTTATTCGATAGATATAAACAATGCATATCAAAATAATGTTGCATTATGCAGAGTTCGATGTGAGCATGATGAAAGCCGTTAACAACAGTGTTCAGCACTACTCTATGAGAAATATTCTTCCTGACGTAGATAGCTACTCCACCCTTCGATTGTTCTCTACAGGAAAAAATCCCATTATAACCCCTAATTTTAAAGATATTTTCATTGCCCGACTTGATCCACGTTTCCCCGATAACAAGCACATCAATTAATTTATTGCAACGATCCAATGTTTGCAAATTTGATCAAATTTACTAAGCTCCTACCCTTATATTCCATTGCAAAATATTCAGCGATTTACTATTATTCATTGAAACACTCGCATTATAACTGTCTATATCATCGTGAAAGAAATTTTCTATATAATCCATTAAAATGAAATGTAAATTATATGTTAAAGAGCAAAATCTTATAAAAGCAAGAAACACTATTCCCTCGGGATATTGTTTGTTCGTTTTCTTTTGGGTGATGGGGAAATATTCGTAGGTAACGAGCGACAGTCTGCAGCGTCAGAAGAACCATTTGAGTGTAGGCTAGTTATGCGGTTCAGATCATTGCGGTTTCTAATTATTTCAGGTTTTGCTTTTTCATTTTTCTTAACAAGAACAACTCCTCGACTGACGCTCGCGCATTTCGTTCAATAGTTCTAAGCAAAGTGGGGTTAACTAATCGCGAATCGCAACATTTGTAGGTTTTCCATTGATGACCAAGGAATCGTCGATCGAAGTAGAGATCAGTCTACCAAACTCCTTTTTTTGGTAAACAATATCTCCTTCACGGTTCTGTCTGTGAAAACCACTTTTATGGGAACCAAACTATTTGTTGCTTTTTTACCTGGTGACAACCTTTCGGCAGACACCACTGAGGAACGGTCTAGATTTGCACCAATGCAATGAGCAATTTTCATAACTAATTCAACGGTATTTTCATTACAGAGGAAGGGGACTCCCAGAAAAATGGCATTGTTTGAGACGTTATCCCGAACAGTTTTGTCTAAGTTCATCTCAAGTTTGTTTACATTTTCATAAAGGCAAGATTGTTTTTTTTCTTAAGGAACTTATCTCTTGTTTTAGGGCCTCGTTTTCAGATTTTAGATCTCGAAAGTCTGAGACAATTGAATCAAATTTCGTAGATACGAAATCTTGCGAGTTTTCAATAGCAGAGGTAATCGATCTAAATTCTGCCCTCAGGTTCTGCATTTCACAAGCCACAGCACTCGCGACTGTTATTTTCAACTCTGACCCGAGAACGGCTACAATATCACTTTTGTTAGTTTTCATTTCAATAATCTTTTTATAAATGTCCGAACAGTTGGGTGTGCAAAAGTACATATTCTCTTTTACGCGACGAACGGCATTGCCAATGATATTGCGGCAGAACCAACTTGGTAGAGCCAAATATTTTACAACTCTAGATCTTATGTCAGGATTTCACCAAATACCCCTCGACGAAGAATCCAGAAAATTCACAGCATTTTCAACAAGAAGTGGACATTATCAGTTCACTAGATTGCCATTTGGACTGAACATAAGCCCAAACAGCTTTCAACGTATGATGACAATTGCCATGGCAGGCTTAACACCTGAATTAGCTTTCATTTACATTGATATTATTGTAGACCTTTCAAATTTACAACAAGTGTTTGAACGCTTGAGATACTATAATTTAAAACTCAACGCTCAAAAATGCAAATTTTTCAACACCGAAGTGACGTATCTTGGACATAAGATAACAGACCAAGGTATGTTATCCGACGACTCAAAATTTAGCACTATCCTGAATTACCCAATACCAACTAATCCTGATGAAGTTAGACGATTTGCGAGCCTTTTGTAACTACTACAGAAAATTTGTACCAAATTTTTCCATAATAGCATACCCCTTGAACCAACTTCTTAAGAAAAACTCAACATTTGCATGGACAGAAAATTGCCAAAAAGCATTTATCACCTTAAAAAATTGTTTACTATCACCTACAATACTACAATACCCAGATTTTTCAAAAGAATTTATACTCACGACAGATGCTTCAGACATAGGATGCGGAGCAGTTTTAGCTCAACAGACAGAACATGGAAATTTACCAGTGGCTTATACCAGCAAAACTTTTGAACCAGGAGAAAAAAAATAAACCTGTTATTTTGAAAGAGTTAACAGCCATTCATTGGGCTATCAACTACTTTAAACCTTACTTATATGGCAGAAAATTTACAGTACAGACAGACCACAGACCATTAGTTTATTTGGTCGGAATGAAAAACCCAACTTCTAAATTAACAAGAATGCGTCTTGATTTAGAAGAATACGACTTTACAATAGAATTTATCCCAGGTATAGGAAACGTAGGACCCGATGCTTTATCGCGAATAGTGACAACATCGCATGAACTAAAAAACATATTAGAAGTAACAACGAGGTCTATGACTCGTAAACCATTAAATAATCCAGCACAACAAGAAGGCGTACCGAAAGAGATTGATCACCTCTCGACGTACATGACCAACAACCCATCAGAAACTAACAAATTATTAGAACTAGAAACAAAAATCGATAAGAAAGAAATGACATTTATTATAAAGAAAAAAAGATTATAAAGAAATACATCGCGCAAATTAAACAAGTATTAAACGGAAGTCAAACGTTAGAGTTTGCACTACAAAAATTAGAAAAAACATTGAAAAACCTTAACCAGCAAAAAATCGCGCTATCTGATAACGACAAATTATTCCAAATGATATCAATTGAAAACTTTAAAATAATATCAAATGCACAAGTACATTTGATAGAAACAATCTTATATAAACCACCAACATTAATAACGAAAATTACAGAAATCAAAAAAATTCTACACGATTACCATAATACACCGACCGGAGGACACATAGGTCAATAGAGACTATACTTACAACAAAGAGAAATATACAAATGGAACAATATGAAACAAGCAATAGCAAAATTTGTCCAAAACTGTGAACTATGTAAAAGAAGCAAAGTAATAAAACACACGATAGAAAAACAAATTATTACAACAACTCCATCTCACCCATTTGAAGTAATATCAATAGATACTGTAGGCCCATTACCAAAAAGCAATAACAATAACCGATATGTAGTTAGTATACAATGCGATTTAACAAAATATGTTGTATTTATACCAGTCGCAACAAAAGAAGCAAACGTAGTAGCCAAGGCACTAGTACACGATTTTATATTACAATATGGTACATTTTCAGTGTTAAGTTCAGACCAAGGTATCGAATACAATAACGAGATATTTGAGCAAATATGCAAAACATTACAAATTAAACAAAGATTCAGTACAGCCTACCACCCACAGACAATCGGCGCATTAGAAAGAAATCACAGATGTTTAAACGAGTATCTAAGATCTTTTATTAATGAACACCAGACTGACTGGGACGAATGGTTAAAATTTTAAACTTTCAATTATAATACAACCCCACATTCAGACCATGGATTCACCCCCCATGAACTAGTTTTCGGAAACAAAGCTAAACTACCACAAGAAATCTTCGAGAAAGGAACCCAACCGGTATACAACTTCGAACACTACAATAACGAATTGAAATTTTAGTTACAAAAATAGATTGTAACAAATAGCACAAAATAGATTGCACACACAAAAGATAAAGAGAACAGAAACAGCAGAAAATGATACAAACCCCATAGAATTGAAGATTAACGATACAGTTTATTTAAAAATAGAAAACAGAAAAAAATTAGACCCTTTCTATGAAGGACCCTATGTTGTAAAACAGATTTTAGACCCAAATTGCCAAATAATGAACGCCAAAACAAAAAAACGAGTAATAGTACACAAAAATAGACTAATTAAAACGTAATCACGCATAAAATCAAATCATATTGTTACAATTTACACATTAAGGAACCAAAGTTATTATAACACATACACCCTTTGCCACAAAATAACAAACAATCCCAACACAGCCACATCAAGCTATGACTTCATTTCACTGCGCCATACCTTGATCTTAAGGAGGATGGTGTACTATACCTGTACTACACCAATATCAACCATACCCCAAAAATAATATCAATTGACCCAACCTACGACGCCACATCGCATTTCAAACCGATAGTTTCCCACGACTCGAAAATCTTACATCGAACATGACGAAACCATACCACACGAGAATTACTGACAACGCTAAAATAAATCAAACACTCAGACCATGAATTCCAAGCATAACACTTAGCCCCATTGACACAAAAACCCACTTCGTACAAAAGACAACATGTACAGTACCAGACAACTATGTTTTTCACAGCTAGTAATAATCAACCAAACACATTTCCAAAACAGACCTGCATCTTTAGCACCTCGAAAACAGATCTACATCCAAACCGGAAAACTGATCTACATACAAGCCACAGAACCAAACTTACGTCCAAATCTCAAAACATACCCATGTTTCTAGCACGCAATAAAAACAACACAAACTTAAGTCCAAAACCAAGAACGAAACCTCAAACTTTGACCGTAATAAATCATGCCTTCCGAACGGTAAAGCCATAAGCCAGCAAATTCCAACAAACAAAACATTGACACACATTAAGACAGCCAGCACCGACTAAGCCATCAAGGTCAGCTCAAAATACCGAAGTAAACCGAACGAGAGAACATGACGCGAGAGAACTGACTATTCGACTTAGCCCCTCCTTTCTCCATAAACAAATACGCACACTGGCGAGACAGCCATAGAAGTAACTTTAGACATAAACATTCATGGTGAGCTTTCGAAGCCCCGCCCGTTAGAATGAAGCTAACTATCTAATAGGAAAATTAGCTTTAAGGTTTACATGTATTAGTTAGTATAAGTAGATTAAGTCGATGAAATAAAGGAACAGTTTTTTAACAGTTTTTAACAGTACAGTTGAAACAGTTGAGTTTCAGTGCAATGTCCTAAACGAAGAAAGTCCCCCAGAAACATAAAATAGTGAATAATGTTTTACTTGTATAAAAACTAAACATATATAATATAGTCTCCGTCACACACGCAGCTGGCACTGCCAGTGAATAAAACTGGATTTTTTTTCAACTTTTAAGTAGTGAGTTTTATATTGAAGGGGAAGTTGTGTGCCGTTGAATATCAATAATTTTGGAGATTAACTATGAACACGGGGAACCGCCAATGTGACAAAATGAAAAAAAAAATTCATGCGGTAGGAGCGTAATCAAGTTACAGAATGATGGAATTGTAAGACAGAATTTTCACAGTTTTCCTCTTTTATTCAGGGAAATCAATTAATTACCAATATTGTGCCAATATATATGGTACAAATTTTTGTTGACATGCCATTAAACGAACAAAATTATACTTTTTTCATAATCCACCATTACATTACATACTTCCCAAAGATAGTGGAAGTCTCAAAAGGAAATGTGTTCAATAATTTGGTAGTCATCCTATGGAGCAGTTTTGCTTTCAAGATATGAATTCGCATGTCTTGATTTTTTCACAAAGAATTCTCAAATATTGCTTTGACCTTCCAGGAGAAGGTCCCCTTCAAAGCTCGGCCGCTTATACGTTTGCTCTTTAACCCTTAGCATAATATGCTAATAGAAATTAAGAGTCTTTCGGTACTAAAACAATATTGGAAAGTTTTATGATGACGCCGTAATGAACGAAAGAGAAAGTAGACAGAGGCTCTCCCAAGTAACAATTTTAGTTTTACTAAATTTTATTTGCGGTTTCCACGACTTATTTTGGAAAACTAGCATTAAAACTTTCAATTCCATGAAAACCTCATAATAAACGCTTCAAGATCATATTCTAACTAGTTGGCCCAATGTACATAAACCTGTTTTAAAACTATTCCGAAGCAGCATACATATTCTCTAAAAGGCTTTAAAAACCGCTTTATGAACAACATCAAATTCGTTTAAAATCAGCGATTCCAGTTTAAATAAGCTTTAAATCTTTTTGCCTTTCTCAATAGAAAGGTATTGCAATTGCTCTGAAAACCAACTTTTTAACGGAGGCCCGGAGGGCCTCGTGACATATACCATTCGATTCAGTTCGTCGAGTTCGGCAAATGTCTGTGTGTGTGTATGTATGTGTGTATGTATGTATGTGTGTGTGTATGTGTGTGTGTATGTGACCAACAATGTCACTCATTTTTCTCAGAGATGGCTGAACCGATTTTGACAAACTTAGTCTCAAATGAAAGGTGCAACGTTCCCATAGGCTGCTATTGAATTTCTAATGGATCCGACTTCCGGTTCCGGAATTACAGGGTGGTAAGCAGTGATGGCATTTCACCCTAGTGATGCACTGGCGCGTAAGTGTGATGCCTACACAGAGGATTCTTTCGGAGCTGTATAGACCGATTTCAAGTGTGCGCTGGTGTTGAGGTAGTTGGGTGCGAGATAACCGTGCTCTCTTGCTCTTTAAATTCTCTGTGGCGCGCTCAGATAAAGTCACCACAGCGCGCGCCCCAGTGTCGCTGTGGTGTATTCACTGGCGTGTGATCTTTGGTTTGTTTTCGTCTTACAAGCGACATTGCGAGTGAGATTGATTTGATTTGCACAGGTTGTTGCGTTGTATTGTGTGGATGGTGGTGGTTTATTTCAAGCTTATATTATTTTCTACTGAAGATTTCATACAAGTTGCTTGGTAAATCGAACGAGTTTATAAAATATTGTTACACTACCTGCAAAACTAAAAGTACTCGGTCCTCGGAGCAAATTAGGAAAACTTTTTACGTATCATCGTTTAGAGAGTTTTATAATGACCAGAGGCACCTGATATGCAAACTCGTGTTATAAGTATTAATAGTTTTATTATAACTTAATCCTACAAGTTTAAACGAAATCTTAGATTTCGTCGACAGGCTTGACATATTCAGTAAAATTAGGTATACGATAATTAATTTACATACAACATCACAATTACACCGTTATGCATTTGTTTATTTGTCTATTATTTTGCGTGGAAATCGTTTAAACAGCAGGCGAAAGCGAATGTTTCAAGAGCATGGGAGCTAGGACCGGGATTCTGCGCGTCAATGAGCGAAATAAATTGGCTCAGTTTCGGGGTCAAGAAAAAAGGCCACTAGTGTTCACGCTTATTTTAAATGAACAATGAATCTTGTGTTCCATAAAAGTATGTTATAAATGGGTCAGCAGCAACAATGTTTATTATACGTATTCTAGATTTTTGCGTCAGTTAGTATTTTAGACCGTAATTATAATGCACGGATTCATTGCACGTAATATCAACAGCAAAACAAAATATTAGGTATCTGTTAGTATCTGTCGGAATCTCTGTCAATCTCTATGAAATTTTCGTATTTTCAAGTAACAAGTAAGGTGTTTCCTCAAGTTTAAACAAGCGATTTTTGTGTGATAAATTATTCCTCATTATAACTTTCTTGAATGAGGTGTTTTATCAAAAAGGTAGTGTTGGGAAAATATCAAAATATCAATGTTCACAACAGAATCTTTTCATCGCCGATGTTCTAATAAAAAGTTCACTGATATAAAATATCGCTACGGAAAAAATCGTCAGTGAACTTCAAGAGTGCCGATGTTTGGGAACATTATTCGGTTCAAGAAAATATCGGAAGAAGAAAAGATCGCTTGCGAACTTTTATATCAACGAATATATAGAAAAAAATTCGCCTTATGAAAACATCTTGCACGATCTTCGAACAGGGGATTTCCGAGGGCTTTTCAAAGATTCCAAAAACCTGTAGATTAACATGATATAAAAAACTACGTTCTATAATATTACGGCGATAGCTCAATAGGATAAAGCGTCAGGCTACTTTAGTGTCAACGAAGCTTTCTTCAGAAGCCATCGTATAAAAAAAAATTCATCAATCGACAGAATTAAAATGGGAAAGAATTAAAATGGTGCTTGAATGGTATGTTGTCAAAATATATACATGGAAAAAAGCAGATTCTGGTATGGTGGCCGGTTCTTAACAACCCGTTGTTTGTATGACCGAGTATGAAAGTTATATATAGTTGAGCTAATGTATCTATAGTTGCATGTCCCATAGGAGCCGTAATTAGCAATGGCTATATTAATGATACATGGTAGTGGTAATGGTACAAGAAGTTTCACATACATAAATTGGTTAATAAACAATCTTAACATTTTTTATCATTTTTGGGATTAAACGTTTAATATATTGACATCGCCCATAGAACTTTTCATCGATTTTTTAGCAGAATTTTCACTCAAATATTCTAGTTCTTTGCACACATACCAAAGATACGTTGAACGATTTCCCATATTTGCAATTAAAATTCTAGGGCAGTTCATAAGACACGTAGAACAACTTTCAACATTCTGCTTTTATTGCACTATATTATTAGTCTAACTAATGCTATCGTTGTAATGCAGTACAAGTGCAGATTTGCAAAAATTTTATATTAGAATTAGAACGAAATATTTTTTTGTATCTCTACGTCGCTCGAGAATAGCCAAAAAAGCGTAAAATATTTGGCTTTTACTGACCCAAGCATGACTAAAATGCGACTTACAGCTTAAGTGCGGAACTATTAAACTAATATGTATTTACTTTGTTAGCATTACTAGAGCATTCGAAATTGATTTTTTTTGAGAAATTTTGAGAAGAATATGGAATATGTTGAGGATAATTAGTATTGTCTGATATAATATTACTAAATATCCATAAAAACTTATTTCATCAGGAATCAAATCCTATATTTCTGCTTATCATAAAATTTTAATCACCTAATTGGACTAAGAATAAATATCACGGAAGTGTACTCGATTCGAAGTGTATGTATGAATACTTACAGGTGAATTGATTAATATATGTATAGAATACGAAGTTTACGTTAATTTTTGGGATAAACGTAGATCGTATTCCTTTTTCGGATCGAAATGAAAACAAAAGCACATCCTCATGTCACGAAATCAACTATAGGTTCAAGGTTTACACAAGAAGATTTTTATTCGGTGGGGTCATAAACATCCTCTGATACATAAACTAAATATTATAAGTTTTACAAATTATAAAATCACGGCAAACAGATAAACGTTCTTTGGAACAATTTAGTATGTACTGCAAAGACGGTGGATTTGCCATTTTGAACTTCTTTGCTATACTCGTACCCGAACATGTTAGGTTTCAATTTTAATTCTCTCTCTTATTATACCATCGCATGGAAATTCGAGAGAAAACCAGCTAATTTATTTAAATGATGGCACAGAAGAAAAATGCCGTCAAATGATTCCAGAACTAATTATTGAGGGGTTACACTACTATAGAGCACGAAAAATAGGCATATTTCGGGAATTTATCTTGACGCAATAATGAGATGAATCGAGATCTTGTTTAACTTTCCGGCAGTGCACGCTGCTCTGAAAATCTAGCGAACCCGTCTTAAAGCATCAGCGGCTGCTCGTTCAGTGGGCCATAAGCGCGACTTCCAGAGGGTTAATGAGATATATAACATTACTTTATTGCAAAAAAATGATTTATTCGAGTAATTTCGTCACAAGATGGCGGATGTGCAGCACTTTCCCGTCGGGGATTTTTTTTGGAAAGGGTCCACGGCCGGAGCTCCATGTCCCGTAATTTTTGATCCAGAGCCAAAAACCAAAGCTTTTTAAACTTCTTAGAACGACAGCAAACAGCATACGTAAGATTTTTTCTATGTCTTGATTTTTCGCGAAATGGCACATTTTTAGTCGAAAAACGCTAAAAATGTGTTAAAAGTGTCGATTTTTAAAATTTGCATATTAAGAAATTATGCAATGAAAAAATTAAATCCCACGTACATCGCTGGAGAAAGTAATCTTGAACATGCTGTAAAAATTTTAGGCTGATCAAAAATCATTTGTTCGAGTTACATTTCCGGCCAGATTAAAAAAAATTATTTCGAGAAAAACACGGTTAACGTTTTCAGTATACTCGAGGTATACATAAGAGGCGTTGCGAAAAAACTTGAATATTTATTTAACGTTTTCGCGATTCATTTTTTGGAATATCATTTTCAGCATCCTAAAGCACCTGTAAACAAAATTCAACTAATAAATAAAAATTAAATGCTTTAAAAAATCTACAGTGCTGTAACCCCTTGAAAGCACTGTACCGGTCAAATAGAAGCGCTTCTAAATTGGCACGTCATTATTTTTAATAACGCGCTACAGAAAAAACGCTTTTAATCCACCTAACAGTGTGATGAGACATTTCTTATAACTCTTATCACTCGCTTCGGATATTATATCGTTTGAGAACATTTAGAACTTGATGCTTCGCGATGTTTATGATAACACATACTACATGGCATAGTGGCAGGACTCAGAGAATCGCTCAAATCAGCATAGGACAACATCAGTGCTAGAAATCTCAAACCAAATCAATAGGAAAGCGAAAAAATGGCCCATAAAATAGACATACCATCGAATTATTGTTAATGCTCTGTTAATAAAATATCTATATTGTGGTGGGAAACTGAATTTTCCTAAAGGGATTATTTATTAATCATTCGCATGTATGTAAAAAGCCTTATGTTTACATTTGTGAGTATCGCCCTTTTCACAAAAAAGCGTTGAAATGAAATCGCAGCTCCTGATATCACGCTATCTCTGAAGTGCATGCGTGCATAGTTCCAAATTTTACTTCGACATCGACTTTTTCTAAAGGTGACTTCCCAGTAGTATCCTTGATTTGAATTATTATCGTTAATCCTAATGCCAAAGAACAAATAAAAACCTCTCGAAAACGAACCGTTTGGGGAAATCATCATCATTACTGGAATTTTCATTTTCACGAAACTTTTCGATAGCCTTCCGTCACTTGCGTTAATGCACTGGGTGCACAGTGCTCCGAAAATCTAGCGAAATCGTCTTAGGGCACCAGCGGGTCTAATTCAGAGCTATCTGCGCGGCGAGTTAAATCTGTAAAGAACACTAAAAATTAATTTCTATTATTAATTTTCAGTTCAGCAATTCGAGAGATCGTGCTCACCGCAAGCCATGAAAAATAGACTACGTTGTGAAGCGATGGTCACTATTTATTAAAAAATCACGGTTAAATAAAAAATTAAAGTATTAAAAAATTTCAAATAGTTTATAATTTTCACAAACTTATTAGGAAAAATTATTTAATAAGCTTTCGTAATATTGTGTAGGAAAAAAGCTGAAAATTTCAGTATTTTCTCTATCTGCAACATATAAACCCTTAAGTATTCCAATTAATTGGTATACGAATTGGAATAGGTTCGCCAAATTTTGGAAGAAGTCTATAAAATAACCCCTTGAAAGCTACCTAAAAATTGTTGTAGTTCGATGCAATAAAAAATCATATTTGGCAATTCATATTTGGCTGATAAAATTGGGGTGTCAATGTATTATAATAGATATTCAGCATTCGAAGAAGTTTCTTGTGAACGAGTGTAGAACGACTTTGTTTCTACTTACTTGAAGTCAGCGGCGTAGCCAGAAATTCGGTTTGGTGATAATCGATCTTACTGTCCAAACGGCATAATTCCGAAACCATAATTTTTAAAGTTTTAAAATTATGCAGAACTATTTTCCAGAAAATAGTAACAAGGTTCGTGTCTTTAGAGAACTTGTTGAGACTTTATTGTAGTCATGAATATTAACCTGAGAAAATTCACCATAAATACTTCTTGGACGATATACCGTCAAAATTATTTTATCAAATGATGCGCTGTTTAACGTTTGTAAAACTCATTGAAGATACTAAACTTCCGAAATTGACGGTTTCTAAATGATGCTATCTTGACCTTAAATTACTGTTTTTAAACATTTGAATTATACTTATAATTGGTCATACAACAAAAATCAAATGCTCATCAAAATTGATCAGAACCTGCTAGAGTCGAATGGAAATCGTCATTTTTCATAAATTTCTCTCTACATTCGGAAAGTGTTATCCTCGTTATTAATCATATTACGTTTTCGTCTCAACTCGACGCATTCCCAAAATAAAAACCTGTTTTAATCCACCTAGTGGTGCAATTGTGCTTTTCTCATTTGTCCAAACTACGATTCCATGGCTGGTTAGGTTCAATACAATGGTGGAAATGAATATTACATGTTCAGTACGATTTGCACATACATACAATGGATCGACAGCCACGATCTTGAGATACTATGTGATACTGAAACATCGCTTGAAACCAGCGGCGGATCATGGAGAAAGATCCGGGAGGTCCAGGTCCTGCCGAAAATTTTCAACTTGTTAAGAAATTTTAAACTAGTTTTAATTTTAAAGTAGCAACCCCTCACTGCATACTCCCTCCGGGCTGGTATGATTGACGATTTTTAGAGTAATTGCATAATTGTTCTATATGAGAAAGGCAAAACTGTACTAAAGTCCAAAAAAGTCCATTTTTGCCAAACTTCTCAATGTTTCATGAATTTTAAAGGCTTTTGGAATCAAAAATACAAATTTGATTTGAAAATTTTTCATTTCAGTTTATATGGGAATTTGCTGTGTGATTGCACTTTTCAACTCGTAACTCCGGAACCGGAAGTCCAATCAATAAAAAATTCAATAGCAGCCGATGGGAAGGTTGTACCTTTCATTTGAGACTAACTTTGTGCGAATCGGTCCAGCCATCTCTGAGAAACAGAGGTCACATTTTTTTTCCACATACACACATACATACACACAGAGACATTTTCCGATCTCGATGAACTCAGTCGATTGGCATATGACACTCGGCCTTCCGGGACGGGATTAGATTGACGAATTTTAGAGTGAATGAGAAAGGCAAAAACATTTTTAGAAAATGTTGAAAGTTATGCATTTTTTTGGTGAGCAGTACTATGTTTCATTAAATCAATTTTAACTTCGCTTCCTATTAAATAAAGACCCTTATTATAGTACATCTCTACAAAAACGAGCTCAATTTGAAAATTATCTGAGGATTATGATTGATTACAGAACTCTGGAATTTTCTATTGGAATGTTTTCAGGCAAGAATTTGATATTGATGCTATTAGACAACTGTGAAATCAAGACCAATAGATCAGTTACATATCAGGACCCCATTCCGACAATTTATCAAAAGTCCTCATGATGTTTACAACAACAGGTTATCAATCTACGGATCAGATAATTGTTATTGTAATATTGAATTAAATCAGTCAGCATCAATAAATTTTCAACTTCAATCCAATTTTTTTTGTTGGGTGTGGTGGGGGGGGGGGGGGGGGGTGTTGTATGGTAGTAAACCCCAAAACTTTCTCTTGCCTATGCCGTTGCTTGTAGCTATTTATTTCGCTTTTTATTTTCCGATATTTTTCAGATCGATCCGATGGTTATAAGTTAGAAAAATTGCAGTCAGAAGGTTCGTACAAATGAACATTTTTGCACTGATAAGTTATCAAGTTCCTTCCAGACAACTTGGAAGTGTTCGGTGATTATTTCTAGCGGTTGTAGATAGAAAAATGAAATACAAAATTTGTTTTATTGAAATAATGTTTGGCTTAGTTCAATGGATTATTACTATATTGAACAATAAATAGGCGACAAAGAGTAATCCACAAAAAACAAGCCATAACTTTCAAAGTATTCAAAATAGATATTTTAAGTCTTCAGTAAAGTTATTCGCAAAAGTAAGAGCTACAAATTTGCTGAAGACATCATTTCGATATAATCACTTCCAAGAAAATTTGTGAAAATATCTCACTCATAGGGGGATTAATCAGCAAAAGCACAATACCAAAAGAAAGGGCATATTGCCTTCATTAAATTCTCCGAAGATACTATTGACCTAAAATAAGCCGTTTTGGCGTTAATAATAGATTACATGTTTTTGGTCATATTTCTGGCAATGGGAAATGATAAAAATCTTTCGCCCGCATTTTATGTTAAATATCTCTTTTGATAATAGTTCGATTTCAACAATCTATAGCTTTTTCTAAAGGTATTCGTTAAAGCTGTCAAAAAACATATAAAGTGTTAATCTATATTGTCAATTTCGGCAGATAATTAAAAAAAACTGCAAAAAACGCCATTTTTACGCATTCAAACATTCATATCTTGGAAACTAAACATCAGAATCAAAAACAAATTAATAACGTTCATACTGTTTTTTAGTTCTTTCATTTAAAATTGGTTTGGATAAGATCGGTTCAGCCATTGCTGAGAAACTCGAATGAGAATTTGTCCGTTACACACACACACACACACACACACACACACACACACACACACACACACAGACATTGTCTCAAATCGTCGAGCTGAGTCGATTGGTTTATAAGACTCGGCCCTCCGGGCCTCGGAAAAAATCTTGAAAGTTTGAGCGAATTCTATACATTTCTTTTATAAGAAATGTAAAAAACAAGTAACAATGTGAATTCTCGTGAACGTTATCTTGTTTTATGTGGACTTTATCTCGGAAAAGTTGGACATCGGATAAGCCTTTTCTCGCGTGAATGAGAGAGAATTACAATGCCTGCGTATGATAATAATCGAAAACGTGTGTAATACCAGGACATTACTTGTAATGGATCACTTTACTTTTTGGCGTCGCCAAATTCGCAATCAAAATAAGTTAACTTACCATAGAGTTATTCAGTCGAACAAAAAATAGGCCGTACCTAATGTGGATGTACAAATCCCGTCTTACATCTGTTATACGATTAATCTGATACTACAGATCATTATAAAACTTTGTTTATACCAGCCGATACATTGATACGTAAAACGTTTTCCTTGTTTGCCCCTAGGCTCGAACACTTCAGGTTTCCCACGGTAGTGTAACAACACTCTATAAACTCGCAAGCTTTACCAAGCAACTATGAAATCTTCAGTAGAAAATCATATAAGCTTGAAATAAACCACCGACATCCACACAATACAACGCAACAACCTGTGTAAATCAAATCAATCTCACTCGCAATGTCGCTTGTAAGACGAAAACAAACCAAAGATCACACGCCAGTGAATACACGCCAGTGAATACACCACAGCGACTCTGGGGCGCGCGCTGTGGCG
Source organism: Topomyia yanbarensis (assembly GCF_030247195.1). Taxonomy (NCBI): domain Eukaryota; kingdom Metazoa; phylum Arthropoda; class Insecta; order Diptera; family Culicidae; genus Topomyia; species Topomyia yanbarensis. The sequence goes on from NC_080672.1 coordinate 188,993,303, forward strand.
AATTTATCTGAGCGCGCCACAGAGAATTTCAAGAGCTCTTCTCCACACTCTAGCTCGTTCCAGTGTTGGGTGTATGAAAATTTACCTCTGCCATCAACGTGCGCTTACACATATCAAATACGGTGGTGTATATGAACGAAAGAGAAGCGCTCTCGTTTTGCTTGCCAGAGTGTGGGGAGTAATTTCAATTTCTCTTTACTGCACAGAGGATAGGGACATCACTGGTGGTAAGTACGAACACGCAGAAAATGTCGATTTTAATAAATTCTGCAATGAATGTATAAAGGTGAAAAATTTTCCAAAATATGACCACAACTGCTTTGATTTGTAGTATTAGGTCACTAACATCCATTCAAAGTCTATTTGGCCACATTGGCCACCATCCTCGGTTCCGGAAGCCCCGGCGGAAGTATCTAAATTCAGAATAACAGTCACATCGGTTTCTCGGAGATGGCTAGACCGATTCGACTAAACTTGGCCTCAAATGAAAGGTATTGCGTCCCCGTAAATGGCTATTTAATTTCATCCCGATCCGACATCCGGTTCCGGAGTTACAGGTTGTGGCGTGCGATCACATAGCAAATTGTGATTCAAACCGATACTCCGATGAAAGCAAAAAAGGTAAAAATTTCGCTAAAATGTCTCTCAAACAACTTAAATTTGCTGTTCTAGGTCACCGACGGCCAACCAAACTTTCGTTGACTACATTAACCACCATAGACGGTTCCGGAAGTGCCCGGGAAAAGCGGCCATCTTTCAAAATTTACGAACTCACATCAGTTTCCCGGAAATGGTTGGGCCAATTTTCACAAACTTAGTCCCAAATGATAGCTATAATATCCCCATAGATGTCTATAAAATTTCGTACGGATCGCTTATATGGTTCCGGAAATATAGACTAAACAGTCCGGTCACATATGAAATTCCCATATAAGCCGGAACTCAAATTTTTTTTCAAAGGGGGGACCTCATGAAATTTCAGAAATCGGATTCGTATTTTTGATGCCAAACATCTTTAAAATGCATGAAACGTCGAGATTTTATGTTATCTTGAAAAAAAATTTTTTTTATAAAAATCGACTTTTTGGGACTTTGCCGATTTCGCACCTTTTTTCAGTTCAATATTACCGTGGCTGTTTTTTCTTTTTCAAAATTTTAGAACTCGAATAATGATTTATTTTCCTGTATATAGTTGTCATGTGATGTATAATAATAAAATGTAATATATGCATTTAAAGCTTTTAATGAATATATACAACGCACACATTCTCGTGATTCATGATTGAGAAAGGCACAATGGCACCGCTAGGTGGATTAAAATAGGTTTTTGTTTTATGGTTGCTCTTGAAGGCAGCTTAAATGTAAACAAATAATATAAACGTCATCTTTGCATCTGTTAGTGAAAACCACCAGAGTTTGCGTGCTAAATAATTTTGATAATCAGGTTAGTAAAATCTAAAAGTTAATTTTAGAATTGTAAGAACTTTCTCAATCATGAAGAACATGCGCTTCAAATTTTGTCGTGAATATAGCGATAAAATTGATAATCGTATAGCTTCGCTCTCATAATAATGCTGTTCTAGCAAGAAAATGACAATAGCTAAATACATAAAAACAACTAATTCACCACAATTTATGTACCAAATAATTCCACCATGTTCTATACTAATCTCATAGTTTATAGATAACAGTGAGCAGTAGAAATTTATTGTATGTTCCTTTATTTAGAACAGTTTCTATAATTCGTATTCCATGACAAAAAGTGTTTACAAATGGCGACTAAATATCAATCATAATAATGGTCATCTAGCGAGTTACTCTTCACCAGTATAGCCATAGACCAAATTGCTCACAATAAATTCGCCATAAAACTGCAAGTATTTGTAACTGCATTGGGGAAGGCTTGATACTCTTATAATAGTTTTAAAAAAGCTTTCTGTAGACTATCATATTTTATTGAGAATGTTTATAAAACAACATTAAGACTGGCGACTGCGATCTGCCTCATAAGTCGACACAGATCTATCAGTGGGGCATAAGTCGCTATGTACTCAAATGGAAAAAAAAATCAGTTTGAATATTCTACGATGGTTTTCTAAATGTAGTTTCTATTGTAGATATAAATTATTTTATGAAAATGTTTTTCCTAAAGCATTTATGACTGAACCTTATAACAATGTTCTCGTGCTTTTCCAAAGGAAACGCGACGATTTTTCCTCGCTACAAGATTCATAGCGCTATTCGGCGCACAATTCGTCGCAATTTATTTCTTATGGGATGAATGACACTTTAAAAAACCTGTTTCAATCCACCTAATGGTGCAATTGTGCCTCTCCCATTCCGCCAAACTATGAATCCATGGCTCGCCAGCCACGAACTTGATGAACTACGTGTCGACGGTGAAATACTTGAAACATAATTTGCACCCATTTTAATAAATTTTATATCATTGCGATAGTCGTAAATGTCCATAATTATTGATTTATAATGGCCAACAATTTCTCCTGCAATGTAAAACTCATTACCCAAAAGCTGAAAAAAATTCCATTTTAACGCATCGGCGGATCCCCCTGTGCATTGTCAATGTCCATAACTATTGATTTTCAATGGCCAACAACTTCTCCTTCAATATAAAACTCATTACCAAAAAGTTAAAAAAAAATCCATTTTGACGCATCGGCGGACCTAACCCCCCCCCCCCCCCCCCCCCCCATTGTAAATGTCCAAAACTATTGATTTTCAACGGCCAACAATTTCTCCTGCTATATAAGACTCATTACTAAAAAGTTGAAAAAATTTTCATCTTGACGCATCGACGGATCCCCCTGCGCATTGAAAATTTCCCAAACTATTGATTTTCAACGGCCAACAATTTCTCCTGATACATAAAACTCATTACTAAAAAGTTGAAAAAATTTCCATCTTGACGCATCAACGCACCCCCTGACAATTGTAAAACTCCAAAACTATTGATTTTCAATGGCCAACAACTTCTCCTTCAATATAAAACTCGTTACGTTAGTTAAAATTTTTTCCATTAGACGCATCGGCGGGCCGCCATGCGCATTGTAAATGTATAAAACTACTGATTTTCAACAGCCAACAACTTCCCCTTCAGCGATACTAGGTGACCGCTAATAGTTTGCTTGCAGTCCTTCCCTATAAAACATAGTGGAATTAAATGGAAGAAAACCTTTGAAATATTCCTTTCCTATAGCAAGCGAAAAAAGAACTGCCGCATATTCCAATCTTGCAAATATAAGCCATGAATGTCGTTCACTACATTCATTTTGAACCGCTGCTATGAAATTTATTTGCAACAGTTCCAACGCAACGGATGATGAAAGTTAGACACACGGGCCATTCACATACATTTGCAACGCGTCGCTGTTGTGCTATCTTACGACAAGCGCCATTTAGCTCATTTCGAGAAAAACGATTTTTAAAGTTTGAGATTGAATATCTTGAAAATTACAAATGGTATAAACAATTCAATGAATACAATTGATGCTTCTATCTATTCTTTATAAATCTCTCAAATATTATGAGGATCGGTTGACTATGTTGCGAGTTTTGACTATAAATGTAAACAAAAGTCGCACTCACACGTGTCATAGGTGTGTATAGATGACAAAATTTGTATGGCGTGTCATAACCGTGCATGGAAAATTTTCCATAGAAAAAAATCATCAATTATTAACTTTTATTCATATGTTTGATTTAGTTTGGCCTATAAACAATCGGTGAGATACAGTTTAAAGGAAATGAGTCAGAGAATCTAGCAAAAATAGTTATTTTTGGTTACAGTGTTGCCAAATATGCTATATTTCCAGTTTAAAACTAAAACTACATTTTTCTCACAATTCGTGTAATTTTGTTTTGAAAATTATTATGCCATTGTGTTCTTTAGAGAGTTTTACACATAAAATCATCTTATATATCAAGATACCTTGAGGTAATCCTTAGACACAGTCATTTGAAGCAAAAAATTCAAAATTTCTCATCATGTTTTTTGCTATATCTCAGTAACCAAGAAGAATATCAAAATTCTGAAAACGCCACATTGTAGAGATTTTTTAGACACGTGATGTGGCATATCTAACTCAGTTTACCCCAAAATGGCGTTTGCCATAAGATAGCACAACATCGACGAACTGCCAGCGAACCAAACCAAACTGCCGCACAGAGGAGGCTGGCCAAAACCTCCAATTTTTTTTTGAAATTTTGATATTTTATATTTTTCCTAAATTTTTCATGTATTGAATGATGTATATTCAAAATTTTATGATCATTGGATAAGAACATGATTTTGAACATAAGTTTAAACGTAGCAAAGTTCGGACTTTTTAATGATTTTCATTACCGAAACCACCATTGCTCTTGGTCCTTCGAACTGGATTTGCGAGCTACAAAAAAAACGACCGAAAAATTTCTATTATCGATGGAGCGCATTCGGATAAATATGCACACGACGGTTACCGTTCTAACGTGTAATTTCAACTGATAACTGACTGCCTTCTACAGTCTCTCTTTATAGCACCCGCTTAGTGCGGCAATCAAAGTAGCAAAGCAAAAAACAATGCAAATTGAGATACAATGGTTGTTTACTCGAATCGAGCGAAATAAAGTTTGCTAGGACGACTGAAGGTCAAGCTGATTTTCGTGAACTTCAAATGCATGTTGCTCTTTTGATTTTAGCCCGATTTTAGCACAACTAGTTTCATTGTGGAACGAAACAACTTGGTTAGTGAATAAAAAAGATTTGGTAAATTTGCTTGGAACTATGACTTTTTCGTTTAAATATGTTTGAGGTGGTCAGATCAAAAATACTTTTTTCACTAATGTATTCTGTACAAATTTCGGAATAATTTCGGAACGGTCACATAGTATACACTCTATGGGAAATAACCTGTACTTTTCGAATATTATGGTCTCGTTCTGCGCCTAGGTGCGCAAAAAGGTTTAAGGAGATTTTGAAGCTTTGTTGCTGATATGGAGGCGCATGGTGTTTTGTGTAAAATAGACAATCTACAGTAAACCAATACGTTATACAATGGATTTAAAGTAGTGTTCTTCATTTTTTGTGATATTGCTGACATTGGTGAACAGTAACGTAAAATCTATCATGAAAACGGGATCATAGTTATAAGAAATGTTTAATGACACTGTATGGAAAATGCATTTAATATTTTACTACTTTTAGCATCAAAAATGAGCTCAGCACCTCAAAATTAGCTTACATTGTGATTTTCAGCCAAATTAGGAAACATTTGAGGTTTTGTTTGAAGGCCCGCCACTGTGTGCCGTGCCGTCAAGCCGAATAACCGAACTTTCACGAACATATAACAGGCACGCACAGCAGCACGAACATATGTGCTTTTCTCTCATCCGTTTACATGTTTCGCCTTCGGCTGCTAACTTGCACCGGTGTGCTGTCGTGTTGGCTTCTTCCCGAACTTTCGCATAAAAATGTTATTTGAAATGACCAAAAACACCGTGTAAAATTCGAGAACGCGTGCTGTTTAGATCGTACGGAACGGTGTTTCCAACTCAGATGAATGTACTAGAAGTATAGAAAAATATATTGCATTAGACTTCAATGAAGTTCATGTGTTGAAATATACCCCATATGCGGAGTTACTTGCAACATGCATAATTTTTGGCCATCCTGAAAACAGTAAATGATACTTTGATTTGATAGTACCTTTTAGTATTTTTCATACTCCTATTAGCGCTTGTACATGTTGAATATTCTACTAAAGTTTCAGCATTTTTAGCTATACCGCTTTGAAGTTGAAAAGTCTTGCAAGTAACCCCGTTTGACGATACGTAATACTCATGGTACCGTAAACCGGGGTGACTTTGATCACTCGAAACATTTTTCGTAGATCGCTTATTAAACCAGAATAGTCTACCGAATCATTTTAGATTGAAATGATTTTTACTCTAAACTTATGAAATACTGGTTTGTTATACTTTTTGAGTATTTTGTTCGGTTTTTGGGTACAAAAACTACAAAAAAACTGTACAAAGACTGGTTTTTACCAACAAATTTTCACCCTAGTGAGAAATTTTGGTTTTTACCAAATTTTCCTCCTTAGGGTGAAATATAGCATGGTACAAAAAACCGAAATTTGACTTTACCTTATTTTTACTAAGCTTTCTATTTTTTATAAAACATATAAATCTCAGATTTGAGCAAGAGTAATAAATTACAAGCGAGATTTTATTTTCCTTCGGAGTGGGATGCACCAAATTTACTTTTAAGAGTTTGTTTATTTTAAATACAATTTTTTGTGAAACTAGTTGGCAATTATTTCAATTTTTTGACATTAAAAATGTCTTACTCCACTATCTGGGGCTAGGTGTCATTCTAAAATCTAAACTATCTCCCATGTAACGAAACTATGTAAGGTTTGCACGCTTATAACTCCTATATTACTAGATGGATTTTAATCATTCATACACCAACCGATTCAGAAACACCTAACTTAAATATTGGTAATAATTTAATATCTCCCCAATAATAGTAGACTTTTGGAAATTGGTAAAATTAAAAAGTTCACGAAAAACGGGAAAATTACCATTCGTGAGGCAGATTTCTCAGACACAGCCGTCAAGAGAGGGCAGATAGTTGCTCAATGAAACACGAAAAGTCATAAATAGAAGCAACGCATGTCCGTTTAAATCAGTTGTTGCCATTGATGCCACAAGTACAGATTTATCTAGAAAGGTACAGATTTTTGAAGCATTTTTGGTACAGATTCTGTACGGTACAGATTACAGATTTTTGTAAAAAATTACAGAATGGTACAGATTTTTTTACATGACATTAGAATGCGAGAGTCGAGAAACCTGGTTCTAGGAAATCAAAGGGATGATGTCTAAGTGAAAGCCGAGAGAATCTTCTCGGAGTGCATACATTTACTCTGAGATGCTCCAATTGAATTCCTGCAAGCAGGTTTCTCGCATTCTATTGATATTACCAGCCCCATCTCAACTTCTCGCTGCCACTGATTTCCCCGAATGAAAAATATCTTTAAGAAAAAAAAAAATAAAGGGTTGTGTACAGGACACGACCACGGTGACATTAAAAATGTAGCTTTTTTCAAGAGCGTGCAAATGTATTTTATCTATCACACATATCGACTCAAGTTCTTGCTCACTCGCCTGTTTTTTATGTTACAATTTGCTATATACCCTCCCCATTAAAACATAATTTATTGAAGGTCTTTTAACGTTAATCTATTAATTAACCAAGTATCTCACTAGGTAATTGGCATTATTTGGCTAATCCATCTAGTAAAAATAGGCTGGTCTGTCCAGAAAATATATTTAAAAGAAAAGTTCCATATTTAGAACCGTGACGAGGAAGCCCACGCCCAGCAACGGAAATATACAGATTCTTCATGAAATATGAAATTTCATTTTCCATTTAAATTTTCAATAATGTATTAATGAACTTAAGTAAACAATCTTAAGGTTAAGTATTTCTTGATCGATTAGTGGTGAAAAAAAATGAAATTATTTGATAAATTACATTGTTATGCAACGTTCGCACTACCAGTTAAAACGGGTTTTATGCTATCTTGGTGACATTTTCTCTTGTTGCTAATTATTAAAACGTGTTATAACTCTGTAGTGTAAACATTGTATTATTAAACCAATTCTGCAGCGTTTTATGTTATATAGGTGTTTTATTTGGTAATAGGACTGACATAATTATATCTTCAGTACAGCGGTTTGTTGCATAATTTCAAACAGATATATTTTAAAATTTAAATTAGTATACCCAACCGTTCTATTTGTTTTATACTTTAAAACGCAATTAGAACTGTGTTTTAAATACATAGGGCAGGACAGATACTCTGACTGGATAAACTGGGAAAACAATTTTAAGTCCAGTAACGATTAAGACATGGCTTGAATTTGAATCGAAAAAGAACACCCGCCTAAACTGCTGCTGGGACGGTAAGTTCTGTTTTAAAATTTTCCGTTGTGTACAGTACGAAACAAAAGTGTTTGAAATTAGAAAACAAAAAGTTCTGCTGGGAATGTGATTGTTTCCGATGCAATTACACTCAGGTTTTTTACGCAGGGGATACAGGCCGTGCAAATGAAAACCGCCTAAATTTCAAAAAAACGCGTAAATGAAAACCGCGGAAATTTCAAAATTCGCGTAAAAATACCGCGTAATAAAACCTGAGTGTACTCCCCTATATAAAATACTACGCTGCTGAACAGTGCAATAACTACATATAACTACATATAACATATAAAACATATAACCAAAATATGAAACATATGAAAACCAATAGGCTCTTTACCCTAGGCAGCTACAATGTGCCGTAAACATGGATTAACAAGTTACAACGCACACGCATGCATAAAAATAAATATATTTTATTCAAACGCAACACTCTTAAGCAGCACACACCGTATTGAATTAAATCCAAACCACCCCACCCCATTCATTCTGTGACACCGTGCTGGTACCCGAAAAATCCGCACACGGGCACCGCTGCCGAAAATGCATAGCGTCTACCGCTTATTGCAGTGCCCACACGCTGCAGCAATGATCTTACCCGTTCGACATAAGAACAAAAACTAATTCAAACGGGTACGCGTCACCTCTATTTATAAACTAACCGTATATGGTTTAGTCACATAATCTTGTTGTAACTTGATAATCCATGTTTACGGCGCTTTGTAGCTGCGTAGGGTAAAGAGCCTATTGGTTTTCATGTTTCATATTTCGGTTATATGTTTTTTATCAGTAAGGCATCTGACAATGTGCTTCTGTAGTTATTGCACTGTTCAGCAGCGTAGTATTTTATATAGGAGAGCACACTCAGGTTTTTTACGGAGATTTTGAAATTTACGCGGTTTTCATTAACGCGTTTTTTTTTTAATTAACGCGGTTTTCATTTACACGGCCTGTATCCCCTGCGTGAAAAATCTGAGTGTAATTGCATCGGAAACAATCACATTCCCAGCAGAACTTTTTGTTTTCTAATTTCAAACACTTTTGTTTTGTACTGCACACAACGGAAAATTTTAAAACAGGACTTACCGTCCCAGCAGCAGTTTAGGCGGGTAAAACTGCAAGTATTTGTAACTGCATTGGGGAAGGCTTGATACTCTTATAATAGTTTTAAAAAAGCTTTCTGTAGACTATCATATTTTATTGAGAATGTTTATAAAACAACATTAAGACTGGCGACTGCGATCTGCCTCATAAGTCGACACAGATCTATCAGTGGGGCCTAAGTCGCTATGTACTCAAATGGAAAAAAATCAGTTTGAATATTCTACGATGGTTTTCTAAATGTAGTTTCTATTGTAGATATAAATTATTTTATGAAAATGTTTTTCCTAAAGCATTTATGACTGAACCTTATAACAATATTCTCGTGCTTTTCCAAAGGAAACGCGACGATTTTTCCTCGCTACAAGATTCATAGCGCTATTCGGCGCACAATTCGTCGCAATTTATTTCTTATGGGATGAATGACACTTTAAAAAACCTGTTTCAATCCACCTAATGGTGCAATTGTGCCTCTCCCATTCCGCCAAACTATGAATCCATGGCTCGCCAGCCACGAACTTGATGAACTACGTGTCGACGGTGAAATACTTGAAACATAATTTGCACCCATTTTAATAAATTTTATATCATTGCGATAGTCGTAAATGTCCATAATTATTGATTTATAATGGCCAACAATTTCTCCTGCAATGTAAAACTCATTACCCAAAAGCTGAAAAAAATTCCATTTTAACGCATCGGCGGATCCCCCTGTGCATTGTCAATGTCCATAACTATTGATTTTTAATGGCCAACAACTTCTCCATCAATATAAAACTCATTACCAAAAAGTTAAAAAAAAATCCATTTTGACGCATCGGCGGACCTAACCCCGCCCCCCCCCCCCATTGTAAACGTCCAAAACTATTGATTTTCAACGGCCAACAATTTCTCCTGCTATATAAGACTCATTACTAAAAAGTTGAAAAAATTTCCATCTTGACGCATCGACGGATCCCCCTGCGCATTGAAAATTTCCCAAACTATTGATTTTCAACGGCCAACAATTTCTCCTGATACATAAAACTCATTACTAAAAAGTTGAAAAAATTTCCATCTTGACGCATCAACGCACCCCCTGACAATTGTAAAACTCCAAAACTATTGATTTTCAATGGCCAACAACTTCTCCTTCAATATAAAACTCGTTACGTTAGTTAAAATTTTTTCCATTAGACGCATCGGCGGGCCGCCATGCGCATTGTAAATGTATAAAACTACTGATTTTCAACAGCCAACAACTTCCCCTTCAGCGATACTAGGTGACCGCTAATAGTTTGCTTGCAGTCCTTCCCTATAAAACATAGTGGAATTAAATGGAAGAAAACCTTTGAAATATTCCTTTCCTATAGCAAGCGAAAAAAGAACTGCCGCATATTCCAATCTTGCAAATATAAGCCATGAATGTCGTTCACTACATTCATTTTGAACCGCTGCTATGAAATTTATTTGCAACAGTTCCAACGCAACGGATGATGAAAGTTAGACACACGGGCCATTCACATACATTTGCAACTCGTCGCTGTTGTGCTATCTTACGACAAGCGCCATTTAGCTCATTTCGAGAAAAACGATTTTTAAAGTTTGAGATTGAATATCTTGAAAATTACAAATGGTATAAACAATTCAATGAAGACAATTGATGCTTCTATCTATTCTTTATAAATCTCTCAAATATTATGAGGATCGGTTGACTATGTTGCGAGTTTTGACTATAAATGTAAACAAAAGTCGCACTCACACGTGTCATAGGTGTGTATAGATGACAAAATTTGTATGGCGTGTCATAACCGTGCATGGAAAATTTTCCATAGAAAAAAATCATCAATTATTAACTTTTATTCATATGTTTGATTTAGTTTGGCCTATAAACAATCGGTGAGATACAGTTTAAAGGAAATGAGTCAGAGAATCTAGCAAAAATAGTTATTTTTGGTTACAGTGTTGCCAAATATGCTATATTTCCAGTTTAAAACTAAAACTACATTTTTCTCACAATTCGTGTAATTTTGTTTTGAAAATTATTATGCCATTGTGTTCTTTAGAGAGTTTTACACATAAAATCATCTTATATATCAAGATACCTTGAGGTAATCCTTAGACACAGTCATTTGAAGCAAAAAATTCAAAATTTCTCATCATGTTTTTTGCTATATCTCAGTAACCAAGAAGAATATCAAAATTCTGAAAACGCCACATTGTAGAGATTTTTTAGACACGTGATGTGGCATATCTAACTCAGTTTACCCCAAAATGGCGTTTGCCATAAGATAGCACAACATCGACGAACTGCCAGCGAACCAAACCAAACTGCCACACAGAGGAGGCTGGCCAAAACCTCCAATTTTTTTTGAAATTTTGATATTTTATATTTTTCCTAAATTTTTCATGTATTGAATGATGTATATTCAAAATTTTATGATCATTGGATAAGAACATGATTTTGAACATAAGTTTAAACGTAGCAAAGTTCGGACTTTTTAATGATTTTCATTACCGAAACCACCATTGCTCTTGGTCCTTCGAACTGGATTTGCGAGCCACAAAAAAAACGACCGAAAAATTTCTATTATCGATGGAGCGCATTCGGATAAATATGCACACGACGGCTACCGTTCTAACGTATAATTTCAACTGATAACTGACTGCCTTCTACAGTCTCTCTTTATAGCACCCGCTTAGTGCGGCAATCAAAGTAGCAAAGCAAAAAACAATGCAAATTGAGATACAATGGTTGTTTACTCGAATCGAGCGAAATAAAGTTTGCTAGGACGACTGAAGGTCAAGCTGATTTTCGTGAACTTCAAATGCATGTTGCTCTTTTGATTTTAGCCCGATTTTAGCACAACTAGTTTCATTGTGTAGAGGAACGAAACAACTTGGTTAGTGAATAAAAAAGATTTGGTAAATTTGCTTGGAACTATGACTTTTTCGTTTAAATATGTTTGAGGTGGTCAGATCAAAAATACTTTTTTCACTAATGTATTCTGTACAAATTTCGGAATCATTTCGGAACGGTCACATAGTATACACTCTATGGGAAATAACCTGTACTTTTCGAATATCATGGTCTCGTTCTGCGCCTAGGTGCGCAAAAAGGTTTAAGGAGATTTTGAAGCTTTGTTGCTGATATGGAGGCGCATGGTGTTTTGTGTAAAATAGACAATCTACAGTAAACCAATACGTTATACAATGGATTTAAAGTAGTGTTCTTCATTTTTTGTGATATTGCTGACATTGGTGAACAGTAACGCAAAATCTATCATGAAAACGGGATCATAGTTATAAGAGATGTTTAATGACACTGTATGGAAAATGCATTTAATATTTTACTACTTTTAGCATCAAAAATGAGCTCAGCACCTCAAAATTAGCTTACATTGTGATTTTCAGCCAAATTAGGAAACATTTGAGGTTTTGTTTGAAGGCCCGCCACTGTGTGCCGTGCCGTCAAGCCGAATAACCGAACTTTCACGAACATATAACAGGCACGCTCAGCAGCACGAACATATGTGCTTTTCTCTCGTCCGTTTACATGTTTCGCCTTCGGCTGCTAACTTGCACCGGTGTGCTGTCGTGTTGGCTTCTTCCCGAACTTTCGCATAAAAATGTTATTTGAAATGACCAAAAACACCGTGTAAAATTCGAGAACGCGTGCTGTTTAGATCGTACGGAACGGTGTTTCCAACTCAGATGAATGTACTAGAAGTATAGAAAAATATATTGCATTAGACTTCAATGAAGTTCATGTGTTGAAATATACCCCATATGCGGAGTTACTTGCAACATGCATAATTTTTGGCCATCCTGAAAACAGTAAATGATACTTTGATTTGATAGTACCTTTTAGTATTTTTCATACTCCTATTAGCGCTTGTACATGTTAAATATTCTACTAAAGTTTCAGCATTTTTAGCTATACCGCTTTGAAGTTGAAAAGTCTTGCAAGTAACCCCGTTTGACGATACGTAATACTCATGGTACCGTAAACCGGGGTGACTTTGATCACTCGAAACATTTTTCGTAGATCGCTTATTAAACCAGAATAGTCTACCGAATCATTTTAGATTGAAATGATTTTTACTCTAAACTTATGAAATACTGGTTTGTTATACTTTTTGAGTATTTTGTTCGGTTTTTGGGTACAAAAACTACAAAAAAAACTGTACAAAGACTGGTTTTTACCAACAAATTTTCACCCTAGTGAGAAATTTTGTTTTTACCAAATTTTCCTCCTTAGGGTGAAATATAGCATGGTACAAAAAACCGAAATTTGACTTTACCTTATTTTTACTAAGCTTTCTATTTTTTATAAAACATATAAATCTCAGATTTGAGCAAGAGTAATAAATTACAAGCGAGATTTTATTTTCCTTCGGAGTGGGATGCACCAAATTTACTTTTAAGAGTTTGTTTATTTTAAATACAATTTTTTGTGAAACTAGTTGGCAATTATTTCAATTTTTTGACATTAAAAATGTCTTACTCCACTATCTGGGGCTAGGTGTCATTCTAAAATCTAAACTATCTCCCATGTAACGAAACTATGTAAGGTTTGCACGCTTATAACTCCGATATTACTAGATGGATTTTAATCATTCATACACCAACCGATTCAGAAACACCTAACTTAAATATTGGTAATAATTTAATATCTCCCCAATAATAGTAGACTTTTGGAAATTGGTAAAATTAAAAAGTTCACGAAAAACGGGAAAATTACCATTCGTGAGGCAGATTTCTCAGACACAGCCGTCAAGAGAGGGCAGATTAGTTGCTCAATGAAACACGAAAAGTCATAAATAGAAGCAACGCATGTCCGTTTAAATCAGTTGTTGCCAGTGATGCCACAAGTACAGATTTATCTAGAAAGGTACAGATTTTTGAAGCATTTTTGGTACAGATTCTGTACGGTACAGATTACAGATTTTTGTAAAAAATTACAGAATGGTACAGATTTTTTTACATGACATTAGAATGCGAGAGTCGAGAAACCTGGTTCTAGGAAATCAAAGGGATGATGTCTAAGTGAAAGCCGAGAGAATCTTCTCGGAGTGCATACATTTACTCTGAGATGCTCCAATTGAATTCCTGCAAGCAGGTTTCTCGCATTCTATTGATATTACCAGCCCCATCTCAACTTCTCGCTGCCACTGATTTCCCCGAATGAAAAATATATTTAAGAAAAAAAAATTAAAGGGTTGTGTACAGGACACGACCACGGTGACATTAAAAATGTAGCTTTTTTCAAGAGCGTGCAAATGTATTTTATCTATCACACATATCGACTCAAGTTCTTGCTCACTCGCCTGTATTTTATGTTACAATTTGCTATATACCCTCCCCATTAAAACATAATTTATTGAAGGTCTTTTAACGTTAATCTATTAATTAATCAAGTATCTCACTAGGTAATTGGCATTATTTGGCTAATCCATCTAGTAAAAATAGGCTGGTCTGTCCAGAAAATATATTTAAAAGAAAAGTTCCATATTTAGAACCGTGACGACGAAGCCCACGCCCAGCAACGGAAATATACAGATTCTTCATGAAATATGAAATTTCATTTTCCATTTAAATTTTCAATAATGTATTAATGAACTTAAGTAAACAATCTTAAGGTTAAGTATTTCTTGATCGATTAGTGGTGAAAAAAATGAAATTATTTGATAAATTACATTGTTATGCAACGTTCGCACTACCAGTTAAAACGGGTTTTATGCTATCTTGGTGACATTTTCTCTTGTTGCTAATTATTAAAACGTGTTATAACTCTGTAGTGTACACATTGTATTATTAAACCAATTCTGCAGCGTTTTATGTTATATAGGTGTTTTATTTGGTAATAGGACTGACATAATTATATCTTCAGTACAGCGGTTTGTTGCATAATTTCAAACAGATATATTTTAAAATTTAAATTAGTATACCCAACCGTTCTATTTGTTTTATACTTTAAAACGCAATTAGAACTGTGTTTTAAATACATAGGGCAGGACAGATACTCTGACTGGATAAACTGGGAAAACAATTTTAAGTCCAGTAACGATTAAGACATGGCTTGAATTTGAATCGAAAAAGAACACCCGCCTAAACTGCTGCTGGGACGGTAAGTTCTGTTTTAAAATTTTCCGTTGTGTACAGTACGAAACAAAAGTGTTTGAAATTAGAAAACAAAAAGTTCTGCTGGGAATGTGATTGTTTCCGATGCAATTACACTCAGGTTTTTTTACGCAGGGGATACAGGCCGTACAAATGAAAACCGCCTAAATTTCAAAAAAACGCGTAAATGAAAACCGCGGAAATTTCAAAATTCGCGTAAAAATACCGCGTAATAAAACCTGAGTGTACTCCCCTATATAAAATACTACGCTGCTGAACAGTGCAATAACTACATATAACTACATATAACATATAAAATATATAAATATATATCCTACGTCAAAATATGAAACATATGAAAACCAATAGGCTCTTTACCCTAGGCAGCTACAATGTGCCGTAAACATGGATTAACAAGTTACAACGCACACGCATGCATAAAAATAAATATATTTTATTCAAACGCAACACTCTTAAGCAGCACACACCGTATTGAATTAAATCCAAACCACCCCACCCCATTCATTCTGTGACACCGTGCTGGTACCCGAAAAATCCGCACACGGCCACCGCTGCCGAAAATGCATAGCGTCTACCGCTTATTGCAGTACCCACACGCTGCAACAATGATCTTACCCGTTCGACATAAGAACAAAAACTGATTCAAACGGGTACGCGTCACCTCTATTTATAAACTAACCGTATATGGTTTAGTGGCTGGAGGCTGGCCAAAACCCCAAAAATTTATATTTGAAATGTTGATATTTTATATTTTTCCTTAATTTCTCATGTATTGAATGACGTATATTCAAAATTTTATGATCATTAGATAAGAACACGATTTTTAACATGAGTTTAAAGGTAGCAAAGTCCGGACTTTTTAATGATTTTCATTTCCGAAACCACCATTGATCTGTTCACTTCAAATGCATGTTGCTCTTTTGATTTTGGTCCGATTTTAGCAAAATTTGTTTCATTGTGTAGAGGAACGAAAGAACTTGGATAGTGAATAAAATACATTTGGTAAATCTGCTTGGAACTATGACTTTTTCGTTTAAATATTTTTGAGGTGGCCAGATCAAAAATACTTTCTTCACTAATATATTGCCTTTCTCATATAGAAAGGTTATTTCTGTACAAATTTCGGAATCATTTCGGAACGGTCACATAGTATACATTCTATGGAAAATAACCTCTACTATTCGAATATCGTGGTCTCGTTCTGCGCCTAGGTGCGCAAAAAGGTTTAAGGAGATTTTAAAGCTTTGTTGCTGATATGGAGGCGCATGGTGTTTTATCTAAAATATTTTGACAATCTACAGTAAACCAACGCGTTATACAATGGATTTAAAGTAATGATCTTCATTTTTTATGGTATTGCTGATATTGGTGAACAGTAACGGAATCTATCATGAAAACGGGATCATAGTTATAAGAAAGGTTCAATGACACTGTATGGAAAAATGCATTTAATATTTTACGACTTTTGACATCAAAAATGAGCTCAACACCTCAAAATTAGCTTAAATTGGGATTTTCAGCCAAATTAGGTAACATTCGAGGTTTTGTCCGACTTTTGTTTGAAGACCCGCCACTGTGCGGTGTCACAGAATGATTTGCAAGTGGGTGGGCGGGGTGTTATGGATTTAATTCAATACGGTGTGTGCTGCTTAAGAGTGTTGCGTTTGAAAAAAATATATTTATTTTTATGCACGCGGGTGCGTTGTAACTTGATAATCCATGTTTACGGCGCTTTGTAGCTGCGTAGGGTAAAGAGCCTATTGGTTTTCATGTTTCATATTTCGGTTATATGTTTTTTATCAGTAAGGCATCTGACAATGTGCTTCTGTAGTTATTGCACTGTTCAGCAGCGTAGTATTTTATATAGGAGAGCACACTCAGGTTTTTTACGGAGATTTTGAAATTTACGCGGTTTTCATTAACGCGTTTTTTTTTTAAATTAACGCGGTTTTCATTTACACGGCCTGTATCCCCTGCGTGAAAAATCTGAGTGTAATTGCATCGGAAACAATCACATTCCCAGCAGAACTTTTTGTTTTCTAATTTCAAACACTTTTGTTTTGTACTGCACACAACGGAAAATTTTAAAACAGAACTTACCGTCCCAGCAGCAGTTTAGGCGGGTGTTCTTTTTCGATTCAAATTCAAGCCATGTCTTAAGCGTTACTGGACATAAAATGGTTTTCCCAGTTTATCCAGTCAGAATATCTGTCCTACCCTATGTATTTAAAACACAGTTCTAATTGCGTTTTAAAGTATACAACAAATAGAACGGTTGGGTATACTAATTTAAATTTTAAAATAAATCTGTTTTAAATTATGAAACAAACCGCTGTACTTAAGATATAATTATGTCAGTCCTATTACCACATAAAACACCTATTATACATAAAACGCTGCAGAATTGGTTTAATAATACAATGTTTACACTACAGAGTTATAACACGTTTTAATAATTAGCAACAAGAAAAATGTCACCAAGAGAGCATAAAAACCCGTTTTAACTGGTAGTGCGAACGTTGCATAACAATGTAATTTATCAAATAATTTCATTTTCCACCACTAATCGATCAAGAAATACTTAAACTTAAGATTGTTTACTTAAGTTCATTAGTACATTATTGAAAATTTAAATGGAAAATGAAATTTCATATTTCATGTAGAATTTGTATATTTCCGTTGGCGGGCGTGGGCTTCCTCATCACAGCTCTCAATATGGAACTTTTCTTTTGAATATATTTTCTGGACAGACCAGCCTATTTTTACTAGATGGATCAGCCAAATAATGCCAATCACCTAGTGAGTTACTTGATTAATTAATAGATTACCGTTAAAAGACCTTCAATAAATTATGTTTTGATGGGGAGGGTATATAGCAAATTGTAACATATGAAAACAGGCGAGTGAACAAGAACGTGAGTCGATATGTCTGATAGATAAAATTCATTTGCACGCTCTTGAAAAAAGCTACATTTTTAATGTCACTGTGGTCGTGTCCTGTACACAACCCTTTAATTTTTTTTAAGCTAAAACTCGCAACTTTTTTTTATTGTTCAATATTCCAACATGTGAAAATGGATGAAACATTTTGTACATTGATAAAGCACTGAAATAAAACAATTTTATCAGTTTTGAAGGTTTTCAGAATCTTTTATTCTAGTTGGACACAATTTATACGAATTTTGGTTACTCGAATTTTACAGTACATTGAATACTTTGTATAATACCAATTAACATCTATTTAACAATGAGTATCTTTCCAGAATTAGTTTAAACAATGAATGAAAAACATTGACTTAATCTGGGTGAACATGCAGGTTATCAAAGTCACCCCGGAATACGAAAACGGACATCAACTTGAAATCATTTTTGGAAAATAGCTGTAAGAGGACAAGGTAAAACCATCCAATCTTGTTCTCCTTACATCAGTACATGGTTTAAAAATATTAAACTTGAAAAATTGGTTGCGTCTAAAAATATGCAATGATTACTTCGAAAAGTGATCAATGTCACTCCGGTTTACGGTAGTTGTTTTATCACTAAATTTTCGGTGAACAAATGGTTTCTCCAACAAAATTTTAGACGATGCAGAGGGTGTTTGTTTATTCAGTCATAAAATTATTCAATATTTGAATAAATTTTCATTGTATTATTGCAAATCGCTGAAAATTGAACAAATGACGCACGGTGTATTTATTAGAACAATTTTATGCCAAAAAATTCAGCATCTCTGAAACTTCGGAATATGAAAGAATGGGCTTTCCTCTTTCATTTGAAACTAAGTTAAAAATTATCCGTCGGGGGGTCCAGAGCAACTTTTTTTTGAAGTTTTTTCGTAACAATATAGGTTTTACTACTGGAGATAATTCATATTTCTGTCCCTAGATGGTGCTTTATACATTCGAACAACACTAAAAGTGAGAATTTGATAGAAAATTTAATTGTCTACAAGTTTGTTGACCACTAAAAATTGATCTGAAATCCTCCGGAAAAGTTGCTTAAGATTTTAACAAAGTTATATCTAAGATAGTTTCACACGAGGCCTAGTGGTTTGGAAAGGATCGCTTAAATCTATTATAATTCCGTTCAAGACGCAATGTTGAGACACACCGTTTCTAATTTAACGCAAACCACATTAGTAACTGTCAAAATTAGTGGTTAGTGTGAAATGATTTATTCAAATTTTCTCTGCAAAGCATATTGTGGTAGTTGGATTTTATGGCCATTTCCTATCAATTATGCGAGATATCGTTACTAAATTGATCCTAGATTATGCGATATGTATTACTTTTGAAAACAAAATATAATTTGAGTACAACAATAACCTTATATACATAGAAGTCCTCGAATATATCCCAAAAAAATTATCTTGATCCAAAAACTCAAAGTTTTTTGTTCACTGTTTGTCACATTGAGTTAATTTTGAAAACGGATAATCAGCGTTTTTAACCACCAAGCGTTGCAATAAAATCCGCGAAATATTGCAATGGTGCGTTAAAAGTTTCATTGAGTTTGTTCAAATATAAAGGTTGAAGTTCAGGACAAGTCAATATTATACGAAGATGCTAACAGAGTAGGAGATTCATGTAAGAATAGTTATCAGTCATCCCTGAGAACAATCGAAGAATTGAAAAAGAAGGCATACATAATTGAAAAGACTGTTTCTGCGGGAGGAATCACTTACCATCATGAAAAAGAATATGAATATCATACTAGTTTGGTCAACACTTATCTAAAACTTCTCATCCCAAAATATGAATGGTGCCCTGTATCAGGGAATTATAATTTTTAGCTAAAAGATGACTTTCCTAGCTCTCAAATTCCGCTGAATTTACTATTGAACTAAACACAACTATTTGGCAAATAAAAAAAAAGTGCTTGTGAATTAACAAACCACTAGGTCTTCTGTGAAACTAACTTAGACTTAGAATTCGTTAAAATATTAAACTACATTTCGGGATAATTTCAAATCGGTTTTTAGTTGGTAACAAAGTTGTAGACAATTAAATAATCTATCAGATTCTCACTTTTAGTGTTGTTCGAATGTCCAAAGCACCATCTAGGGGCAAAAATATGAACTAGTGACATTATAATATGGAAATTGAATCAATTTACTATTACTCTCTGTATTGCTCTACAAATTTCTACAAAAATGTGTCCCATGAGGCCTAGTTGGGGCGGTTTCAAAAATTGTTATTCCTTAAATGTTAATGACGAACTTCGCACTAAATCGTATTCAGAGTTGGCCGCGCTCTAAGATTTTGATGAAACTTTCTGTACATAAGCGTGAACCTAACAAGTCCCGCGCTCGCGCAATCATGAATGGGTCACTTCCGGAAATTTCTATCTTTGGTATCAGCACACTAGGTCCATACCTTCAAGTAAACCAATTAAAATAAGAATGCTCTCATATCCACTGGACAACACGTTCCATGGCGACATGACCGGGATCTCAGTGATATAAGGTAACTCAATCCCTGTCAGAATGTGAATTGTACACCGTAAACTAAATATCAGAATGACCATCCAAGAACGCACGCGAATATGTAAATGGCCACACGGTTACAAAATCGAGTTTTGTACACGCGAAGTCACATGCACGCGAGCACACGCGACAAACACGTTAACATACGAAACCTTTGCGATCAATCATGCACACATACACCCACGATCGCGCAAACTTGATTACACCCCGGTAATAAGAAAAACGTTTGAGCACTTACGAAGTTTCAAACGCGGTCTCAAACGCAAATCTACACACGTCCGTGTTCGCACGATCATGAATCGGTCATGTCCGGAAATTTGCATTGAACCATAAGTTTTAAAATCGTTTTAACTATTTTTTGAAAACTCGTAGCTAGTTATTGTCTTCGACAAAGTTGTTAACCAAGGTTTGAACTATAGTTTTATAAGGATAGTTTTTCATATTGAATGAAATAGCGATTTTTATTAACGTAAATAGAAAATAATTTATTTCCCCATATAAAATGCCATACAAACTTTGAACGCAATGCGCAAACCCGGGAAGCAACCGACCGCTCACAAATTTTGCACATGCATTTGGGATCACAAAAGGAACTCAAAAAGTGCTGTGCTGAAAAATGTCATATGTCGAGCCACTGTAAACGTTGTAGTTTGTAACTAAGCCATGTAACACCCATAGTTAAAAAAAAACTATTATATCCAGACGCCACTTTTATATTCGAACTCCTTTCGAATGATATCGGATTTGAGATTGGTTGCATTGTGCGTTCACTGATTGCAACCTGATAGCTTAAGGCGAAAGGTTACAGGATCGGCTGCGGCGCTTTCTCGAATTTTTAAAACTTTTTCGTAAAAGATATCAACAATCCATCTCGTGTAAAGTAGCGTAAGTAATAGACCTTTCTCGTCAAAAAATTTTATATGATAGGATGCTTCCTTTTTTATCCCCAATTCGTTACTTCCTATTGCCGCGATGATTTGGTACCTCTAACTATTGAAAAAATCAAAAATAGTGCAAGCTGCTCATTTAACCCCATATTCTGAATACCTATCTTGCCTTGTTTCCCCGTATTTTTACACCATTTGGATGAATTTCCTGTGGGGAATACTAAAAGGATGCCACATCTGCATATATATTAGTAAATCTGTAGATTTTGCGTTTTCACTGCAGATCTTTTGCAGATTACAAATATTTAGCAGAACAAAGCCTATGCCAGCCAATTTATACACCAGCCTTCAACATTTTTGATCATTTAAATTATATACATACTACATTTCTACGTCGCATTTATTGAAGATTTTTGTAGCAATCTGCAGACTTTTATATTTTTACTGCAGGCTATTGTTTAAATAGACCTGGCATCACTGATGCTGAAATGATTCATTCATATACCTGTCAAAAATATAGAGCATTGTGTGAAAATGTATAACCTCACTTTTCTGACAGTTCGGTGTGCTTGTTTACCTAAGATTTGTTTACACGGACTTTTAAAATTTACATTACTTGAATACTTTCGATGCTCTTTGAAAGAATATCAACTCAAGAGGGATGAGGATTGGAACAATGGTAACCTGGTTCATACATTGACCAATCGGCGCTGGATGTAAAACCCGGTGGCATATGCTGAATCGAAAGATCAAGCATTGGGCTATAAAACGACTGCTTTCTGGATGATGGATAAGGATTTGTACACATTTGTTTGTTTGCTCGTGGGTTAATTCCTAACAAGATGATCCGATTAATTATTCATTTTTAGGTGGTGAAGTTTACCTGAACTTTATAGGTAACGAATTCGGTCGATGATAAGTTGTTGAAATGATTTTGATCGTTCAATGCCCATATCGAAGAACGTTTCCATTGGTCAGAATGCCTACCAGCGTATGATAGCTGCAAACATGAGGACAACAAGGTTATCGCTTTCGAATGGAACAATCATTTATTATTCGGTTTCAAGTTCCATTACAGTAAAAGTTTCGTTGATTATCGCATTGTCGTTGATTTAGCCGGAAAATGCAAAATAGCGCTCGGCACTGACGACAAGGAGTAAGAAGGATTTGATTGGAGTGATAATAATGCAGAGCATTATATATTCTGGTAGAATATCAGGGAGGAGAAATTATATGTAAATTTATATTATATCCCGAGTTGCATTAATTTTGGCACCGCAATAAAGCTATCTGCAACTGCTGTCTTGTTCAAATTGGCACGAAATAACTAGGCAGCGAATGATAGATTTCATAGTCAATTTATTTACTTTTTCTGAAGGATAAGTAATTAGTATGTTGTGAATATATGTGTCGCCGGTGCCGTGTGTTATGGTGGTACCGGACGGAACCGTTGGTCAGATCTGTCTTAACGCTCTCTACTTAGCGCAGGATACGCGAAACCGCTGCTAGCTTTCGAAAGAAAATTCCTAGCTGCTGCTACTCTATCAGTCTCTCTCTCTCGACTGAGGACTACAATTTCGGTCGATTAAATTATGCTATGAAAATTGTACTTCCTGGAATTTCATCTAACGAGATCAATTCATTGTGAGGAATTTCGCTGCGTTTCAATATTGCTTGCCTCTGTAGGTGACGATGTGTGTGGATTCACTTCGGCAGCCAGCTCTTATGTTTTGGGTAATTTTGCTATCTTATTCTGCTGAATAAATCATCTGCCTAAAGCCTCTACGTTATACTACGGTCACTTTAAAAACGCCCTGCTATTTAATCTTGTAGCTCTCGGCAAGTCAGTCCTGGCACTCTCCTCGACTATTCCTGGCACTATACCGCTGACGTCGCACTAATCACGGTGATCAAACTTGGCGAGAGCGGCAGTGGTTTCGTCGGAATTGTTCACTCGACAAGCAGTAAGTGCAAGGACTCTGCTACTTATGCCTGAGCCCCTCATTGAAACCTTCGTCCTGCCGGAGTGTTAGCTTCGTCCGATACCGGAGCGTGTTGTTGAACCGAAGCAGTCTGCTACTGGCGCTGCTTCCTTCGAATTGGAATCGCTGAATATTCCCGTTAGCCGAATGTCCAACGTGGCCGAAGGCAAACCGATTGCAGCAACACCACCAGCCGTAGCTGACATTTTAGCCTTCAATCCAAGTACCTGCCATTGGCATAGTGACAGACGAGTGCGGTGCAGGCTGGACATCGGTTGACTCGGTGCCGGACGGGGCGAAACAACTGCAACAGGAGCGGACCTAGTATGGGGTGTAAAGGTCATCAATTGCCATAGATCACCAAAATGCTCTGCGACTAACATTGTGAACAAAACAAACCAAATGAAATTGATCGCAACAACGATAAAATAATCTAAATTCTACCCAAACATTTGAAAAGGGTCACTGCCAAACGTAAACCTTGAGAAAAAGGTAAAAGAAGTTTTGGTAGAATTCATTATAATTCTATTTAAAAATTTAATACTGTTTTATTTGGTTTGATTGCGCAAATTGTTTACATCAGACACTCCCCTTAATTCATTGTGTACGTATTTCACTGCCTTTATAATCCTTTTGGAATCAGTTACAATAATCCTTTATAATCATTTTATAACATGCATATTGCTAGTTAGGACGTTTATATCAGCCAGGCCCTTTTATAATTTGTTATAAAATCATTATCAAAATTCTTCATAATGCATTGTTGCGTTATGTTTATGCACATGGTCAGATAGATAGTTTTTAATTGGGACGTGACGTGTGGATACGAAAAAACCTAATGTCAATTGCAGCCAGGGGGAGCTGTCAAATGCAGCCAAAGGGAACCGTCAAATGCAGTGAGGGGGAACTGTCAAATGTAGCCAGTCCATTTAAAATATGTGAGGAAGAAAGAGATGCTATGCAAGACAAGAGATCAAATGAACAGAAAAAATGAAAAAGAAAACATCTATCCACAGGTTTTGTCCCAGGATTTTAATAGAGAACATGAAAATTCGATTTGTTTGCATTTGGCAGTAGGCCTTTTTCAAATGTTTGGCTAGAAATTCCTTACTTCTTCAATGAATCAAAAATCAAAATTACAGCTGAGCGACCTTGTTTGGAAAGTGTTAACATTTGGCAGCGAACCAAACCAAGTTTCTCATACTATGATCGAATCAACAAAAATTCCAAGACTATGTAAACAATCTCTCTGAACTGTCAAAAAAGTGAAGTTAAACATTATCATGCAATGTTCTCCACCGAGAGGTTCACTTTAGTTTGTTTACATAATCAATGAACTTTGTACCGCGACTCACCTCTTCATTTGCCGCGTTGCCAGGAACTCAAGCAAAAATATACAAAACCGTGTTGCCCAAACACACATTTTGAGTCCCACCATTCTTGCAAAGGTGAAAAAAATACTCAACATTCTTGCATTTTTCAAATTTAAAAAAAAATCATTAAAAAATCACGATAGCTCCAAATAGTCTCAATTTAACGGCAATATTCTTAAAAATGTGTAGTCTTTTGAATAAAAATAAGAAAAAAGGGGGTTAGGTCGGACGAGAAAGGTCTATTCGGCTATTTTTTGGTATAATTAGCATTTTCTAGTTCGAACCAAAATATATCAGATATCTTATTCAAAAGTACCCCATATTATTGCATAGGATTGTAGCCTGTTTTGTGTAGAATTTTTTGTTCGCGTACATTACATAGCTACGATGCTTCGCTTGCGAGTTATTCATATTTTAGTAAAGTTGATGAAATACCCATATTTGCAGCCACATTTATACCAAATCTGTATGTCCATTCTAACTTCAGTGAAAATGAATACCATGCGAACGCGTATGCATGATGTCGGTTTTGTGTCAGACCGGACTAAGCGATATTACATTGATATAGAGAAAAACGTCTACAAAGCTTGAATCTTTGCATTCTTTACGGTATTATTCGCAATGGATTTATTCCATAATTCATGCTAATGATAATATTTTCCCAATCTGGCGCAAATGAAATGTAGTTGAAGAAGAAATTTTTGATTCAATTCTATCATTGTCCCATCTTTTGAGATTTTGCTACTTAGTCCGGTCTGACTTTACACCGATCATATAGCACAGTGAAACAGGTAATCACAAATGTCGGTTAGGCGCATTCTAGCGCATAATTGTTTTTGTAGAGCCACATGTTTCTCCATTGATGATTTCTATAGTCTGACTGTTGATTTGAATATTTCAATTAGAAATTTTTTGCGCTAACTTTTATATGTATAGTTACAGTCATGATATAGCAATAACATAATGTACAGAGCCATATAGTATTATATAAATTCTTTCTTATATGTTATTATAGTCACTAAACCGCCTGTGTGTTCAATAATAAGGGATGCCATTGAGGTGCACAGCAAAAAAATATGAAAATTAACTTGAGCGTATTTCACAATATCGCAGAAAAACTATTCGTGTAATTGTTTCACGAATAAATTTACCCTATATATCATGCACATAAAATGAACCCTGAAAATCATTCAAATATGTATGTTCGTATGGAAATTTACATTATCCTGCTAGAGACATGCGCGCTATACATTCAACATTCAGCCAACATACCTTATTTTTACACGATTTTATACGAAACGGTGATCAGCAGAGTGAGCTGCGTTATACACACACATGCATGAGCCGCTCAAGCGAAGCTTATGTACGCCACTACCCACACTACTTTTACAGTAAACGGCAAGTTGCGGCGGATAGCCTAGAACAACGTTTCAATAGCCTACCGCTCGCCAGCATCTAGTTTAACCTGCCTGTCCGCCATTTCGTTTACTGGGTATGCAGTCCCGTTCTCATGTGTCTCTTTAGCTCAGTCAGTCAGGGGGTGTCTTTGATGAGTCAATGATCGTTGGTGCAAGTCTTTGTATTATTTTACGTGATTTTATTTTCTGATGTCGGCATGGTCACCAACTCATACGTAAGTTATTTATAGCATCTATTTGGGGCCCATGTAAAATTAATCACACGCATAATTTTACACTATTGGTCGCATTCACTTTATGTGCAGTATAGTTAGCATAATTTTACATGGATTTTTTTATCTGTGTGGAGCTTCCATACGGCATTGTAAGAAGCTTTTCGCAAGTTCTTGAAAGATGAAAATTTGGTTACCTGCCCACTAATGAAGAAAAAATAGACGATAATCTGCTTTTGTTTATTCATTTCGTTTATTTGATAGGCACAAATGCGTTAGCTTGGCGGTGTCAAATTCTTTTGTTTTTACATTTTGGATATTTTAAAACTAGGAGGTTACAATGTTGAAATATTTTTTTTATGAAAGTGAAAAATTTTACAGCTATCTTAAGACTAGAAATAAGATTCTATATACAAGAGAGGGGCAAAAAAAATTTTTTATGAAAAATTTTAAAACAAGGAATTCAATAGTAATAGTTTTTGGGAAATATTTACAGTTATCTTAAAACTAACAATATAGTTTGGTACACAAAAAGGGGAACAAATATTTATGAAAAATTTCACCGGTGTTTTAAAACTAGGGATACAATTCTATTTACAAGATGGGGACAATAGTTTTAACAAAGAGGTAAAATTACAAATATCTTAAAACTAGGAAAACGGAATACAAATTTGATTTTTTATCGGAGACTTATGCTTGGTCAAGATATTCAGAGGGGGGATTATTTCCAAAATCGGTGTACAAGCAGTTGTATCAAGGACAGGGGAGAGAATGCGTAGATGGTGACCGGGAGAGAAGAGCAAAACTTGCAACTTTCGGACAAACGGGAGATCAGCGAAACCAAATAGCGTCTCAGTCTAGTAGGTCGGATTGGCGGATGGTATTCTTCGGACCCGCGGGGAATCCTTCAAAAGTCATCGGACCTCGAGTCGCTCTCGGTTCAGTTTCCGTAGAGGTACGGTAAGGGCGACGGCGGTTACATA
Organism: Topomyia yanbarensis; assembly: GCF_030247195.1. Taxonomy (NCBI): domain Eukaryota; kingdom Metazoa; phylum Arthropoda; class Insecta; order Diptera; family Culicidae; genus Topomyia; species Topomyia yanbarensis. Next base: position 189,020,854 of record NC_080672.1, read on the forward strand.
GTGGCAGTCTGGAGCTGATCGGTTCCACACGGCAGGAGGAAACTTCTAAAAACGAGAAATAAAAAAAGAGGGGCTAAATTGGGATATTTATCGTTTTTATGAAAGTATAAATAAGGGACATATAGGGGAAATCACGATTTGCCAGCATATCTCGGACTGGGACATTGGGTGGTCTACCTCGGGCCCGAAGGGAATCTTTTAACTGAGACCTGGCGTCCAAATACCCGGCGCATACCCAGACAACGTCGTCACAAGCGCACAGACTACTCTCCGCAAGCCCAATACGCCGCAAATGCGCATCTAAGGTGTAGTGGTTGGACATAAGTCGGGACATTACACGAATAAAATCCCGACCCACATCCATCCCCCTGAACCAAGGCTTCGTTGATACCTTTGGGATAATGGAATGTAGCCATCGTCCAAGTTCACCATTGCTCCACGAGGTTTGCCAGCTGTTGAGTGTCCTCGACAAATACTAAAAAAATCGTTGAAGCAGATTGGTCTTTCGTATATGTCACCATTTAATGCGCCCACCTTTGCTAATGAGTCGGCCTTTTCATTGCCCGGGATAGAGCAATGAGAGGGGACCCAAACAAAGGTCATCTGATAAGATTTTTCAAATAACGTACACAAGGACTCCCGTATCTTCCCCAGGAAATATGGGAATTGCTTTTTGGGCTTCATCGAAGAAGAGCCTCGATAGAGCTGAGGCTGTCAGAAATGATGAAGTAGTGATCTGTGGGCAGAGTGTCGATGATCCCAAGGGTGTACTGAATTGCAGCTAACTCTGCGACGTAAACTGAAGCGGGATCATTGAGCTGGAATGAAGCGGTGATAGTATTGTTGAAGATACCGAAGCCAGTGGACCCATCAAGATTTGATCCGTCAGTGTCGAACATTTTGTCACAGTCGACTTCTCGGAATTTATTATAAAATATTTTGGGGATCACTTGCGGGCGCATATGGTCCGGGATTCCACGAATCTCTTCCTTCATGGATGTGTCGAAGATTACAGTAGAATCAGAAGTATCTAGGAAACGAACACGGTTGGGAGTATATGAAGAAGGATTAATGCTCTGTGCCATGTAGTCGAAGTACTAGGCCATAAATCGGGTTTGAGAATTTAGCTCGACGAGCCTCTCGAAGTATTCAATCACCAACGGGTTCAGAATGTCGCATCGGATGAGCAATCGATATGAGAGTTCCCAAAATCGATTTTTTAGCAGAAGAACGCCCGCCAGCACTTCGAGACTCATCGTATGGGTCGAGTGCATGCAACCCAAGGCAATGCGCAAGCAACGATACTAGATTCTTCGCAGCGGAGCGGAAACAGAAACACCCGTACTCCATCACCGACAATATCGTTGTTTGGTACAACCTGATCAGGTCTCCTGGGTGAGCACCCCACCATGTTCCAGTTATTGTTCGGAGAAAATTGATCCTTTGTTGGCATTTCTGTTTCAGATACCTAATGTGACATCCCCAGGTACCTTTAGAGTCGAACCAGACCCCGAGATATTTAAATGTGAAAACCTGGTTGATCGTTGCACCCATTAATAGAAGCTGGAGTTTCGCCGGCTCACGCTTCCTAGAAAAAACAACCAACTCAGTTTTCTCCGTGAAGAACTCAATACCCAGCTGAAGAGCCCAAGCAGACAAATTGTCCAAGGTATTTTGTAATGGTCCTTGCAAGTCGGCAGCTTTGTGCCCTGTAACAGAGACCACGCCGTCGTCTGCAAGTTGCCTTAGCGTGCATGAATTGGCAAGACAATCGTCAATGTCATTCACGTAGAAATTGTAGAGCAGGGGACTTGGACATGAGCCCTGGGGAAGATCCATGTAGCTAAATCGCGATGTTGTTAAATCGCCATGCGAAAAGTGCATGTGCTTTTCAGACAACAGGTTTAGCAAAAAGTTATTTAAAATTGGCGAAAGACCATGCTGGTGCAGCTTCTCTGACAGAATATTGATAGAAACTGAATCAAAAGCCCCCTTAATGTCCAAGAAGACTGATGCCATCTGCTCTTTGTTAGCATAGGCCATTTGGATTTCTGTAGAAAGCAACGCAAGGCAATCGTTCGTCCCTTTGCCTTTGCGGAAGCCAAATTGTGTATCTGACAGTGAGTCATTTGCTTCAACCCAATTGCCGAGGCGAAACAAGATCATTTTCTCGAACAACTTCCGAATACAGGACAGCATTGCAATCGGCCGATACGAGTTGTGGTCGGAGGCTGGTTTTCCTGGTTTTTGGATGGCGATGACCTTCACTTGCCTCCAGTCATGAGGGACAATGTTACCCTCAAGAAACTTGTTAAATAAATTCAACAAGCGCCTTTTTGCAGTGTCAGGCAGATTCTTCAGCAAGTTGAATTTGATTCTGTCTAACCCTGGGGCGTTATTGTTGCATGATAAGAGAGCAAGTGAGAACTCCACCATCGAAAACGGTGTTTCGTTCGCGATATCGTGAGGAGACGCGGCGCGGCACGTTTTCTGTACCGGGACAGAGTCCGGACAGATCTTCTTGGCGAAAGCGAATATCCAACGGTTTGAATATTCCACGTTCTCGTTGGTACTATTACGGTTACGCATACGTTGAGCCGTACCCCAAAGAGTGCTCATCGCTGTTTCTCTCGTTAACCCGTCGACGTACCGGCGTCAATAACTGCGTTTTTTGGCTTTCATTAGACTCTTCATTCGTCTTTCTAACGACGCGTACTTTTGATAGCTAGCGGGTAACCCGTCTTCCCGAAAGGCCTTATATGCAGTGGACTTTTCCGCGTACAGCTCTGAGCACTCTTTATCCCACCACAGGGTGGGAGACCGTCCATGGGTATTCGCGCTGGGTACTGGTTTAGTCTGAGCTTGATTCGTACTGTCGAGAATCAAGCCAGCCAAAAACCTGTACTCTTCCTCCGGAGGAAGTTCTTGAGTGGATTCGATTTTAACGGATATCGCGGTCGCGTAACTCATCCAATCAATGTTCCGTGTGAGGTCATACGATACATTGATTGTTTCCGATGGTCTTGAACCGTTAGCAATTGAAATCACGATAGGCAAATGATCGCTACCGTGGAGATCAGGGATGACCTTCCACATGCAATCCAACTGATATTACAAAGCGTTCGGTGCCCTACCGAGGCTCTAGGAGGAATGTAGATGGAAGCAATGCAAAGGTTGACAAGCGACAATTTCAATGCCTGGTGTCGAAGGGAGGTTAATTCGGTTGAAAGAATAGCACTTTTTGATCCCCAAAAGTACTCCTCCATAGGGGTTTTCTCGATCCTGACGAATTATATTAAAGTCGTGGAAGTTGAGATTTATATCGGAAGTTAACCAAGTTTCACATAATGCGAAAGCATCACATTTTAAACTATTTAGTAAAAATTTAAAGGAATCGATTTTTGGGAGGATACTTCTGCTGTTCCACTGTACAACAGTGATCGAATCGGTGACCTCGTTCGATGACTTAGCCATCGAAGGATACGATCGCTGCAAGGAGGGGCCATTTAGTAGTCAACTGCTTCAAAAATGTTTGCACTATAGGGAGAAATCGTATCAGAAGGCTTTTAAGAGGATCAGTAACATTGAAAGCTGTGAAAATTAAGTCCACTATGTCAGAAAATTTCATTAGTCCGCTACTGGACTGAGTATCTGTTTGAAAAAAGGGGACACTTGGGGTTTTTGGTGTCCCTGGAAGTGGTGGGTACTCCTTGTTAGAATTAATATTTCCAAGTCCTGGAGCAAATTGCTTCGGCTTTTGTGCATCACTTCCGTTGGATTTATTGATTGTAGTTGGCGCACTCTGAGTGGACGACACCTTGGCACCCTTACGAGGCAATGTAGGGGAGGCTAGATTTCTCCTCTTCCTGGATTCCCCTGGGTTAACCAATGATGTTCCCTCTTGTGGGTCGTCAGATTCTTGCTCAACGCCAGCCAAAAGAGCAAAGGAATTTTCGGAATGGACAGATGGCGAAGCATTCTTTAGCACGAGGATAACACGTGGTGTAAACGAGAGATGAAACTTATATTCAGGGGAAAGGGAAGAAGTAGAGACCGATCGGGGAAAGGGAAACGAAAGAAAAAAAATACTTAGCTTATATAGCGGCGATTCCGGCTATTCTGGTATTCACTTCACCAGCCTGGGCACCGGCGAACAAAGACTGCCTCAAACAATGGTTGACCTTCACTGACAATATTTATTCTTATTCACTTTATGCACGGCACCAGAAAACGAACTGCTTCGATCGATAGCTCGGAGGGTTATGACGATAATCTGCTTGCCGGGGAAATAAACGCACAATTCAAACACTACTGTTTATATTTCGTCGTTGTTGTGCTATCTTATGACAAACGCCATTTTGGGGTAAACTGAGTTAGATATGCCATGTTACTTAATTTAAAGATTTCTACAATGTGGCGTTTTCGAAATTTTAAACTCTACTGGGTTACTGAGATATAGCGAAACACGATTATGACAAACGCCAATTCCTCGAGTGATCGAGTTATGCTATCTTGTGACAATGAAAAAAGAGACAACAATCCTAGCGTGTTTGCTTGCTATAAGCTAAAAAGCTTATATCAAGCCACCAGATGTCTCTGAGGACACACGTAATTCCTATGCAGATCAATCATAATCATTAGCTAGGTTCTTGTCTGGGGAGCAAAACTTTTCCTACCATAGTTTTTTTCTGAGAATTGTTGGCTTGTGATTTTAAAATTATTTATTATAAATTTGCGGTTAGCAGGGAAAGTCAAATTCTACATCTATCTAAACGAATAAAACTGCTCATAAATGCGAAAAAATACATCCTAATGTGAGCGGCACAGGAAACTGCACACTAGGCTGTCCCAAAAAAATCGATGTTCGAAAAGTCATGGTGCTCAACCCTATAATGAAAGATAAGCATATTTCAAGCACTTTTGAAGAACAAATCAAGTTTCTAAAAAATCATCTAGGGGTTCCGCAAATGCGATTTATGAAAAATGGTCATTTATTAGCAAAATTGTCGTAGATAAGTGGTTTTCCCAACTTTTTCAAAGCTCAATTATTTTTAATATATTTTTTCATTTTTCTGTGGACCTCAGAGAATAAATCCCATTAAAAAGTTTTTTACAAAAAGTCCTTATATATTAATTATAGAACCTCTTAATCTTAAATTTTGGGATAATTTTGAAGAAAATCCACATAAAACGAATGTCAATATTCTTTTTTCAATAAACCAAAGGCATGTTTTGGAAAGTACTGTTCATTGCAAAAATTTTCGTGAATAAATGTTTTGAAAATTCGGTCGAGGGGCTGAGATATAGCATTTTTAGTAAATGCTTTCAAACCATGAAACTTTGCTAATTTTTTTGAATTGTTCAATATCTCAATCGTAACTTGACCAGTGTAGGTATATTGGGTGTCAAATAAAAAGGATTTTTCTCAATCTTACAAAGCATTTCCATATGGGGAATCTACCATCTTATTCTAAGGTAGCTATTGAGAGATCTATGGGATTGTGCATGATCAACAACTTTTTCGAATAAGAAGTGATAACACCACTATTGCTATAACCTATGTAACATTCACGATTTATTAGATTTATTTATTAATGGTAATGTATGCTAAGTCTTGCAATAAAACACTCAAATTGAAACTATTTGATATGTTATCAAATACAGTGAAGCTTTAGAAGATTTATTTTGGCTATTTCTGTTTTTGGCGATAGATAGTAATAACTCGTTTGTATCAATACCATTCTTTGAGCCATCTTTGTTGAATTCTTCACATGAAACTAATAATCGTACTGTTTGATAATTACTGCAATATTTCAGCATGGACTACAATGAATCGTTTCAGGCATGTCAAAGTTTGTTCGGAAATCTTAAAGTTAAACTGAAAATGGTACAAAAATTTCCTATATTTTCCCGTTCAAACTTAAATGACAGTAATGATCGTACTGAAAGAACTGTAGCTTTATGTGGAAAAATCTATGAAATGGCTCTAAAAATGAAACTGATAGAAACGAATTATTACTGACTATCAACCAAACTACGCAGAGTCAAAATAACTAAACTTGAATCATGCCATATTTATTCGATAACATATGAAATGGATTCATTTTGACTGTTTAATTACAAGACTTAGCATACATTCACATTGATAAATAAATCTAATCAATCGTGAATGTTACATAGGTTATAGCATTAGTGGTGTTATCACTTCTTATTCGAAAAAGTTGTTGACACCAAAAAATATGAATTTTGTCGTTGACGTAATTCCAAACTTGCCACAATAAAACAAACCGTAATTGACGAAATTTAACCGTGTTCTGTTTAATTTTACATGAAAGATGTACTTTCCATGCGCAAAGCCATAAAATTACACCCTTCAACATTTAAAACAAATGCCATATGTGGAGTAAAATTACGGGACTCGCAAAATTCATCGACATGTAAAATTAAAATCAAACGTATATACCGGCTTGAACCTTCGTTCGAACCGGTCACAAATCTTGATAGCTCCTGGTTTACCTAGAGTTTTTCAACAGCAACAGTCTTTCTCAAGGCTACCTATATTTTCTCTCGATCAGTCTTTCTCAAGACTACCTATATTTTTTCGACAATTAGTCTTTTTCAAGACTACCTCCTTTTTCTACTCAATCAGTCTCTTTCAAGACTAAAACATTTTCCAAGAACAATTCAGCCTAAAGAAATATTTAATTCTTCCAACATGCCTGGGTCCTTTTATCCGAATGTGAAGCTGATGAAATTTCTAAATTTCCTCGCATTGCGCATAATGTCAATGAGAAGAAAACGCAATCACCTCCGCCTATAACAGTGATGATCTCCGACTTCAAAGCCTTTCGAACTGAGCTTTCAACGTTCCTTCCGGACGTGAAAGTCTCTTTTCAGATTGGCTGAAGAGGAGAATGTCGAGTTACAGCGGAGGAATTGATTGGCCACAAACGACTACTCCAGTATCTTACGGAGAAGTTATATAAATTTTATTCATATGATTTCAAGACAGATAGACCATTCAAGGCTGTCTTGAAAGGGCTACCTCAAGGTCAAAGTTTGGATGAAATATCCAACGAATTGAAAAATTTACTTGGCTTTTCTCCTTCACAAGTTATTCTTATGAAGAGAAAGGCTACCGGCGATGACACGCCAGTACGCTCTGGAATTATCCAGGAGCTTTATTTAATTCACCGTAATGAGGTTAATAATTTGAAAGTATTTGAAAAAGCACGTTTTATGTTCCACGTGCGAGTAAAGTGGGAACATTATAGACGACATAGGGGCAGAATTCAAAATCTGACCCAGTGTCGTAGATGCCAAGGCTTTGGGCACGGCACAAAAAATTGTCATCTGGATTCCAAATGTATGATCTGTGGTGATAAATCGCACACTAAAGATACTTGTCCGGTGAAAAAAACCACAAAAAGTTTCAAATGCGCTAATTGTAGCGAAAATCATAAATCGAATTTCTGGGGTTGTCCAGTTCGAGAAAAAATTATAAATTCTCGTTCTAGACAACAAAAACATCAAATAAAAAATGTACCTACTTCTTCAGGCACACTTCAAGAAAACACGTGTTAATCCGATTCAAAATAGATTAACAACTTCTTCTACCTCCGTCACACCATCCTGCAATGGTGTGTCATCTTATGCTCCAGTGGCAGGTAGCAATGCCAAAATAACGGCTACAACTACCACGCCCTCAATCTCGTTAGCACCCAACGCTTCCTTTAGTCCAATGGATCTAGGTAGCGTAAAGCTCCAGTACACTGTTTGTCATAACGTCAAATATTTGATGAAGCAAAATTTGATCAAATAAACGTGTTTGACAAACAAATTTGACAAAAGCAGTACACGAGATCAACTGTTTAACAAACTTTTTTCATCAAATATTTGCATTGATGCGTTACCGGACGTTACGCCTAATATTGTTTGACAAACATAATAAAACAAGTTTGATGGATAAGTACGCTGTTTGTCAAATATAGTCAAACCGACGTATACGTCAAACAAATCGCCATGCGAAAAAAAAATTTGTGCTGTTTGAACTTCATGAATTTTCAAGAGTGCAAACACATGAAATATTTGTGTTAGCGCAGGGATGCCAAATGATTTTCCAGAAAATTTGTTTTATTTTTATTAATGGTCGAAGCAACTATATTGCACTCCTTTGTTCGTGATTATGCAGAGTGTGATCGAATACAAATTAAATACGCCAAGGTCCCATACAAAAGGGTAATCATTTTATGACTCACCACGCAATCAAATTTGTCTACCATTCGTGTTGACAGGTCGAATTGTAGAAGAAAAATTAATTTGGAAGCGCTGTTCGATCAAAGCATGCTGTTCATATATGATTGAAATTTTAATTTTATTTGTTTTCATTTTATAGAGTACTTGGCAATCTGTAACTGCATTTGTGTGTTCAACGATTTGTTTTCTTCCACCAGTCACAGGTAGAATCATAAATCGAATTTCTGGGGTCGTCCAGTTCGAGAAAAAATTATAAATTCTCGTTCTAGACAACAAAAACATCAAATAAAAAATGTACCTACTTCTTCAGGCACACTTCAAGAAAACACGTGTTAATCCGATTCAAAATAGATTAACAACTTCTTCTACCTCCGTCACACCATCCTGCAATGGTGTGTCATCTTATGCTCCAGTGGCAGGTAGCAATGCCAAAATAACGGCTACAACTACCACGCCCTCAATCTCGTTAGCACCCAACGCTTCCTTTAGTCCAATGGATCTAGGTAGCGTAAAGCTCCAGTACACTGTTTGTCATAACGTCAAATATTTGATGAAGCAAAATTTGATCAAATAAACGTGTTTGACAAACAAATTTGACAAAAGCAGTACACGAGATCAACTGTTTAACAAACTTTTTTCATCAAATATTTGCATTGATGCGTTACCGGACGTTACGCCTAATATTGTTTGACAAACATAATAAAACAAGTTTGATGGATAAGTACGCTGTTTGTCAAATATAGTCAAACCGGCGTATACGTCAAACAAATCGTCATGCGAAAAAAAAAATTTGTGCTCTTTGAACTTCATGAATTTTCAAGAGTGCAAACACATGAAATATTTGTGTTAGCGCAGGGATGCCAAATGATTTTCCAGAAAATTTGTTTTATTTTTATTAATGGTCGAAGCAACTATATTGCACTCCTTTGTTCGTGATTATGCAGAGTGTGATCGAATACAAATTAAATACGCCAAGGTCCCATACAAAAGGGTAATCATTTTATGACTCACCACGCAATCAAATTTGTCTACCATTCGTGTTGACAGGTCGAATTGTAGAAGAAAAATTAATTTGGAAGTGCTGTTCGATCAAAGCATGCTGTTCATATATGATTGAAATTTTAATTTTATTTGTTTTCATTTTATAGAGTACTTGGCAATCTGTAACTGCATTTGTGTGTTCAACGATTTGTTTTTTTCCACCAGTCACAGGTAGAGGAAAACAAATCGAAAATAGCTTTTCGGTCGGATTTTTTTATGATGGAACCTGGCCAACCGGTATAGATTTATCCAGCTGCATGGGTACTGTGCCGTTTTGACGTTTGGATTGGGAGGGAAATAAACCTCTCCTGGGCTTAAGGGGAGTAGTATAAAATTGCGAGATCTTGGTGTGCGTATTTCAAACGCCGATATCTACACTGTACGTCTCCTGAATAAGTTTTACAGCGACACAGAGCATTTCAGCACCATTATAAATACTTCAGGCGAGCTATTTCGAACGTTTAAATTGGCTGAGTTTTATATATGTCAGCTGGAGGAAATCAAAACCCCAATTAGTGTGTGTGAAAGGAATTGCATAAAACTCTACAGCGACAAGGTCTACTCCAAAATAGTTTAGGCAGACTTCAATTGGACAAAAAAAATTAAAGGGTTGTGTACAGGACACGACCACGGTGACATTAAAAATGTAGCTTTTTTCAAGAGCGTGCAAATGAATTTTATCTATCACACATATCGACTCAGGTTCTTGTTCACTCGCCTGTTTTCATATGTTACAATTTGCTATATACCCTCCCCATGAAAACATAATTTATTGAAGATCTTTTAACGGTAATCTATTAATTAATCAAGTATCTCACTAGGCAATTGGAATTATTTGGCTGATCCATCTAGTAAAAATAGGCTGGTCTGTCCAGAAAATATATTCAAAAGAAAAGTTCCATATTGAGAGCTGTGATGAGGAAGCCCACGCCCGCCAACGGAAATATACAGATTCTCCATGAAATATGAAATTTCATTTTCCATTTAAATTTTCAATAATGTACTAATGAACTTAAGTAAACAATCTTAAGTTTAAGTATTTCTTGATCGATTAGTGGTGGAAAAATGAAATTATTAGATAAATTACATTGTTATGCAACGTTCGCACTACCAGTCAAAACGGGTTTTTATGCTATCTTGGTGGCATTTTTCTTGTTGCTAATTATTAAAACGTGTTATAACTCTGTAGTGTAAACATTGTATTATTAAACCAATTCTGCAGCGTTTTATGTTATATAGGTGTTTTATGTGGTAATAGGACTGACATAATTATATCTTCAGTACAGCGGTGTTTCATAATTTAAAACAGATTTATTTTAAAATTTAAATTAGTATACCCAACCGTTCTATTTGTTGTATACTTTAATACTACGTTCACACTATGAGTTAAAACGTGTTTTAACGCTATCTTGATGACATATTTCTTGTTGCTAATTATTATAACGTGTTTAACTCTGTAGTGTGAACATAGTATAAAACGCATTTAGAACTGTGTTTTAAATACATAGGGTAGGACAGATATTCTGATTGGATAAAATGGGAAAACAATTTTAAGTCCAGTAACGCTTAAGACATGGCTTAAATTTGAATCGAAAAAGAACACCAGCTTCAACTGCTGCTGGGACGGTAAGTTCTGTTTTAAAATTTTCCGTTGTGTGCAGTACGAAACAAAAGTGTTTGAAATTAGAAAACAAAAAGTTCTGCTGGGAATGTGATTGTTCCAATGCAATTACACTCAGATTTTTCACGCAGGGGATACAGGCCGTGTAAATGAAAACCGCGTAAATTTCAAAATCCGCGTAAAGAAACCTGAGTGTACCCTCCTATATAAAATACTACGCTGCTGAACAGTGCAATAACTACAGAAGCACATTGTCAGATGCCTTACTGATAAAAAACATATAACCGAAAAATGAAACATGAAAACCAATAGGCTCTTTACCCTACGCAGCTACAAAGCGCCGTAAACATGTATTAACAAGTTACAACGCACACGCATGCATAAAAATAAATATATTTTTTTCAAACGCAACACTCTTAAGCAGCACACACCGTATTGAATTAAATCCAAACCACCCCGCCCACCCACTTTGCAAATCATTCTGTGACACCGTGCTGGTACCCGAAAAATCCGCACACAGCCACCGCTGCCGAAAATGCATCTTACCCGTTCGACATAAGAACAAAAACTGATTCAAACGGGTACGCGTCACCTCTATTTATAAACTAACCGTATATGGTTTAGTCACATAGGTGCGAGTGTGTGCAAATAGCCAACGTTGCCGAAAATCGATAGCGCTTATTGCATCGCCCGGAGACGATGTTGTTCGTATGAGACAAGAGCAACAACTGATTTAAACGGACATGCGTCGCTTCTATTTATGACTTTTCGCCTTTCATTGAGTCACTAAGTTGCCCTCTTTTGACGGCTGTGTCTGAGAAATCTGCCTCACGAATGGTAATTTTCCCGTTTTTCGTGAACTTTTTAATTTTACCAATTTCCAAAAGTCTACTTTTATTGGGGAGATATTAAATTATTACCAATATTTAAGTTAGGTGTTTCTGAATCGGTTGGTGTATGTATGATTAAAATCCATCTAGTAATATCGGAGTTATAAGCGTGCAAACCTTACATTTTTAGTTTTTAGAATGACACCTAGCCCCACATAGTGGAGTAAGACATTTTTAATGTCAAAATGATTAAAACGGGAATTTGAAATTTTTTTAATCCTCTTGTATTGTTGGACATGCCGATGCCAAATTTCTCCATTGCCTCGCTAGTGCAATCTAACTACATTACATGTTACAAATGCCGCCGAACCCTCATACAGCAGCTAATTATTTCCGAAAGCTGTTCTCAGATTCGGCCTAGCGCGGGAGAAGTTGACATCAAAGTGGATCCAGAGTTATATCAGATATCGAAAACGCAGTTGAAGATGCTGATGAATTAAACATTTTCCTTTGGAACCAAAAACCGAAATGCTCATCAAGGGAGATAATGGGAAGATTTACGTTATTAGGGGGTTGGGAGCAGTGCTGAAATTTCTCCCTCTCAATTGGCAATACTGCGCGACAAAGAAGGTTGCCAGTAAATTACTGTACAGTTTACGACTATATTGTATAGGTTCATATGCGTTGAGTGTCTGAGCACCCGAATAGCTATACGGAACATGCTCTCACAGTCAAGATTCTCTCAAGTTCTCTCAATAAGGTACTCATTACCGTCGAAATATGTATTGTCTCATTCTATCGACTTATCTTTCCGGTCACGTTTACGCTTCGTCATAACTCAGTCATTTTTGGTCAATAACAAGATTTTCAATACGATGAGCGGATGTAAGGTTTATGCTACCAATGATCGCATAGTTGTCCTATTTTCTATGGGATTTCCTATCTTTATGGGACTGATATGCGATCATAGGCAGTATGCTAACGATATGAAATTATTAACGCGGTGATATCCATTACGGGCGATATTCCACTATCTGTATGAAATTGTTATGCTCTTAGGCTGCAAATGAGTTTAAAGATTTTCACGATTTTCGAGTGCTATGAATTTACTACCAGGGTAGCGGTAGTTTTTGTGCAAAATTAAAGCAACCCATGAACATTTCATTTGACATTTTCGAAAAAGTTCTTTGATACTAAACGAATAAGGACGAACAAGTTGCAGCGCTCTTGAAATTGGCTTCCAAAATCCTCGGCCTTGGTTCTGAGTGATCGTGGAATATAGGACAAATATAGGCTTTCGAGTGGTTTTGCATTTTAGCGTGAGTACATCAATATTACCACCAAAATTTAAACTATTTACTTTTAGTTCGGTTATCCATGAAGAATAGTTACAGAATAATGCATACTGTAATTGCCAAGGCAACTAATAAGGAAATACACTGCAAAACATTCTACTAAGAAAAAAACATTTTTTGGTTATTTCAATTTCAACAATTAGAGGCATTCTCAAACGACTAATGATAGTTGTCTTCAAAATCGTTTTCGCTTAAAGAACGATTCTAACCCACAGTAGTAGAAAGCTAGTTTATATAAAATTTTGTCCATCTAATATTTCTACTGAAGTTCTTGATGGTTGGGGCCACGATCTTGGGTCCTATTCTCGCAGCCACATTACTTAGTGTCTGGAAAGGAATTTCCTTATAGTCTAGGTGGCGTGAATAGGACCCAACGAGCATTATGGTAAGCATTATTTTTGCAAAATAGCTTTGTCGGCTACTTTTTAAAGATTTACCAAATCCCAAAGTGTGTTCGAAACGACACTTATGATGCCCGCTTCAGCAGCAAGGAAGTCACCAATATCAGATGTATTTAATCTACGTAAAAAGACGCAGGTCGCTTTTATAGTCTCGGATCGATTGGTATATTCAATTTACCATAATTCAACAATGCTTCGATATAATGTCACCATTTGTCTATGCTATAGAAATGTTGGTTAAACTTAGGATCAAAAATAAGTTATTGACCATCCTGGGTGAAAATAAGCGTTTTCAAATCTAACTTCGTAAAAAATTTGCTCTTTCCATTTGCATTTGCTCTGTTTTTCATTCTCACCAAAAAGTATTGTGTACTATCAATTGGAAGAAAATTTAGTTTTTAATAGTGATACACCGGTGTAAGACCAATTACATTGGCTTATGCTTAGGTATATTGGCGTTTGGTTTTCACTTGATGCCAAACTTTTCTAACTCAAGTTTGAACGAATGTAGTCGCTGTCTCACCGGTGTAAAACAATGTCAAAAACTAAAATAGAGTACTCTTGTTACACTATCGAAAAACAAAAACCGAATGCGGTAATTTTTTGCACGTCAAATTCAATTCCAAAAATGCGCCAGCATCAGCGGACTAAAAATGCCTCGCGCTAATAGCAAAATTCTTCTGCCGAATGGTATTACCGTAATGATTGTCTGGTTAGCTATGGTCAAGTACCTGAAAATTTGGAATAATTAGAAATGCAAGAATTTTATCGCATACCTTTTTGAATTTCATTGAACTAGATTGACAACAACTTGGTTCAAATAGTTCATTCATTGGTTAATATTCAACAGCGCTAAATAATTATATGTAAATATTGTTTTCATTTAGTATTTAGTAATTAAAACTAAATTATATTTTGAAAGTTTGACGATACAGAAAAAGAGCAAATATATATTAGGGGGAGTCCTAATGTGGCACTTGGTTACCGTACAGTCCTCTTTTTTATAGGATTGTGAACTCTTTAGATGTCATCAAATAATATTCTGGTTAGGATATCATAACACATCGGCGAGAAAGCAGTGAGTATATGTGTGGGATTCTACTATATGTCGACTCTTTTGACCTTGGGTATGCTTCTAAATTTCTTCCTCAGAAGGGTTTGATTTATTGGAGTCACACGCCTAGTGGTTCTAATGGGCATTCCGTTTGGGCAGATTTCGGAAAGTTGGTTGAGGCGAATATTTCTCAAGTATCTAATAAAGGGAGATTGTTCTCCCAGTTCATATCATGTCTTTTGCTCAATTATAGAGGACTGAAGCAGTTTCAATTTAAATTTTTATACGGCAGATAACAATGACTAAAATGCACCATCAGGAGCACATTTTATAGGAGTAGACAAACTAGAGTACGCCATATCACACTCTGAGACAAACATGCACAAAATCTTGTCCTCTTGTCGAGAACCTTGGCAGACAATGGTACGATTTTGCAAAATTCGTCTTGCGGGAGGGATCGAAATGACTGCAGTTTCATCGGATTGCTAAAAAATATATACTTTGAGGATTGATGGAAATTATTTTAATTCATAGGAAATTTGCATATTTTCTTTTTAGGTATACTGACTAATATTAATTTCTATTGATTTTCTTCAGGCGAAGCGTGTTTCCAATCATATAATGTTGGCATAACTTTTTCGAAAACATCTTTGTTTAACTTAAGCAAAAGAATATGTTCCAGCGTATCTTCGGACAATCCGGTTCTGAAGTCAGAAAGCACTAAAGCTAGGGCACTAAATGCTCTTTCCACAGATACCTGCGTAGCTGGCACAGCAAAAACCACCATGGCTACCGCATGCAGTTCACGATGTGTATGCTTTCTTGACGACCATTGTTTGAACACATCGTAATTATACGGTTGTCGTGGCTCAGCTGCCAATTACTGCATTTGTTTTCTAAAAGAAGGACCGTCTGAGACGCTAGAATCAAATGATGAAGCACCACCGAATAGTTCCGTCATGAAAATGTCCATATCAGCCATCTCTCGATTACCAGACTGCCCTGCATCAGCATCTAATTCTGATGTTGCTGAAGAACTGGGATCCAGGCGACTGATGCGATGCCACGTTTGAGTTATGAAATCCTGAAACAGATTGTTAAAGTATAAATAAGCATAAGTCAGTAAAGAGTCTACCCAGAATACTTAATATTACATTTAATGATATTGAACTTCTAATAGCATTTTCGTTTTTCCCTGGTGGTACACCGGTGTAGTGTCAAAAAGAGATAGACCTAGCAGACCCAAGTTTTAATTTTTTTAATTTTTCGGAATCCCACACATATACCCACTTTCTACTCTAAAGTATCTTGCGAGAACTTCTAACAGATTTGCTATGGTAGTTATTTTTTAAAACCGGCCAATATTTGATCATTTTGAATAACAAATCAAGTTTACCTGGACTGCATTTCTTTCTTCTACTGATGGAAATAATGTTGAACCAGAAAAATTGAATCGCGGGTCTAAAAAGAGTGATGCTTTGAAAGCCATATTTTCCTTCATTTTTGCCAAGCGATTTTTTATGGCTTGCAGCAAAGGTTCACAAAACGGGTTGTGAATCTCATTTTCGATAGTCCGCATTATATTAAGCCATTGTATATAGAAGTCATTCAATGCTACGTGGTGGTTTTGAAGCTGTTTTGTTAATTTGTAAACCGGTGTAAACGCTGCGACGAAGTTTTTCATGAAGAGCCAGTCTTCGGATGAGAATACTGTAAAACAATGCAAAATCATTTAAGAGCAAACCAACCCCATTGTTATTTGGAATCATTCAACATATACATATACATACCGATATCTTCATACTGTATGCCAAGTTCGATGTAAAAAGGCTCTTGCTTGACTATTGATTTCACCATTTTATACCTTCCAGCCCACCGAGTAAAGCTCCAAAGGGGAGCTTTGGATGCCTGTTTGTGCTCGAAATATAGAGTGTATTTAGTCTTCCTTGTCTTCTTCACTACATTGGTCACTTTTCGGATTCTCTCGTCATTTTTTTTAATCACGTCGGAAACCGCTAGGGTGTGTGCAGCGCATCTCACCAAACTTAATTGATTCGAGAGCTCAGCCTTTATTGATGTCGATACCTCGTCGGCCTGTTCATCTTCATCGTCATCACATGACATTGTGTCTGCACTAGCGATTGTATGTTGGACTGATTTGATAGCAGCGATCATATTCGCACCATTATCCGTTGTGGTGGAGAATACTTGGTTGATGTCGATATCGTAGGCCTTCAATACATCCAATATCTTGCCCTTGAGAAAATTACCAGTCTGGCTTTCTTTCACTTCCAGCATACCTGTATTGAAGAAATCGTTAGAAAGCTCAGATTTGACACGGCTTCAACAAGAAAATTAAAAAATGATGATATTAATAGTCACCATGCATATGCTGTTTTAAAATTGCTGAACAAATTATTGTTACTTGACAAAGATAGCGCAATTTAAGACTTACCTAGTGTGCGAATCACAATCTCAGAATCTTTCTCGAACTGAATATTAATTCCGAGGATGTGTCGATGATGCCTCGAGGCGGAATCTAGCTTCAACGATATAAGTTTTCCGCTTGTTTCTTCTCGGATTGCTTGCTGTACTCGTTTGGCAGCTACATCCAGGTGTATTTTGATGTTTGTCCGGTTGATGTTTGTGTTCAGTGTTTCGGAGATTGAGTCAAGCAATAATTTGAGTCCCTCCCACTCGAAACAACTTAATGGTAGGTGATGGACAGCGACTAGTTTCAGACATGCCTCCATGAATACCTGCTTATTTATAGCTACAAGCTGTGTGGCGATCACTCGAGTCTTTTTGGCAGTTGGTTCCGTTGAACGCATTAAGTTTTTTTGTGGCAGCTTCTGGATGTTGTGAACGGCAGTATCGAATAAAATTACCTACATCCCAGGAAGCTGCAGACTGGGAATACCGACATCCGCTCATGGGATCGAGTGAACAAAACCAACCTTCATCCTCTTTGCGCACAGATTCTCTGGCTATTTGCGTAAAAGACGTTTTTCGCTTGACCGGCTTATTTGTCTCCATTTTTGTTCTTCTATAACACTACCAATAATTTTCGCACTAAACCGCGTGTGTCTTGCTTCGTTGAGATGAAAATCACTTTTGACGTCATACAAACTAATATGGAAGTTGCCAGCGCGAATGTTTTACGCATATGCTTTTCCTTCTTCGATCATTATTTCAATTAGAAATACTGATCACAATTTTAGTTATTGGATGTGCAAGAAGAAAAAAGTGTCTGGCTAGTATGTTTTTCGCCAAGATTGACATATTTACCAGTGCTAATAAGAACAATTTTTATACCGTTTAGGAGAGTTTTTAATTCAGCAAAAAAAGTCACATTTCCGTTTTTAAACGTGGTGGCAAAATTTGCGTTATAAATTGTTCCCTGTTCTAAGTAGATATTTACGTTTTTATTTACTATGCATGTCAGAATGCTATCCTTGCTAATAATATATACTGGCAACTCGTTTAACTGGTGGCAGATTGTAGGGAATATGTATAGAAATAAAGTTAATATTCAAAAGTCTTCGATTCAAATAGTCTGTGAAATACCTGAAAAAAAATCAAAAATATAAATAGTAATAAAAATAATAATCATTACCATAATTTGAACAAATGGAGAATGATACTGAAAATTATATTGAAACTATCGACTAATATTAGCTGAACATTCGACAACAGAAAAAAAATGATCGAAGTGTGCTGCCATATGATGTTTATTTCGAACTTGAAGAAATTTTCATTCACTTGGCGACGTTTGCAATGGACAGTTGGAATTTTACAATCCGCAAAAGAACGACAGCAGCTCAAGAGGAAATCTAAAAAAATCGACTACTTACTGGTCACGACAATGGCGCAGGGAACACTCCAATGAGGTAAATTGAATAAAGTGAACATATTTTAATGCAATAAAAAGTGCTGTGCAAAAGGAAAGCAAATCTGAGGAATTTATTTAAAAAATACGGTTACCACGGTAACTAGAATTAAAAAGGACGATAAAAAAAATTCTGGATTACAAATTTAACGTGAATAATTTTAGGACTATTGTTAGAAGAAATTATTGAAAATCATCGACGGAAGGGCGATGAATGTATATTTTTAAAAATCCACGACGGAAGGGCGTTGGAAAAATAATGTCAAAAGAAATTGTTAAAATTTATCGTCGGAAGGGCGTTAAATGAACATTTAAAAAAAAGTTTACGAATAAATGGCATTACGCAAAAGTGATGTTTTGTGCATTAAAATTCCAAGGCGAAAGAAAAAAAATATTTAAATTTCCGTAAAATTGCGGAATACAATCGATCAGATGTTTTCTGATGGAAGAGCGAATAAGTAATTCAGACCTTTGGGCATTGGCAATTATTTGAATATACTGGCTGTTAATTTTTTTTTTGAAAAATAAGTATATATAAATGGAGATCTCAAAAATAGGTTTGAGAGCAAATAATTTAGTTGGGAAAAACATGCTGACGATATGGAAATGTGTACCATTTTTCGTCAGAATACTCCCGAGAGATACAGTCGAACGCATCTAAGTCGAATAGATTCCAACAACTGTCTTTACACGTTAGGTTTCGGGTGTATGGAGATCTCATGGGATCAAATCGAGAAGATAACTGAGCAAGACAATGAGCATATGAATGTGAACTAAGAAATCGAAACGAACCATTGGTTTATCACACTGTACATAAGAAAGAACTACACTATCTTGGATATCGTGTGTTTGGGGGTGAAAATGTGATCCTGTCCAAGGTACTACGTATCAAGGATTATGCGTAGTTTCTTCTGACCCGCGTTGTTATTAGATACAGATAAGTTTACGAAAAATTATGAAACGTATGAAGTCTTGGATCACAAAACTCTTCGTATTGAATGCAAAAGCTAGGAAATAGGATGCAGCGCTATGTTTACAACCATAGTACATTTATCCTTCATTCGCGATTAAGCGTAACGCCTTCTAAGTCGTTAGTCGGTTCGAGCTATCGCGGAACATTCCCCAGTCTATGGAGTGAATCAGAATCCAGGATTTCGGATCGAACGGGCATAAAGTAGCAAGACTGTTAAGCCTAGCTCACGAGTAAGCATTACGCGGACGCGGCACTCGGAGCTAGAGAATGCGATATTGACATCAAATATACAGTAATTGTATGGAACGAACAATGAAGTGCAGTATGCCGGAAACGTTTATAACTTCAGGAGAGCTCCTTTCGATCATCAGAATCAGAATCCAATAGATGATATTCAGTATATAATTGAGGTAGAATCATATGGTTTACAAGAGAATAGTTAAAATACGGAACAAGGTTTTCCGAGTTCACAATCTGAGGAGAACTTTAAATTGAGAGTTTTACGAGAACGAGGCAACATTCAGAAAACATCTCGATACAACGATGATTTTGTATGTACCATTCACTGTTAAAGGTAGAGAAGGTAAGCAATGTAGGGAATATGTATAGAAATAAAGTTAATATTCAAAAGTCTTCGATTCAAATAGTCTGTGAAATACCTGAAAAAAAATCAAAAATATAAATAGTAATAAAAATAATAATCATTACCATAATTTGAACAAATGGAGAATGATACTGAAAATTATATTGAAACTATCGACTAATATTAGCTGAACATTCGACAACAGAAAAAAAAATGATCGAAGTGTGCTGCCATATGATGTTTATTTCGAACTTGAAGAAATTTTCATTCACTTGGCGACGTTTGCAATGGACAGTTGGAATTTTACAATCCGCAAAAGAACGACAGCAGCTCAAGAGGAAATCTAAAAAAATCGACTACTTACTGGTCACCCAGTAAAGCTCAGCCGGAATTGAACTGGAATTCTGGCTGGTTCCAGTTCGTACACGGGCTCCAGTGACACAACCGATTCTAACTAGAATCGGTTGTGTCACTGGAGCCGGAATACGAACTGGAACCAGCCAGAATTCCGGTTCATTTCCGGCTGAGCTTAACTGGGCAGGTGAGTGCCACACACAAAAACAGAGATCGGAAACCATACATATTGCAATAACTGAGTGGTCTCTCTGTCTCTTTCACGCAAACTGTTTAGCGACTGTGGAGAAATGGCGAATGGGTGATAACGCAATCAAAGCTGTTGTCATTTACTGGGCTCACATTAACCATAGCGTGTAACTCTTGAGTCGCTCATTTGACAAACGCAGAAACCAGATGAATTGCTGTTGACGATGACTTTTACTATATTGTCAATGTCTTTTGACATGATTGACAAATTGCAGCTCTGGTTGGGAGAGGAAAAAGTTGAAATGGGCGATTTGCAGAGCGTTTTCGTCGATTTATGAATCCGGATCGCAAGATGAAACAAAATAGTTCGAAGGGAGAAAAGGGATCTGATGGTTTGCCGCTAAAGAAGGATCGTTCATTACCCATTCGGAACCGATGTCCATATTGTAATAAAGAGTTTGCGGACAAGTACCTGATGACGACGCACATTCGATGGCACACGAGTAGGTTAAGGTTTTACTTATTTTCTTTTCTGTAAATTCCAATTACATACTATTTACTGTTACAGGTGAAAAGCCCTTCCCCACTGTTCGAAAACATTCACTCAATCCATAACGCTGAAGTTACACGTCAGGTTGCACACCCGGGAAAACTCCGTACGTGTGCGAATACTGCGACCGAGGGTTCACTCAATCCTACAATCTGACGGTGCACCTGCGAACCCAACACAACAAGATAATGGTATAGGACGCGAAGTCGACGTGCTGCCCGAGCACAAATGTCGAGTATGTAGCAAGGTCTACCGATCGGCGAAAAGTTTCCGGCTGCACGGGAAGTTGCATGCCACCGGGAAACTGTTCGATTGTCGCGATTGTGGTAAAAAGTATAACACATATGTGGCCAAATGCAAGGCTTCTAATACCAACGTGAAGAAAAAGATGTACTCGTGTAAAATCTGAAGCCAAACATTCAAGCATCAGCAAAACGGGGTGTACCACATGAGCAACAAAAACAAACACAAACGGTTCGACAGAGGTTTTGAGAGATCTGGAGACGGACGAAGGAGAGGCGATTTGCCGAAGCTAAAATAACTTTCTCGTTCCCAAATTCTTAAAACTACCAAGCACAACACCGGGCAACTTGAGCAATTTGTCCTGAGCATGTTTTTGGCAAGTCGTGAGGATAGTGTACGCGTTTATTGGGTAGTATTTGGCGCACCAACATTAGTAGCGTAAATATCCAGCGCCAGACGCAGGTTCCGTTTGATGGATTCGATGGAATCGCTATCAACAGCCTCTTCATCATCTCGACTTCCATGGGCTCATTCAGTAGTTTATGATAAAATAACAATAGTCAACATAGGATACGGTCCGACCAGGATGTAGAATTCAACTAGATACATTCGACAATAATACTACGCAAGACTGGCAGTATACTCAACTGCTGTATGCTTTTCAAGAGCAGCTGATTCTTGGTGAACTATCAGAAAGGATTCAAAAGAAATGGCATTTGCTTACATTTCAGCATGTAACAAAAACTATTGAATTCAAATAGTTTGTACCTTTCCGATTTATTTGAGGCATGATTTTCCTGGAAAGACAAATACCAACAATATCAAAAAAAGCGCCGAATTTTTTTTAACGTGGCGAATGAATTATTTTAAGTCACTTCAATAAAACAATCAATCAATCAGCCGAATTTCAAACCTTGACTATTTTTTGTTTTGACAACAAATTCTGTCAAAACAAATCAGTTTCGCGTACGGCGTATTTTGCTATCCTGAATGAGCAAAGCACGTTTGTCAAACTTCTCCATCAACAAGTTTGACAAACTTCTCCATTAACAAGTTTGACAAACTTCTCCATCAACAAGTTTGACAAACTTCTCCATCGACAAGTTTGACAAACTGCAGCGTTACGATGTTTGAAGTATTGACAAACTGGTTAGTACACTGTTTGACAAATAGACAAATAATCGCTTTGACAAACACGAATGAAAAATTTGGCAAACTGTGTTTGATCAAATATTTGAAGAGCCAGTACACAGCAGTTCAAATTTATTTCACGAAAGATGTCACATATTTGACGTAATTACAAACAGTGTACTGGTAGCTTAACGGAAGAAAAATTAAAATACCTACAAGAGTCTGTTTGAAGCTTTTCAAGCGGGGTGGGAATTTGCTAACAAAATTGTAATGAAATTAAAGTTTAACAATGACGTTAAATAATCATTTAAATTTATTAAATTGGAATGCTCGTTCATTAAAAACGAGCGAAGATGAATTTTTCAACTTCTTGACGATACATAATGTGCATATAGCCGTTGTGACCGAAACTTTTTAAAACCAAATATTAAATTGAAGAGTAACTCTAATTTTGTTATTCATCGATTTGATCGAATTGTTGGATTCGGCGGAGGAATCGCAATAGCGGTTAATCGCAGGATCAAACATTCCGTTACGCCGTCTCTTGACACCAAGGTGATCGAGAGTTTGGGTATCGAAGTTGAAACTGATCTTGGTATCATTTTTATTGCTGCAGTCTATTTGCCTTTTCAGTGCACTGGCGAGCAAATTAATTTCTTGAAAGGAGACTTACAAAACCTTACAAGAAATCGGTCGAAATTCTTCATAATCGGTGATTTTAATGCCAAACACCGAGCCTGGAATAATGCTCAAAGCAATTCCAACGGTAAACTACTTTTTAATGATTGCTCTTCCGGTTATTATTCAATTTTGTTTCCGAATGGCCCTACGTGCTATTCGTCTGTAACGAATCCATCAACAATTGATTTGGTTTTGACAGATCAAA
This sequence comes from Topomyia yanbarensis, assembly GCF_030247195.1. Classification (NCBI taxonomy): domain Eukaryota; kingdom Metazoa; phylum Arthropoda; class Insecta; order Diptera; family Culicidae; genus Topomyia; species Topomyia yanbarensis. The sequence goes on from NC_080672.1 coordinate 189,044,210, forward strand.
GTCACATTTGTAGCCAATTGATTACACATGCTGACTTTGATTCTGATCATCTTCCAGTAACGTTTTCACTTTCTCAAGAAGCTGTTTCCAATCCCATTAGCTCAGTGTTCAATTATCGCAAAGCGAATTGGGAAAGGTACAAAACTTATATTGAGAATAATTTTAATCATGACCTTGATTTACAAAATGAAGCTGACATTGATACGGCATTACAAAATTTAAGTATATCTATAGTTGATGCTAGAAATTTATCAGTACCAACAACACAGAAAAAATTAATACTCCTATTATTGACGACGATCTTCAACTTCTGATTCGCTTGAAGAATGTTCGAAGACGTCAATATCAACGTTCTCGTGATCCTGCTATGAGATGTATCTATCAGGATCTACAAAAAGAAATTAAGCATAGATTCACACTATTAAGAACTGAAAATTTCGCGAAAGAGGTTGAACAAATCAAGCCAAATTCTAAGCCTTTCTGGAAACTTTCTAAGGTTCTTAAGAAACCTCAGAAACCAATTCCAGCTTTGAAGGAAGGTGACCACATACTTCTTACAAACGAAGAAAAAGCTCAAAAACTTGCTCAGCAGTTTGAAAGCGTCCATAATTTTAATCTTAACGTTGTGAGTCCTATTGAAACCGAAGTCTTACAAAAATATGAAAACGTTTCAAATCAAGTATTGTCTCTAGACGATATTGTTGAAACAAACTATGATGAGATCAAATCCATCATGAAAAGGCTAAAAAATATGAAAGCTCCAGGTTATGATGGAATTTTCAACATTCTTCTTAAAAACCTTCCCGAAATCACCAAGAGATACTTGGTCAAAATATTCAACAAATGTTTTGAATTAGCATACTTCTCTGAAAGATGGAAAAATGCCAAGATTATTCCTATTTTGAAGCCAGATAAAAACCCAGCAGAAGCATCTAGCTATCTTCGGCTATCGAAATTATTTGAAAAAATCATCCTAACTAGAATGATGTCACATATCAATGAGAATACTTTTTTTCTTCCTGAGCAGTTTGGATTTCGTCTTGGACATTCAACTGCTCATCAACTTGTGAGAGTAACTAAAATGATAAAGGCAAATATCTCCGAGGGCTATTCCTCTGGAGTTGCTCTTTTAGACATCGAAAAAGCTTTCGACAGTGTTTGGCACAAAGGTTTAATTGCCAAAATGTGGGATTTCAATTTTCCAATTTACAAAATAAATATAGCATAATAATAAAGATAATTAAAAATTATCTTACTAACCGTACCATACAGGTTTCTTATCAGAATTGTACATCTAATAAGCTACCCGTTAAAGCAGGCGTCCCTCAAGGATCAAGCGTCGCACCAATACTATACAATATTTTTACCTCTGATCTTCCAAATCTACCTACAGGCTGTAAAAAGTCCATATTATTAAATTTAATGTTTTGAATTTAACGTGGTCAGATAAAGTTAAATATTTGGGTTTGATAAAAAAAACTCAATTTTAAGGATCACATTGAAGGAATCTAAACAAAATGCAACAAATATATAAAATGTTTATACCCTCTTATAAATAGGAATTCTAGGCTCTGTCTAAAGAACAAACTATTCATTTATAAACAAATATTTAGACCGGCAATACTATATGCAGTGCCAATCTGGGCATGTTGTTGTGCTACTAGGAAGAAAACGATTCAAAGGATTCAGAATAAAATTCTGGAAATGATTTTGAAGCGTCCTCCCTGGTTTAGCACAAATGAGTTGCACAGACTCGCAAACATAGAAACATTAGAAATTATGACGAACAGTATTATAAGCAACTTCCGACAAAAATCGTTGCAATCTTCAATTGCAACGATTAGCTCTCTTTATAGTTTATAAGTTAGTTTATAAGATTTGTTTAACTCCTTATTCGGAAGACAAGTAGATTTAAAACATCCTACTGAAAAAAATACTTAACTGCGAAAGCAAATTTTTCTAGGTCTGTGGTTTACATTACGGTTTGTCAAAATAAAGCAAACAACGGTGAAAATACTTGTCTTTTTCAACTCAGTGTGTAATCAAAATGGTTCAAATTGTTCTAGAATGCAGAGCAATGGATTTGATTCAGTTTGGTTTTTGTGTATACTCATATTTTTTTGAGCCCAGTTTAGTAAAAATTTCCGGGTGAAGGGCTCATCACAGGTGGTAACCCTAATTACTGCAGAAAAGATAGAAGCATCGATCGCCTTCTCTGAAAAGCTTCTAACATTTATAAATTTCTATCTCAAACTTTAAAAATCGTTTTTCTCGAAAAGTGATAAATGGCGCTTGTCATAAGACAGCACAACAGCGACGATTTATCAGGCTACTGATGTCAGCTTGTGAGAATTATAGGTAAATAAATTAGTGATTCTCCATTATATCACAGAGAACAGACATCCATCTTCAGCATTCAACTTGTGTAAAATCTCTAACGGTTTCGAAGGTAGTTGGGATATCCAAACCAGGTGCGCTACTGTTTTTATCGTACGGTTTTTGTTTTAGTGTTTCGGATTCTCCTCGTCAGTAACTAGCACCAACTGGGTGTCTAGTTAGACGATGTATCTAAGCTAGTACCCAAATTAGCACTAGTTAGACACAAAAATCCTAAAAAGTCACACGTCTTGCGTGAACACTAAACAACTGGCTTATACCGAGTGATGTCTCGATAGTAAGCACAGAAGTTCTGTTTGCTGACGAAGAATATGAACCGAAACTGTCTTATGGTTTGAAGACCCAAACGCCTGAAATTATGCAAATTCCCAAATGGGAAAGTTTTGGACGAATCCAAATTTTTTGTGCATAAGGACACATACCTTACATAACGTACGGTTTTTGTTTTAGTGTTTCGGATTCTCCTCGTCAGTAACTAGCACCAACTGGGTGTCTAGTTAGACGATGTATCTAAGCTAGTACCCAAATTAGCACTAGTTAGACACTAAAATCCAAAAAGTCACACGTCTTGCGTGAACACTAAACAACTGGCTTATACCGAGTGATGTCTCGATAGTAAGCACAGAAGTTCTGTTTGCCGACGAAGAATATGAACCGAAACTGTCTTATGGTTTGAAGACCCAAACGCCTGAAATTATGCAAATTCCCAAATGGGAAAGTTTTGGACGAATCCAAATTTTTTGTGCATAAGGACACATACCTTACATAACGTACGGTTTTTGTTTTAGTGTTTCGGATTCTCCTCGTCAGTAACTAGCACCAACTGGGTGTCTAGTTAGACGATGTATCTAAGCTAGTACCCAAATTAGCACTAGTTAGACACTAAAATCCAAAAAGTCACACGTCTTGCGTGAACACTAAACAACTGGCTTATACCGAGTGATGTCTCGATAGTAAGCACAGAAGTTCTGTTTGCCGACGAAGAATATGAACCGAAACTGTCTTATGGTTTGAAGACCCAAACGCCTGAAATTATGCAAATTCCCCCACCCAGTTGGTGCTAGTTACTGACGAGGAGAATCCGAAACACTAAAACAAAAACCGTACGTTATGTAAGGTATGTGTCCTTATGCACAAAAAATTTGAATTCGTCCAAAACTTTCCCATTTGGGAATTTGCATACTGTTTTTATGTTTTTTGTGGCTGAGTTCGACTGAATTGACAGCGGTTATTCCTCTATCCAGTCAAACTAGTCCGGAACCGGTTCGGACTTCCAGCATGAATTCCAGCTCAAATGCATCAACCGATAGAGTCGGAATCGGTTGTTTTCTTTGAGCAAGATTCCATACTGAATGCATTCAGGAATTCGAACCGGTTCCGGAATGGATTTGAAGGATAGTTGGGATAGGTTAGTGTGGCGGCGCTACTGTTTATCGTTTATTTATTCAAATGTTTACACACGTTTTTTAAAAATTTTTGTTCGATTATGGATGTCTGTTCTCTGTGATTATATGTACTACTAAGACCTGCCTGCTGAAATATGCTTTCTAAAATGTGATTTTGTGTAAATGTTTGGGAGAAAAATTCTTTATTCTATGTTTGAAAGAAGAATTTTTCTTTCAAACCTTTACACAAAATCACATTTTAGACAGCATATTTCAGCATTGTATGCTTACGTATCATAAGTCGATAGTTCGGTATAGCAGAAGCCTTTTCTAAATCGAGAGAGATTTTGAAAATGGATTTATTTTTTAAACACTCGAGTTTGTTTTTGCAGATATATGTTTCCCTACAGCTTATTTAGCTTTTGGGTGATGAATTCGTTATAGTTCTTTTGTGGCTGAGTTCGACAGAATTGACAGCGGTTATTCCTCTACCCAATCAAACTGGTCCGGAACCGGTTCGGACTTCCAGCATAATGCATCAACCGATAGAGTCGGAATCGGTTGTTTTCTTTGAGCTAGATTTCATACCGAATCCATTCAGGTTTTCGAACCGGTTCTGGAATGGATTTGACGGATAGTTGGGATAGGTTAGTGTGGCGGCGCTAGTGTTTATCGTATATTAATTCAAATGTTTACACACGTTTTTTAAATATTTTTGTTCGATCATGGATGTCTGATCTCTGCGCTTGAACCGTTCGAATAGAAATTCGTTCAGTTTACTCTTCGTATAAAATAATGAGGGAGTAGTACATATCTCGACAAACATATGATTACGGCCTAAAAGCCAACTGTCATAATCCACTTTGAATGGAAATTCCGGACAAACCGTTACATGCCAATCACAGATGTTGGTAGTAAACGAAAGAGAAAAGTTTTCTCTTTCATAAACTGTTGTGAACTGTGTTCAGCTAGTAACGGTTTGTCCGGAATTTCCATTAAAAGTGGATTTTGACAGTTGGCTTTTAGGCCGTAATCATATGTTTGTCGAGATATGTCCTGTCTATAACAAAGGTAATAAGCTAAATTGCTGCCAGTTTCGGCCAATCACATTGCTGAATGCCGCCTACAAAGTGTTCACTGCCGCCTATAGAGAAAAATCTAAAATACAGAGCAGGTTTTTATGGGACATGCATCACAACAAACGAAATATTCTCGATTTGACTAGTCTTTCAAAAATGTTGCGATTACAACTAGCCACCTGTTTATAGATTTCAAAGCCGTATTTGATACAATCGATTGAGATCACCTATGGGATACAATACATGAATATGGGTTTCCGGCTAAACCGAGATTCGGTAATAAATGCTTTAAAGACAAAATATGTACACGAGAGCAAGAGGTTCGGAGAAGAAACATTACACCTTTCGCTCATATGCTCGGTACTAAACCAAGAGGTGTGCTATAGGGTCATGTCAGTCATCATTTTAACACTCTAATAACCAGACCTCGAATGGAATTCCCATCTCGTTATATCTTATCAGCCGCTCAAAAATTTTTGAAAATGTTACAAATTACTATTTTTTTAGGCTATGTAGACTACTGTACTACTACTAATGCAATTTTGTGGAAGAATTTAAATCTTTCGTGAATAACCATGAATAATGTAACCATAAATTATTTGTATCGAAGTGGGAAAAAAATTCTAGAAGACCGTTGATAGTTTCTCATGGAAGAAAAAACATCTTCATAATACAATACAGAAAATTTATTTTTATATAGTACAGAAAATTTTCTTTTTTTTTCAACTCAGATTTGGAAGGAATATACAATTCAGATTTGTTATTTGGCCGAGTCTCATATACCAATCCACTCAGCTCAACGAATTAGGACAATGTCTGAATGTGTGTGTTTTTTTGTTTTTAGAGGACAGCAAAAAAACTTCCAAAAAAGCCCTGAGACTGTAGGAAAAAAAATGAAAACCGCGTAAATGAAAACCGCGTAAATTTCAAAATCCGCGCAAATGAAAACCGCGTAAATTTCAAAATCCGCGTAAATGAAAACCGCGTAAATTTCAAAATCCGCGTAAATGAAAACCGCGTAAATTTCAAAATCCGCGTAAATGAAGACCACTTAAATTTAAGAATCCGCGATAAAGGGAACCTCATTGATGGATACCGCGTAGATTTCAAAATCCGCGTAAATGAAAACCGCGTAAATTTCAAAAACCGCGTAAATGAAAACCGCGTAAATTTCAAAAACCGCGTAAATGAAAACCGCGTAAATTTCAAAATCCGCGTAAATGAAAACCGCGTAAATTTCAAAATCCGCGTAAAAAAAACCGCGAAAAAAAATACCGCGCAAAAAAAAACCGCGTAAAAAAAAACTTGAGTGTATACAAAACCCAAACATCTCAGGGAACGGGTTTGGATTGCCAACCGACTCGCCAAAAACTGAATCCTTCCTGACTGACTGCTCTTGCCCAAAACCTGAGTCCTTCCCGGCACTACCTTACGTCATTACTTCGGGGAGGGTTTTTTTATGAGCATAACACCCACTCTAATTCCACTACTTAGTAGTTAGTTCCTTCAGTAGGGTTACAGCACTACTTCTCGACACACCACCAGTTTTCCACCATCCACACAAGCTGGCAATTTCTGCATGACAGTCGGAAAGGTAGCTGTGGGTCGAAACTAAGTTCTCTTCGCCTACGAAGACAATTTGGGCGGCAAACTTCAGAATGTCTAATTTACCTAGCCCTTCGGCTCCCTTGTGCCATTCAGCACCGAAACTCCCTTCTCGCACCATTCAGCACCACTTGCTCGTTGAGCTCTCGACTTGTTCACGAACTACTCGGTCCAGTCCTCGACGATGGATCTAGTCTACTCCAAAGGAGAATTCACCGGCGAGAGAGGTTCTCCCGAATCCGAGACGTAGATTTCTCCCGATACCAATGTTCGCTTCCGTGAGCCATTTAGCTCACCGCTTTGTTCCGATCTACTCGGTCTAGCCCCCAGTGGACCTAGCCTAGCCTAGTAGTTCCATCCAGGGATGCCGGGTGGAGCTTCCGGTTCACCGCCCCCCCCCAATTAATCACTGCTAGATATTCAACTTGGTCTGATCCCCAGCTGTGCATCTACCCTACTCACGAGCTATCCGATAGGGTGTTGATAACACGAACCCGGTTCTACGTCGCGTACTACTCAACTGGTCTCCGGCGGTGAATGTAGTCTACACCGACGGAGAGTTTCCCGTCGGCGGAATTTCGAAAGACGCTACTGTGTTGGTCCCTTCGCCACTTCCTTTGCAGCTCGGAGAGTATACTCGTAACCACTCTGTTGACAGCATCCCAGGTATGCTCGTCGTGATACATCTCTTCGGCGATACTGTCAACAATCAAACCAGACATACCCCTACGAAAACTTCTTCGAACCTAGGGCATTCGAAGACCACGTGTTCCAGTGCCTCTGCACGTTCACAAACTCCGAGCAAAGAAGTGATGAAGCATGTCCAAACAGAAGCAAGTACTTCATGCTCGTACAAAATATGCATTAAATGGAAGTTCACCTCTCCATGCTTCCTATGCACCCAAGCTGTCATATTTAGTATGAGTCCTCAGCCATAGTGACGCAGTTGGTGTTCATGCCGGCGATAACGCATGCTGCCTTCGACGATATTGTTCTTTAACCACTTGCGACTCGTGCGGCCATCAGCCGGAATGTTCTGTTCAGCTTTACACTGTTCAGCACCATAGGCAGGATCTCCATATCGAAATATCGATGACGAAACAGTAGATAACAGACGTCTCGTGCTGCTTCTCGGACAGCCGACGTTTGGCATGATTCTCGCTATTGCTTTCGTTGCCTTCGCCCACTTTTCGCAGACGTAGTCAACGTGGTTGTTGAAACTCAACCGGTCGTCGGTTATCACTCCAAATTGCTACAGTGCACGCTTCGAAGCAATCACGTCCCCTCCAACGTAGATCTGCATCCGCTGAACCGCTTTACTGTTACTGGCCAATAACTTGTGGTGAGTTATTTGCAGATTGACCCCGTGCATCCGGCATTCCATCACGTCTATTTTCTCCGTCACTGACACCTCAACTTTTACAAGTATCTCACCCATTACCGTTAGTTACATGCCGTCCGCAAAACCCACGATTTTCACTGGGCCACAGAGTTATAACCCCATCGTACATTCCGTTCCAAAGTGTTGGACTAATAATGGAGCCTTGAGGAACTCCCGCTGTGACTCGCATTGACTTCTGCCCTTCGCACGTCTCGTATAGCAGCACTCTGCTCTAGAAGTAGCTCTTCAGGACCTGACATAGATAGTCAGAAACCCTCATTCTGTGCAGCGCTCCCACGATGGCTTCCCAGCTGGCGCAGGTAAATGCATTCTAAACATCTATCGTGACCACAGTACATTATCGATTTCCTCTTCACTTCCGTTTAGACGCCTTCTCAGAACTCTTGAGCACTGTTAGAATTGCATCCACTGTCGATGCTCCTTTGCGCAATCTGAGCTGCATCTTGGACAGTCCGCGCTCCCTTCTGTGCATTTTTTGAGAAACCAGTTTCTAGGTTTAGGAAATAAACGAAGCAACATAAATTACAATTATAAAATACAATAACTGTTTCACAATCAAACCCAGGGCCGGCGGAAAGCGTGGGTAGTATGGGTAGTACTACCCACTCGAAAATAACCGAGTGGGTAATTACCCACTCGAAATATTGAACCATTTCAAAAAATTTAGATGTCCAACACATGTATCTCGCACTACACACGTTTGAAAACATCGATGTACCACAATTCCATTTGCATAAACGAACGTGATTTAATGTGAATGTAATGTAAGCGTGTGCATTGCGAAAAGGAAAAAAATCCTTACTAATCGACCTCTACCCCTATGCTTTCTACCCACTCGGGCGTAAAGTGTTTCGCCGCCCCTGATCAAACCTCTACCAGAAATTTAACTAATAATGATGGCTTAACATAATTGAGTTTTAAGCTGTTGACCCCCCCCCCCCCCCCCCCCCCCTAACGGAAAAGGCTGCGCATACCTATGATGAAAATTGTAATTTGTTGAACTAAAAACTATCAATAATGTTAAAACTGGTATTTGATATAGTTAGGAACATTTTGGTGTCATAACATGAAAAAATCGTTGCCAAAATGTCAATTAAAAATTAAAATAAGGAAATGAGTTCCAATTTCATGCACATATCACTCATGCGAAGTAGATAACTAACTAAAGGGTGGGGCAGTTTGTCTTCACATCTCGGGAAGTGGAACAGTTATTAAAAGTGCATATGGAACTCAATCTGACTGAAGTGAAAACCCTACAAATGCATCATATCAAACATTGCGTGCTGATTTCGTTCAAGAACATTAACCAAGCTAAGTCATACGTCTCGCGAAACAACTTGCAGCACACCGCCGAATGCGGCATGTTAAATACAGTGCTGTTCGAAATAATAGCGCAAGCGTTTTCCAAGATCTCTGAGCTGCATCTTGGACAGTCTGCGCTCCCCTCTGTGCATTTTTTGAGAAACCAGTTTCTAGGTTTAGGAAATAAACGAAGCAACATAAATTACAATTAAAAAATACAATAACTGTTTTACAATCGAACCTCTACCAGAAATTTACCTAATAATGATTGCTTAACATAATTGAGTTTTAAGCTGTTAATTGAATTGAGTTTTAAGCTGTTAATTGAATAATTTGAATTATTTTATTTTCAGCAAAGTAGGTCTGCCGAATTCTATATGCATGGTTAGTGGAGTAGTTGGGTAGGATGATATAATAAGCCCCACAAGGCTAAAATGTCAGATTTTTTTTCCAAGGACCACATAATTATCTGAAGCAAATAAATTATTGTTTTTGGCTTTTTCGTGTGCTGCAGAACAGCAACTAATACAAACGTTCCCAAAAAAGGTAAGCTTCCATTATTGTTCTGTAAACATTTGATTTAATTTGAAATAGTCAGATTTGGCTGAACTGTCTGACTACTAAATATAATGTTAGAGACGCTCTTTCAATCCTTGGAGTAGCTAGCGACTAACAATACAACTCTATAACGTTCACGATAGTATAGTATGCACCATTAATAGCAAAATAGCGAAATAACGTTTTATACCATGTTCACACTACAGAGTTAAGACATGTTATAATAATTAGCAACAAGAAAAATGTCATCAAGATAGCGTTAAAAGACGTTTTAACTCGTTGTATGAACGTAGTATTAACCACTTGGATCTTAAATAATTCTAATGTTACTTTGTTTAAGCTAAATCGACGATTCCAAATTTTAAAAATATAAATGCGTCATAAATACATCAGACTATTAAATGCCATAATAGTAAATTTTCAATTAACCTCATTATACGATTTTTAACATTGCCGTGTATTGCCAATCAGAACGCAGTAATGCAAAAGGCAGCATCATGTTACCGGAAGAAGACAAAAATATATCATGCTTCTCTTGCGCATACTTCGTTATTTTCAATCCTCTCTTTGGCCTTCTTCTGGATAAATATAGCTCTCTTTGCTCGCAATAAAGATGACAATAAAAAAGCCAGTTTTATCAGGTAGGAAAGACAAGCACCGTCGAACTATATTTACCTGTATTTTTGATTTCTCTGTTCTTTCCTTGATTCCAATTGCTCATCGAAGAGTTACAGGAGAGCACATTTGGATAAATCGAATCGATTATCGCATATTCAGATCAAAGTTGTTTTTGCGAATTAGAATCAAAACTGCAATAATAATTGTTTTGATTATTTTCTTTTACATATCGCTATGAGAATAAGTGGGATCATTTAATTCCTTAATATAAATCAATAACTTGTTATCACGAATTATTACCCATATCCAGGGCCGTCTTAACACCACTCGAGGCCCCTAGGCACAACTGAACTAAGGGGCCCCTACAATTGAAAAAAAGTTTTCACATTTTAAATCTGCTTTTCTTGAAAATGAGTCCATTTTATATTGGTGGCGGTGGTCAGCTATTTTGTTCCACGTCCCTTATCACCAATTTTATAAGGTGATCCATCAACAGTGCTATCTTTGATAATGAACTATTTTGTTTATGCTACTAATTTCCCTGATCTTATTATATTACACATAATTAAGAGGGTTTTTTATTATATTCAGAATTGTACATATTTTTTCGTATGTAATTTTAAATGTCCCTTAATTTGATCGCATTGTAAGGGAACACGTATCCGTCGGTTGGTGCCAATCGTGCTGACATTTCTTTGGACTGATCAAACTAATTTCTTTGTTTGTTTAGTGTTTATTTGACCAACTGGGAAACTAATCCACGGGGCATTTAATGTGCGTGTGAAATACGCATGGTCTTGCCTGAGTGAAATGATAACTGTTAAATTATATATTAGGGGTTGAGAATTGGCAGTTCGTGAGAAGAATCAGTAGCTAATTATCAATTTGCAGCAGTTATATTAGCACGAAAAATACATGGTCGGTGTTGGGTCAGACCGGACTAGGTCACAAAACCTTAAAAAATGAGATAATCATAGCACTGTGTAACCGTTGGTTCCATCGTTTAGATTTTTGTTGTAAATAATATTTGTTGTTTGTAGAACATTCACGTTTTTGTACTAAATACACAACAACAGTAAGCATGGTATCGAAAGGGTGCGTACCGCTGTAAGCTGTCAGTCCGTCTCAGTGTGTAGGAGAACCACCCAGTCTGGAGACGCGCGATACTGAAATTTTAAAAAATTGCTTTCGTGTAAAAATTGGAGGGAAATGCACCTTAAAATTATATAAAAGGACCAGTAGTGCATAACTTTGGTCTCTTTTAATATCAGGCGTCCGTGTGCTGAAGTTTGAATTTCAACTGGTGAAGTTTAGTGCATAGCCACCCCCAACTTGTGGGGCGGGAAGTCTGTTATAAGTGCATCGATTCGTTCAGGTATTTGAAGTTTCACCCTGAAGAATCGATAAGATTATTTAGAAACTGTGCGTTGCCATTTTCTTCACCAGGATCTCTTAGCGCTGCATCAAATCGTGCAGCACACGGTTCGGCGCGCGAATCCGAGAGGATTCGACGTTCGTCCTCTGGCGCTGCGCGCCATCGTTTTACACTCTCGGGCAAAGGCCCTAATCGCAAAGGGCCCTCTCGGTGGTGGCCATTGCGGTTAGCCGCGGTCACGCCGATGCTCGCCAAGGAGGGAAGACGCCTACCTGCATCCAAGCCAGCAACGCCCGCTGGTCCGTCCAACTGCCATCTGGATCACCATCGTACCGGGGCCTTCATCCGGCCAGTTTCGCCGACGTCCGCGAGGGGATCACGCCCGTCGGCATCGTCAGCGTCGCGACGCACATCAACAGCAGCAGTAAAAATACGGTACGTTGAGTGATAGCAGTAGTGCACACGCCACATTAAAACACAAATTGTATATGTCATCCCACACCCACACAACAAATACCTCAATAAAAACTGTGATAAGAAAAGTGAATACTCTAGGTTTTTGTTCTTGATCCGCGTAGCCCTTGATTACCCGGTAGCTAGCCGATCCTGCGATACCAGCAAAAGAGTCGGTTCTGCCGTAGAGCCTTGTAAAATCGTATAGTAACAACTGGATAAAGAATTTCTTCAGCTATATTCGACTTTTAACTGATTTGAAATATGTTACAATAAGCAAGAATTATAGCAAAAATTAATTTCAAATTATAATGTAAAGATTGCTGCGATTCAAGCTTTAAACTCGATTTTCTCGAAATAAATACAATGTCACTTAGTCTGGTCTGACTTAACACCGACCATATGTTTTATTGTAATATTTATTGACTTACTTTTAGTCTCATTAATAAATTTAAAGTTTATTATTTTTATTAAACTAAAATTATTAAATATTCTAGCTTGGTTATTCACGTAAAAGGTGACAGGTTACTTTCTTTTCGTTCTTATTGTCTCCAATCTTGTTCTAGTAATTAGTGTAAAATTAGCGTCATCGGTTGTATATTCGACATACAACGCTAGTCGTTTCAGGTATTTCGGTAGTGCTTATTTTATACCGTTTAAAATGCGCTTCAGTTAGCTTAACAACGCGCGCGAATGATGAAAACATAAAAATTGCCAGATTATTCAATTGTTCGCGGAGAAAGCAACTAATATATAATTCTCATTTTATTTGCTATATCAATATTAAAGTTTATACACGATAAATAATACTTGTATTATTGAATCATCAATTACATAGGTATTGCCATATCTATATCGACCAAACACTAAAGCTAACCGCTTTTCATGGTATTGTATTGTTTTTAGAATGTCGTGATTCGCAGGAATGAAGAAACAAGGAATAATGAAATCGTGAACATATTGTTAGATTCAATTAAACATGAGCAACACTCTCGACTGTCGTTGCTTTTTTACAAACCGATCATTTCCAAATTAATTCAACAAACGATGAATCTATCATAAATTCACGGCAACCGGCTGCCCAGAGTAATAAACAAATGATGATTCTGAGAGTTGCAAAGATTGTATCTCTTATCAAGGTGAATCCAGACTTGTATGACTCTTTACCCCATCCTACTAACAAAAAGTCCTTCCCGCGGTAAACGTGGAGATGCAGAGGTATACACGGTCTCCATAACAACGTTTGTTACACTAATGGGGTTTTTCATTGAAAAACCCCGGGGCGGTGGGTTGCACTGGTGTTGCATTTTCTAGCAGAAGAGCAAGCCATTAGACGCGTTTCATTTCTACTTCTGCTAGAAAGAGAAGACTAATGCAATCCACTGCTCCGGTGTTTTTCAATGTAAAACATTCCTTTTCTCCCCCCCCATGACTGTAAGGACGTGGCCGGCGCCGTTATTGACATTGCAAAGTATAGAACTCTCGAAACGTGAACATGGAGAATGGATAGCTACTCTCAGGCCCCATTCGTTGATTCTTTGTGCAATTTCGCTTGTTCTGGTCAATCACGGTGTAGCAACTACGAATTGTACGGTCATCATTCTCATGCTTATGGTCATGCTCAATGAGGCCATTGTATATCTGCAGGTTAGATGGACCAACATTGCTATTTTAGAAGACTATTACTGAAATATCACTTTTAATCGACACGTAGCTGGCTACTGTTTTGCGTTTGTATTTTCAATAGATTTCATTACTCGTCTTTTGGCTCTGGCGCTAATTAAGGTCCTTTATCTAGAAGTATACATCACAAGTTATGTGCTTTCGTTTGGAGACCATACATAAATGACGTAGCATTTTTTAATGATTTTTACACCCCCTCCCCCATCGTAGCATTTCGGCACAAACCTCTAGATACCCCATGGTAATTGACGGTAACTCTTCCCCCCCCTTGTCCCCGTAATTTATTTTTAATGAAAAACGATGTTAGTTATTCCCCTTTATCAAGCTACGTAGCATGACATGACCCCCTGCCCCCCCTGTCGTCACACATCATCACAAAATACAAAACTCCCTCCTCCCCCATATAATGCTACGTCATTTATGGATGGTCCCTCATGGTAACGGTTCGGAGAGGAGACGATTGCGAACAAGTACAATTTAAATTTTAGACAGAGAAAGAATGCCCGGAACGATGACAATTCAACTTTTATTGGACACACTGAGAAAAATATGTCCTCGAGCAGAAATCGAACCTGCGATCTCCAAATCTCTAGTTGGATGCGTTAACCACTCCACCATCGAGAAACTGTGAACCTGATCTACTGCAGCTAAAAATAGATAACGATTGAGTTCTGCCTGAGAAGGGCCGGTAACGATTGCCTTATAGGACGCATTAGGGTAGATGGGTCCATTGGTAGGTATTGGGGCTGTGTGTTTAGATCGTAGAGTCGCCTCTCTGGTATCGGTGATAGGCATTCAGTGCAGAAAGAGACCGAAGGCAAAAAAAATAATAACAATAATTAGCCTTTTCACCTTTCGAAAGTAAAAATGTTTCAATACCTTCATTATTTCGTAAACAAATAAACATAGCGAAACATCGAAATTACTCGAACTTATTGATATGAGTAGCACAATCCATTTCAATACCAGTCATGTAAAACAGTCAGAATAGGAATGCACGCTGCCATGTGGAACAAATCCTTGAATTCCTACGAGATCCGTTCCATTTCTGCCAGCATATTTTGATTCCTGATTCTGACTCGTGCACTTCGCCGTGACGCATAATTTTCCATTTGAGCATAAACTGAGATTTTGAAATTAGCAAAGCAAAACTGCAGTACAAAAATTTTTTTGCACTTCGCCGTGACGCATAATTTTCCATTTGAGCATAAACTGAGATTTTGAAATTAGCAAAGCAAAACTGCAGTACAAAAATTTTCTGCTTGTGTTAACCATATTTTAAGACAACATTTAAAAAATATTAATAAAAATATGTTTCGTGGAAAAAAATGTTGGAATCAATCGAAAAAAATATACACACAATGTAAGTCAATGCCCAAGATTCTTCAAATATCTTCAAGGGCACGCACATTTGCCTAAACTCCTTAAATTAGATTTAGGGTAAAAGTAGGGTCGATTTGTGTAGACACTTTCAATCACGCTATCACAAGGGCAGGGGTGAAAATTTACCACATCCGTGGATCGCTTGACAAACAAGACTTTTGTACCGAATTTCAACATCTTCTTTCACTTTGTGTACAGCTTCCTTGCAATTTTTTTCTACCGCTACCATCACTCCGCTTGATTGCTTGATGCTATTCAAATGTCACATGGGATAAGGTGCATTAAACGATTCCGAGCTACTACTGATCCATTGTTACCTACACGCTCAAGAGTTATAAACAGACTTTCGACGCTGCTATTTTTTCGAACAGCGCTGTATAGCATTCCCGTATACATCGAAAACGACGCTGTAGAAGTTCGTGTCCATGATTTGGCTACGCGCACCCCTGACAGCGTGATCAAAAAATGCTTGCAAAAATTCGGAGATGTAGACTCCGTTATAAACAATTTAGTGCTACAATTTTTTGGAGCATGACCTTCAGAAAGATTCTATATTCATCCTAAGTTGGGGGCCCCTAAAATCCCGGGGCCCCTGGTCCTGGCCCAGTGTGCCCATGCGTAAAGACGGTACTGCCCATATCGTATCTCACATCAAAGCACATAAAAAATCCAAATAAAAATATTTTAAAATTGATTGCGAACGCAACGGTGATCAATATATTTGTTCATTAAAATATATTACTAGGATGCTCAAAACGTTCATTTCTGTTTTAATGTACTTATTATTTTATTTATAAAATCGTAGAAATTTTGTTAGCAAATAAAATCGTTACAATCTGCATTGATGCATTACACAAATATATCTATATTCTCTGTCTGCCACAGTGCAAACAAAAATATGAAATATAACTCTTGTTTATTTAAAATTATCATTCTGTCAAAGTTTAATTTTTTGTTTGACCTTTGTTTACTTTTTAATTTAAGCTTCGCTGAAAAAAACGTGTACAATTTTAATTCGCAGAGTATGATCTAACCTTTATTTATAATTGCTATTTATTCCAAACTTGTGAAAATTCGCTTGAAACGAATATAAATATTCTCCCCCCGTGCCGACAGGTATCGTGTTCAATTAGAATGACATTCACAGATCATTTTGAATTCAAATTGAATTATTTCAAGCAATTTTTTAATCAAAGTTTAAAATAACTATCATGACACCAGTTACAAACGATGGTTCAACCATCTCAAACTTGTTTTTTTTGTGCATTGAATATTATGTCACTACAAAATGCTGTACATCATCGGCCAACTATAAACTATCCACCAAGTTAATGTTCCAAGTTCAAAAACATATCGGTTACATATTGACAAAATTGTTCTCACACACTATGGAACGAGACATATGCCGAAGAAAAGCTATTTTACTGCAAGAAAATATCGGAATGAAAAACAATTCTCCATGTTGTCTAATTCACTTTCACTATGTGTTTCAATCGAACGACTGATCAAACGTGATGTCCCGTTCGAGCAGAAGTTCTGTTTATGCCGATGAGGCACAGTGAAGCCGAAACTTGTCTTAGCTTAGCAGGCCTATGCGAAAGCACTATGCTATATTTCACCCTAAGGAGGAAAATTTGGTAAAAACCAAAATTTCTCACTAGGGTGAAAATTTGTTGGTAAAAACCAGTCTTTGTACAGGAGGGCACAAATCCTTATTTCGTACTCTGTTGAGGCTAAGCCGAAACGCAACAGTGTGTGAAATAAGGATTTGTGCCCTCCTGTACAAAGACTGGTTTTTACCAACAAATTTTCACCCTAGTGAGAAATTTTGGTTTTTATCAAATTTTCCTCCTTAGGGTGAAATATAGCATAGTGCTTTCGCATAGGCCTGCTAAGCCAAGACAAGTTTCGGCTTCACTGTGTCTCATCGGCATAAACAGAACTTCTGCTCGAACGGGACATCACGTTTGATCAGTCGTTCGATTGAAACACATAGTGTGTTTTAGTTTTAAGGGATTTGCGTCAAGCCAGCGCTAATCTATTCCGACAATAAGTTAGTGTCGGTTTCTGATGAGGCGAAGCCGAAACGCAACATAGCATGAAATAAGGATTTGTGCCCTCCTGTACAAAGACTGGTTTTTACCAACAAAATTTTCACCCTAGTGAGAAATTTTGGTTTTTACCAAATTTCCCTCCTTAGGGGGAAATATAGCATAGTGCTTTCGCATAGGCCTGCTAAGCCAAGACATGTTTCGGCTTCACTGTGTCTCATCGGCATAAACAGAACTTCTGCTCGAACGGGACATCACGTTTGATCAGTCGTTCGATTGAAACACATAGTCTGTTTTAGTTTTAAGGGATTTGCGTCAAGCCGGCGCTAATCTATTCCGACAATAAGTTAGTGTCGGTTTCTGATGAGGCGAAGCCGAAACGCAACATAGTATGAAATAAGGATTTGTGCCCTCCTGTACAAAGACTGGTTTTTACCAACAAAATTTTCATCCTAGTGAGAAATTTTGGTTTTTACCAAATTTTCCTCCTTAGGGTGAAATATAGCATAATGAATTTGTTGTTTTTTAACACTGTCGTGTATCGCAGATCAGAACGCAGCCATATAAATGACAGCATCGTTTGATTAAATCTTATTAAATAGTTTAGGCCGGATTAAAAGTTAGTCCGATTTAAAAATAGTTAGTACGCGTTTGAGCTTACGGCTATAACAGTACCTGATCTTCACGGTATGTTTGATGAGATTTCGTCCCTCTACTGTACAGTGCTTCGAACAACCCATTATCGTGAAATACTACATAATATAAACTTACAATTTCGGGTTAACTGTAAGCGTAGGAAGGCCATACCGAACAGAGTAGATAAATTAAACAGAAAATCTTGAAAATTTTGGCGACTGAAAAACCTTTTGTGGTAGCGCTGCTATTTTTACGAACAGCTTCATATCGACTGTTTTTAAGAAATTACAGCTATGTTTTGTAAACAATAAGCCAATGATACCAAAAAGTGGCGCGTTTTACTCTTTGTACTATACGTCACTTACAAAGACATACAATGTTCACAATCGTCTGAGCTCTCGATCGAAGCAGATCGTTTTTCTTGTGCTGTGCATAGAGTAAATAACTATATATACATTGTGAAGGTCAATCATTGTTTGAGGCTGGCTTTGTTCGCCGGTGCCTAGATTGGTGAAGTGAATAGTGGAATAACCGGACAAGCCGCTAAATAAGCTAAGTATCTTTTTTTTTCATTTCCCTTTCCCCCGATCGGTCGCTACTTCTTAGATCCCTTTCCCCTGAATATAAGTTTCATCTCTCGTTTACACCACGTGCTATCCTCGTGCCTAAATGGCCGAGGGCGAAGTAACATTGGATGGGAATGATATTCCCATGGATATACCGGATAAACCCGAAATTACTCCCTCCCATGATTCCCCCAGTCCTCCCCGTATTAAAACATACCCAGCCAGTTCGACTGGACCCTGGGTGGTCTATTTCCGGCCCATCACGAAATCGCTGAATATTTTAGAAATCTCACGGGAGCTGACTGCTAACTACCCGGCCGTAGCTCAGATAACACGTGTTAGAGCTAATAAGATACGCATATTAGTGAATGACCTCGACCAGGCAAACCAGATTGCACGCAGCGAGCGTTTTACAAAGCAATTTAAACCGTATATTCCTTGTTTAGCTGTAGAGATCGACGGGGTCGTCGCCGAGCCGGGTTTGAAGTGCGAAGACGTGTTGAAGTACGGAGTTGGTTGCTTTAAGGACCCCTCACTTGAACATGTGAAGATTCTGGAATGCAAGCAATTGTATTCCGCAAAAACTGAGAATAATAAGACAACTTATTCATTGTCAGACTCGCTTCGGGTGACTTTCTCCGGGTCTTCCCTCCCCAACTATCTCCTCCTGGATAAGGTTCGTCTACCTGTTCGCATGTATGTACCGCGGGTAATGAACTGCAACAATTGCAAGCAGCTGGGCCACACAGCCACCTATTGTGGCAATAAGAAAAGGTGCGGCAAATGCGAGGGAGAACATGAGGATGACTCTTGCGGTGGAGAAACTGAAAAGTGTATTTACTGCGATCTTAAATCATGCCCCGCGTACAAACAGCGCGGGGACAAAATTAAGCGCTCCCTTAAGGAACGCTCGAAGCGCTCTTATGCAGAAATTCTTAAGAATGCTTCGCCATCTGTCCCTTCCGAAAATTCCTTTGCTCTTTTGGCTGGCGTTGAGCAAGAATCTGACGACCCACAAGAGGGAACATCTTTGGTTAACTCAGGGGAGTCCAGGAAGAGGAAAAATCTAGCCTCCCCTAGATTGCCTCGTAAGGGTGCCAAGGTGTCGTCCACTCAGAGTGCGCCAATTACAATCCATAAATCCAATGGAAGTGATGCACTAAAGCCGAAGCAAGTTGATCCAGGACTTGGAAATTTTAATTCTAACAAGGAGTATCCACCACTTCCAGGGACACCAAAAACCCCAAGTGTTCCCTTTTTTCAAACAGATACTCAGTCCAGTAGCGGACTAATGAAATTTTCTGACATAGTGGAATTTTCACAGCTTTCAATGTTACTGATCCTCTTAAAAGCATTCTGATACATTTTCTCCCTATGTTGCAAACATTTTTGAAACAGTTGACTGCTAAATGACCCCTCCTTGCAGCGATCGTATCCTTCGATGGCTAAATCATCAAACGAGGTCATTGATTCGATCACTGTCCTACAGTGGAACAGCAGAAGTATCCTCCCGAAAATCGATTCCTTCAAATTCTTACTAAACAGTTTAAAATGTGATGCTTTTGCATTATGTGAAACCTGGTTAACTTCTGATATAAATCTCAACTTCCACGACTTTAATATAATCCGTCTGGATCGAGAAAACCCTTATGGAGGAGTACTTTTGGGGATCAAAAAGTGCTATTCTTTCAACCGAATTAACCTCCCTTCGACACCAGGCATTGAAATTGTCGCTTGTCAAGTTTTAATCAAAGACCTTTGCATTGCTTCCATCTACATTCCTCCTAGAGCCTCGGTAGGGCACCGAACGCTTTGTAATATCACGGAATCCTTACCGGCTCCGCGGCTAGTTCTGGGAGACTTTAACTCGCACAGTACGGTATGGGGCTGTCTCCATGATAATAATAGATCAACATTAATCCAAGATCTTTGCGACAATTTCAACATGACCATCTTAAACACGGGAGAAATGACGCGGATTCCTACACCACCAGCACGCACAAGCGCGTTGGATTTATCGCTATGCTCGACATCGCTACAGTTAGATTGCAGGTGGAAGGTGATCCCTGATCCCCACGGTAGCGATCATTTGCCTATCGTGATTTCAATTGCTAACGGTTCAAGACCATCGGAAACAATTAATGTCTCGTATGACCTCACACGGAACATTGATTGGAAGAGTTACGCGACCGCGATATCCGTTAAAATCGAATCCACTCAAGAACTTCCTCCGGAGGAAGAGTACAGGTTTTTGGCTGGCTTGATTCTCGACAGTGCGAATCAAGCTCAGACTAAACCAGTACCCAGCGCGAATACCCATGGACGGTCTCCCACCCTGTGGTGGGATAAAGAGTGCTCAGAGCTGTACGCGGAAAAGTCCACTGCATATAAGGCCTTCCGGGAAGACGGGTTACCCGCTAGCTATCTACAGTACGCGTCGTTAGAAAGGCGAATGAAGAGTCTAATGAAAGCCAAAAAACGCAGTTATTGGCGCCGGTTCGTCGACGGGTTAACGAGAGAAACAGCGATGAGCACTCTTTGGGGTACGGCTCGACGTATGCGTAACCGTAATAGTACCAACGAGAACGTGGAATATTCAAACCGTTGGATATTTGCTTTCGCCAAGAAGATCTGTCCGGACTCTGTCCCGGTACAGAAAACGTGCCGCGCCGCGTCTCCTCACGATATCGCGAACGAAACACCGTTTTCGATGGTGGAGTTCTCACTTGCTCTCTTATCATGCAACAATAACGCCCCAGGGTTAGACAGAATCAAATTCAACTTGCTGAAGAATCTACCTGACACTGAAAATAGGCGCTTGTTGAATCTATTTAACAAGTTTCTTGAGGGTAACATTGTCCCTCATGACTGGAGGCAAGTGAAGGTCATCGCCATCCAAAAACCAGGAAAACCAGCCTCCGACCACAATTCGTATCGGCCGATTGCAATGCTGTCCTGTATTCGGAAGTTGTTCGAGAAAATGATCTTGTTTCGCCTCGACAATTGAGTTGAAGCAAATGGCTTACTGTCAGATACACAATTTGGCTTCCGCAAAGGCAAAGGGACGAACGATTGCCTTGCGTTGCTTTCTACAGAAATCCAAATGGCCTATGCTAACAAAGAGCAGATGGCATCAGTCTTCTTGGATATTAAGGGGGCTTTTGACTCAGTTTCTATCAACATTCTGTCAGAGAAGCTGCACCAGCATGGTCTTTCACCAATTTTAAATAACTTTTTGCTAAACCTGTTGTCTGAAAAGCACATGCACTTTTCGCATGGCGATTTAACAACATCGCGATTTAGCTACATGGGTCTTCCCCAGGGCTCATGTCTAAGTCCCCTGCTCTACAATTTCTACGTGAATGACATTGACGATTGCAAGGACCATTACAAAATACCTTGGACAATTTGTCTGCTTGGGCTCTTCAGCTGGGTATTGAGTTCTCCATGGAGAAAACTGAGTTGGTTGTTTATTCTAGGAAGCGTGAGCCGGCGCAACTCCAGCTTCTATTAATGGGTGCAACGATCAACCAGGTTTTCACATTTAAATATCTCGGGGTCTGGTTCGACTCTAAAGGTACCTGGGGATGTCACATTAGGTATCTGAAACAGAAATGCCAACAAAGGATCAATTTTCTCCGAACAATAACTGGAACATGGTGGGGTGCTCACCCAGGAGACCTGATCAGGTTATACCAAACAACGATATTGTCGGTGATGGAGTACGGGTGTTTCTGTTTCCGCTCCGCTGCGAACATACATTTCATCAAACTGGAGAGAATCCAGTATCGTTGCTTGCGCATTGCCTTGGGTTGAATGCACTCGACCCATACGATGAGTCTCGAAGTGCTGGCGGGCGTTCTTCCGCTAAAAAATCGATTTTGGGAACTCTCATATCGATTGCTCATCCGATGCGACATTCTGAACCCGTTGGTGATCGAAAACCTCGAGAGGCTCGTCGAGCTTAATTCTCAAACCCGATTTATGGCCTTGTACTTCGACTACATGGCACAGAGCATTAATCCTTCTTCATATACTCCCAACCGTGTTCATTTCCTAGATACTTCTGATTCTACTGTATTCTTCGACACATCCATGAAGGAAGAGATTCGTGGAATCCCGGACCATATACGCCCGCAAGTGATCCCCAATATATTTTATAATAAATTCCGAGAAGTCGACTGTGACAAAATGTTCTACACTGACGGATCAAATCTCGATGGGTCCACTGGCTTCGGTATCTTCAACAATACTATCACCGATTCATTCAAGCTCAATGATCCCGCTTCAGTTTACGTCGCAGAGTTAGCTGCAATTCAGTACACCCTTGGGATCATCGACACTCTGCCCACAGATCACTACTTCATCATTTCGGACAGCCTCAGCTCCATCGAGGCTCTTCGTGCGATGAAGCCCAAAAAGCAATTCCCATATTTCCTGGGGAAGATACGGGAGTCCTTGTGTACGTTATCTGAAAAATCTTATCAAATTACCTTTGTTTGGGTCCCCTCTCATTGCTCTATCCCGGGCAATGAAAAGGCCGACTCATTAGCAAAGGTGGGCGCGTTAAATGGTGACATATACGAAAGACCAATCTGCTTCAACGATTTTTTTAGTATTTGTCGTCAGAGGACACTCAACACTTGGCAAACCTCGTGGAGTAATGGTGAACTTGGACGATGGCTACATTCCATTATCCCAAAGGTATCAACGAAGCCTTGGTTCAGAGGGATGGATGTGGGTCGGGATTTTATTCGTGTAATGTCCCGACTTATGTCCAACCACTACACCTTGGATGCGCATTTGCGGCGTATTGGGCTTGCGGAGAGTAGTCTGTGCGCTTGTGACGAGGGCTATCACGACATCGAGCACGTTGTCTGGGTATGCGCCGGGTACTTGGACGCCAGGTCTCAGTTAAAGGATTCCCTTCGGGCCCGAGGTAGACCACCCAATGTCCCAGTCCGAGATATGCTGGCAAATCGTGATTTCCCCTATATGTCCCTTATTTATACTTTCATAAAAACGATAAATATCCCAATTTAGCCCCTCTCTTTTTATTTCTCGTTTTAGTTTTTGAATAAAGTTCAAATTTGCATTCTGTATTCCTAGTTTTAAGATAGTTGTAATTTTACCTCTTTGTTAAAACTATTGTCCCCCATCTTGTAAATAGAATTGTATCCCT
Organism: Topomyia yanbarensis; assembly: GCF_030247195.1. Taxonomy (NCBI): domain Eukaryota; kingdom Metazoa; phylum Arthropoda; class Insecta; order Diptera; family Culicidae; genus Topomyia; species Topomyia yanbarensis. The sequence continues at coordinate 189,067,885 of NC_080672.1, forward strand.
AGTCTTAAAACACCTGCGAATTTTCTCATAAATATATGTTCCCCCTTTTGTGTACCAAACTATACTGTTAGTTTTAAGATAACTGTAAATATTTCCTAAAAATTATTACTATTGAATTCCTTGTTTTAAAAAATTTTCATAAAAAAATCTTTTGCCCCCTCTCTTGTATATAGAATCTTATTTCTAGTCTTAAGATAGCTGTAAAATTTTTCTCTTTTAAAAAAAATATTTCAACATTGTAACCTCCAAGTTTTAAAATATCCAAAATGTAAAAACAAAAGAATTTGGCACCGCCAAGCTAACGCATTTGTGCCTATCAAATAAACGAAAAAAAAAAGACATACAATGTTATTGGAGAGTAGAATGTATGGGAGTATTCTACATTAAACTCTAAAAAATATTAGCGCTGCTATTTTTTCGAACAGCGCTGTATAGCATTCCCGTATACATCGAAAACGACGCTGTAGAAGTTCGTGTCCATGATTTGGCTACGCGCACCCCTGACAGCGTGATTAAAAAATGCTTGCAAAAATTCGGAGATGTAGACTCCGTTACAAACGATACATGGAGGAACTTTTTCCCGGGCATCCCTAACGGTGTTCGTGTGGTGAGAATGCATGTGACCAAGCCAATTAACCGTCACAGTGTTAGCAATTGACGACATTCCCATTCATCAGACATCACTAGTCACGTACCCAGGGCAAATTCCTACGTGTGTGGCATGTGTATCACACATGTCATCGACCCACGGTCATTCCCAGTAAAATGCACACGTTGCGTCTTGCTGAGCTTACAGAAATATTGCCTTCCCACTGTTACCGGGCTAAACTGTTGCTAAGCTGCATTTAACGCGTCAGCGTTGATCGTGCGGTCTCTTTTTAATATATCCTCTCTCACGATCAACGTAGCGATCAATGATTGGCTCACAAATACATAATGCCTTCAGGTACCTCCAAATTGCATAGGCTAGGATAAGTTATATCTCTGAATAAATATAGTCAACTTTGAACAATGCATGAGCACTCATCGTGCTTTCAATTAATATCACCATAAGATAAGACGAGAGGACCACATGGCTACCAGTGACGAGCCTGTAAAACTAAAAGTTTTGTGTCCACAGTATAAAATACTTGAATAAACTATCGTGAAAATAATAGTGCAAAGGTCCCTAGTGTGTACAATGAACAGCATATATGGGCTAAAACGCTAATTCTCTGTTTTGAGGATGACGAACAAAAAAGTTTACGAATGCTTTTATGTTGTTGGGTACGATCTTAACATTTCAATTTGTAGCCTAATTTGACAATGTGTCTAGCAAATTGTAGAAACAGTTAAATAGGAGTGATTGAAGCAGTCTCTAAGTCTGAGTGATTAGTGATTGGACGTTAAACGCAACATCGAACAATTGTGAATACTAACAATAAAAATGGGCAATAAGAAATCCAGCCCGAAAATAGAAGCAAACGGTGATAAAGACATAACCGTTATACAAAATCAAGAAGTCCATTCAGAATTCCATGAAAGTCATGAGATTAAGTTGATATTGATAATAATATTAGTATTGACACAATTATTGGTTGCGTTGCACAAATACGCGAAAAACAGACTACTGAAACAAGCTTTCAATAAAGCGCAAAAATCTTTGAATAATCTCGCGGATGTGTAATGAATTCGTGTGCAGCGTTAAGAGTTATACGAAGACAGCAGCGAAGTGAAACGAGAGCTGAAGCATACCGTGCTGCCGAAGTTGGAGCTGAAATATACCATGCCAGGAGTGATAACGAACACCGAAGATTGCCATCACATCGAAAAGAATGAAGTTTAAAATTTAGCAGCTCTAGAAGCAACCGCGGAAAAGATGAATGTTATTAATGTCAATAATATGTAAGTTGATTTATCTATAATTTTCTTTACCCAAGCACCTTTACCTAATGAATGACTCATACAATAAATTAAAACAAATTCATGATGACCTAAAAGCAAAAGTAAATGTCAGGTTTTCACAAAGAATATTATCCAAAAAAGTAAGCTTAGCAAAGGGTCTTATGCAGAAAATTGTCAATATATACGAAACATAAAAAAATTCTGAAAATAAATTAATTTTCGAAAAGGCACTTAAGATATATAAAGATACTAAACTGTTAGTTCAACAAAAAAGGATATCGCAAATTGTTTCATTTAAAGCAGTAGTAACCGGTATCATTTTTACAAAAAGACTAACCCCCAAAATGACGTCACTAATGGACATAATTAAGACTGCTTCCACGCTCATACCCGAGTTCGATGGCAGCAGTGACAAGTTAAACGGAATAATCGCTGCCATTAAGGCTTAAGCGACAATAGTAAATGATGCTAATAGAGCGACTGCCATTCAAGTAATATTATCAAAACTTTCAGGAAAAGCTCGATCGGCCGTGGGTGAAAATCCACAGCAAATTCAAGACATTATCGATGGGCTAAAAGCAAGATGCTCGACATCCAACCCACCTGAAGTATTTCTGGCAAAATTAGCCAACGAAAGACAAACTGCGGAATTAGCTAAATACACGGAGCAAGTTGAAAAGCTCACTTTGCAACTTGAAAATTCTTACGTTGCAGAAAACGTTCCGATTGCTATTGCATCTAGGCTAGCTGTTAGAGCCGGTACAAACGCATTGGCAAACGGACTTAAAAATAGGGAATCACAACTAATAATTAAAGCCGGTAAATTCGAAACCTTTGCCGACGCGATAAGCAAGGCCAATGAAAATGAAAAAACTCAAGCGACTAATACAATTTTATATTACAAAAATCACTCTAACACAAACACCAGAGGCAACTACCGTGGGCGCTATAACCGAGGTAATGCACCTCGTGGCAGGAATACATACCACGGACGTAATCACGGTAACCAGAATAATTACAATTCATCTCGAGGTAGAGGTGGATATCGTAACGGATATGGGAACCGAAACCATTTTCAGTCGGAAAACATGCAGGCCCCCCAACCCCTGGACGTTGGGGGTATGACGGAAACCAGTTGGCCCAACGCAAACATTCCAACAGTCCAACCAGCAATTATCTCTACAAAACCCACAAGTAGCGCTAGCCAATATTGCAAGACGCTAAAATGTTACAATATAAGTACATCTTGTACGAATTTTATAAATATCAAACTATCTGCCTGCAATCAAGTGTGCACCCTTTCCCGATCAGAAAATCATATCAAGAAAATATCAAAATTATTTCTTGATTTGATATTTATATCATATAAGAATATAATTTTGATATATGTCGTTTAGAACGAATTAAGACTAAATTAAAATTATATCATGTTTTGATTTGTCAATAATTATATCAAATAATATAATATTTATATCAACCATATCGTATCTTTTCAACATAGTATATACAACAAAATATTATCTTTCCAAGATAGTTTGGCAAAGCTATAACGATATCACCAGAGATGGATCCTCCCAAGAACTGGCTCCAAATCGCATTACTAGTGGTCTTGTCTTGTCATATGTTGGAATGTAAATACATAAGATAATGTACGCTTTGTAAAGCTACTCGATGATTACAGATCACAACAGAGAAAATGTTCCGATGTAGTGCCACGAAGCAGCAAGTAGTTTTAAAGATTTGATTAGATAGGTTTCGGCATATGACAAGCTGAAAGAGCAGGAATGGAAGCAAAACCTGTAATAAGTGCAGGTAAACTACTAAAGAAGAGTCAAAGAGAGAAGAACATACGAAAGAATAGGAAAATGCATTTTAAGGGATCATCCATAAATGACGTAGCATTACATAGGGGAGGGGGAGTTTTGTATTTTGTGATGTTGTGTGACGACAGGGGGTCATGTCATGCTACCTAGTTTTTTTTTAAAGGGGAATAGGGGTTGACCTGATATCACGACAATCTTACCCGTTTCATCTAACATCGTTTTTTACGGGGTCCAGGGGGGGGGGAGTTACCGTCAAGCTACGTAATTACCAGGTGGGTATTTAGAGGTTTGTGACAAAATGCTACGATGGGGGAGGGGGATGTTAAAAATCACTCAAAAAATGCTACGTCATTTATGCATGGTCCCTTAAAACTGCGAAGGATGTGAAGTGAAAAACAGGAACGCCTTCGAAAAAATAAATGAACAAATTTTAAAATTATATGCTGAACTAACTGCGAGTTCTAACAAGTAGCTGCGTCGGTAATAAAAATTATAAAATTAGTAACACAGGGAAATTAAATGCTCATTTTTTGAGAGACACTTGTACTAAAGAGAATAATGAATTATCTTTCACAAGAAAATATTTGATTTATTAATTAAAAATAATAAAAAAATTGATTTTTGTGATAAAATTCTGATATTTTCAAATATATTTACTGCACTCAATTGGATATAAAATATCTTAAATATCCGTTTGTGTGATATAAATATTTTATCAAACCAAGATACAACCAAAATACATTATACTGAAAAAGACTGAGATATAATAAGATATAACCGATACATTTTCTTGGTACAAAAACTTGATATTTTAACAACTATCCAGCAATATTTTATATCAAACAGAGATATATATTTTGCCGTGATATAATATCTTATTTTGATATAATTTTGATGTGAATTTCTGATCGGGTTTGGTGGACACAGGAGCAGACATTTCAATACTAAAATCAAACATTGTGAATTCGTGTGAAATGGTTAATGTTAATGAGAACTGTTCACTCTCAGGTATTACCCAACAAAAATTACAAACTCTTGGAACAATTACTACAGATATCATTTGCCCAAACAATAATCTAATCCAACATAAATTTCAAATAATTAACGAAGACTTCCCAATCCCCACCGATGGAATTCTAGGACGGGATTTCCTTACTAAATTCCACTACAGTATTAATTATGATTCTTGGCTACTCACAGCAATACATGAAAACACCGAAATTGAATTTACCATACAAGATAACTTACTTGGACATTTCGTAATACGACCCAGATGCGAAGTTTTGAGAATTCTCGACTCTGGGTTACTTCAAGGAAACTACTTCATGGATTCGGCAGAAATTCTTCCAGGTGTTTTTATGGCGAAAGCTATAGTAAACTCCAGAAATCATTCAATAAAAATAATCAATACAAACCCTGAAATGATCAAAATTAGCAAAACCTTCGACAGAACATACGAACCACTGGAAAATTTTGAAATCTTTACTTTTAACAAGACTGATACACAGAATAATTCAATTTAGTCGTCAATAAGTGTGGACGTGTTTTGCATTCGCTCCCGGTATCGCGCGCTAAAGTTTGTTTAATTTTAATTTCACCAAGCGCCTCGTGCTAAAGTTTGTTTTGTTTCAATTTGACCGCGCGCCGCGTGCTAAAGTTTGTTTTGTTTTAAGTGACCGATTTTAAAAAAAGTGCGAACGATAATAAAATGAACTGCGAAATTTGTGCCTTGGACGCCTCTGCGGATTCGATTCTGTGGACGTGTGTTGGATGCCCAAGGAAGTATCATGCAGCTTGCATTGGCGTGACCGTGCAGCGGGGATCACTAAGGAGAAAGGACAGGAGATTGGTTGATGTCAACTCGTACATACTGCCATGCTGCGACTCGTGTCAGGAACTACTACATGGGAAAATTGCTTTCAACGGACTCGCCGAGCAGCAAAAACTTCTGGAAAAACAAATACGGGAGAATACTGAAGTGATTCATCAACTAACATTTCAGCAAAACAAGCCGGACCTAGTACATGAGGCACTCGAAGGCCTAGAAATACTTCTCACTACTGTTAAACAGGAATTGATTGCAATCAACAAAAATAGTAGTCTAGCCGGCAGTGTTATTGCAATAAAAAACCACGTTACCTCTCTGCTTGACACAGCAATTAAGTCAACATCAGATAGTGTATACGAATCGTTAAAAACAGTTACTTCGGAATTATCCGCTGATTTGCGTGACATGAACGCGGAAATAAGTCAGCTTAGTCAGCTGTCTTTAGACACAGCCAACAGAAATCCTCCAAATTCCACCCTAGGATACGAGATTCTCGACGAGTTGAAGTCGGTCTCAGTTGCCCTCAATGAAAACAAAAGCACCAGGCAACTACGGTCGTCACATGAATCAACGTTGCTGCCAGAAATTCTCAACGAGGTTAAATCGATGTCAGCATATGTATATGCGAATAATAAGACCGCGCAATTGCTATCGCCGAATGACTCACGCCCCAGTTTGGAAATTGAATTAAATAACGCTATTAACTCAGGATGGCGTTTCTTGGGCACGAAAAAAGTATGGAAAGCTGACTGGAGTGAGTACGATGCGCGAGAAATAAATCGATTGAATCAACAAAAACAGGCGGATAAGGCTAGAAGTAGTAAAAAGAAACAAATATTTAGAAACCGGAATACTAATATTAAAAACAACAACAATATTTTTCCACCTGATCGGAGACCCCCTGCAACAATAAACGATCGTTATTATGGCCCGCCGGCCAATTTTTCCAATCGTAACTTTTTTAATCGTGCCAGTAGCTCCAGTCATAACCAAAACCGTCATCCCAATCATAGCTGCAACACGAATTATCTACCACCGGATAGAGTGCTTCTTGCAGCAGCCAAGGATCGTTTTTCCGGCCTACCTACAAATTATATTCCATCGATTCAATTTACACGAGGCGAGATTTTGAATCCCTACCCAGCACGTGATACATCAAGATCATCGCAACAATTAAATGCAGTAAATACGGAATGTTCGCCATCATCATCACCGTGTGAGGCATGCCGCTTTCAACATTCGTGTTTTCGGTAGTTTCGACACTTTCCTTAGAAGAAGAAAAAGACGAGTTTGCTGTTGAGCACAGTGTTTTCCAAGAATTAGATAATGATGGTAGACTTTCCAGTACAAAAAAGACTGCGACAGAATTATTAATGTATTGTCAAAATTTTAATAGGATGAAAAGTCCAGCCAAAATGGTAGAAATTCATAAACGTATATTAGGTTCGTCATTTTTGGTTATATTAGGAACTGAAACTAGCTGGGACGATAGCGTAAAAAGTGAAGAAATTTTCGGCAGTGGTTTTAACGTATTCAGAGACGATCGAAATCTTCACGAATCTCAAAAGAAGTCTGGCGGGGGAGTCCTTGTGGGTATTTCGGCTCAATTTAATTCAGAAATTCTAGTCACAGTGAAGTTTAAGGAATTTGAACATGTGTGGGTTAAATCAAACATTGCCGGCGAAATGCATGTTTTTGCCTCTGTATATTTCCCACCAGAGCATGCTAATATAACATCGTACGAAGCTTTTTTCCAAATTGCTGAACAAATTTTATCTGAACTCCCAGCCGAGGTTAAAGTTCACATTTACGGAGACTTTAACCAACGCAACGCAGTTTTTATTCCGGACTCTGAAAACGAACATATTTTAATCCCAGTCGTGGGAGAAAACGAAACATTGCAGTATATTTTCGAAAAAACTGCTAGCATAGGACTAAATCAAATAAATCACGTAAAAAATCGACAGAATTGCTATCTCGATCTTTTATTTACAAACATTCAGGAAGACTTCTGTGTATCTGAATCTCTAACTCCTTTGTGGAAAAATGAAGCATTTCATACTGCTATTGAATTTTCCTTATTCATCCATGAAATTCAAAAACCCAGCGATTGTGACTTTGAAGAAGTCTTTGAATACCATAAAGCCAATTATGACAATATCAGGCGGAAGCTAAGTAGTGTCGACTGGCAAAATAGCCTTAGAAATGAAGAAAATATTGTAACCGCAGTGGACGTATTTTACAAAATTATTTTCAAAATAATTTATGAAGAGGTGCCTATTAAGAAAAAAAGACGACACGGCAACTCGAAGCATCCCGTTTGGTATAATAGACAAATTAAGAGTTTGAAAAATAGGAAGCAAAAAGCCCATAAGCTATATAAGAAAAACCAAAATAATGAGGACTTGGAAAAATATTTCGACATTTGCCATAAACTAAATATGGCCATAGATTCTGCACTTGCGGATTATAATCCAAAAACGGAACAGCAGATCAAATCTTGTCCAAAGAATTTTTTCAACTACCTCAAAACTAAATTAAAATCAGACAATTTCCCATCAACAATGCACTTGGATGACAACGTACGTGATAACTCGGAAGAAATCTGCAACCTATTTGCAACATTCTTCCAAGAAATATATACGACTTTTTCTGAACAAGACCGTGATCGCGATTACATCGCTTTTCTTCCCGATTTTCCTTTGGATATTAGTGTCAATCATGTCATAGTGGAAGACATTTTCAATTCTCTAAAACATTTAGATGTATCAAAAGGTTCTGGCCCTGATGGAATCCCACCATTATTTATGAAAAACCTAGCAACCGAGTTAACTGGCCCATTGTTCTGGCTGTTTAATATGTCTTTGCAATCTGGACAGTTCCCTAAAATATGGAAAAAATCTTTTTTAGTGCCTATATATAAATCTGGCAAAAAATCTGACGTGCGTAATTATCGTGGTATAGCCATAATCTCCTGTATTCCGAAACTTTTCGAATCAATCATTAACGAAAAAATATTTCTTCAAATAAAAAACAGAATTTCCAACCTCCAGCATGGCTTCTTCAAAGGTCGTTCGACCTCAACAAACTTACTAGAATTTATTAATTATACACTGATTGCAATGGATAATGGAAACTACGTGGAGGCACTTTATACAGACTTTAGTAAAGCATTTGATCGCATTGACATCCCAATGTTACTTTATAAATTGACAAAGATCGGCATTGAGCCTGGGCTACTTACATGGTTAGAATCATATCTCTCCGAACGTCAGCAAATAATTAAATTTAAAGGAAAGCAATCTAATCCAATTAAAGTCACCTCAGGAGTTCCACAAGGCTCTCATTTAGGCCCTCTATTGTTTATTTTATACGTGAACGATATCTCCTTCATTCTCAAAAAACTGAAAATACTAATTTATGCGGACGATATGAAACTTTATTTGGAGATAAGAAATGCCGAGGATATTAATACATTCCAAAACGAAATACAAATTTTCCACATGTGGTGTCAAAAAAGCCTCTTACAACTGAACGTGAAAAAGTGTAATTCAATAACCTTTAGTAGAAAACGACAAACACCGAATGTTGAGATTACCTTAGGAAATCAGACTGTAGTAAAATGTGAAAGAATTAGGGATTTAGGTGTTATATTATATTCAAAGTTAAATTTTATTGATCATTATAACACAATTATACACAAAGCTAACAACATGCTCAGTTTTATAAAACGCTTTAGCTATCATTTTGAAGATCCTTATACAATAAAAATATTATATATTGCATATGTTAGGTCGATATTGGAATATTGCAGTATTATTTGGTGCCCTTTTTCAAGCAGACATGAAGAACGAATAGAATCGGTACAAAAACAGTTTTTAATATTTGCCCTTCGTAAATTAGGATGGACAGCATTCCCTCTGCCATCTTATGAAGCACGCTGCTTGCTTATCAATATTCAAACATTAAAGGAGCGTCGCGAATTTGCAATGCTCTCATTCATTAATAATATCGTTTCGCATCGTATCGATTCAGCTGAAATTTTATCCAAATTGAACTTTTATGCACCTTCACGACAGCTACGAAATCGAAGTATATTTTCAATAACTCCTTTTCGCACAAACTATGCAAAATATAGCCCCATAAATCGAATGATGTCTATTTATAATCACTATTGCGACTCAATTGATTTTACAATGTCTAAACTGAAACTAAAGCAATATTTTATACACAAAAGAAATTCTAACGCGTAAGAGGATGATTCAGTAAAAGCCGAAATTGCTTCATTTATACTAAATTCACGAAATATACACATTAGTAATTAAGGAAATCTGTAGTCTACATCGATTGACGAAATAAATAAATAAATAAATAGACACGAACGGCTTTTAACCTAACTGAAACTGGATGGAGTTCCAAATGAAGCTAAACAAAGCTCAAAGTTTAGTGACATATTTGCGCTCCAAGATGACAGCCTAACGTGCAATAATTTTAAGCAAGATATATTGCTAAGTGACCAAACGCCAGTCTACACTAAAAATTACCGTATTCCCGAAGTCCACCGTAAAGAAATAGATGGACAGGTGAACAAATTACTAAAAGACAACATTATTCGCCCGTCTGTATCACCCTACAATTCCCCAATCTTGCTCGTGCCTAAATAGTCTAACGAAGGCACGAATAAAAATGTAGTCTTGTAGTCGATGTCAGACGATTAAACAAAACTATCGTTGCCGACAAATTTCCGCTCTCCAGAATCGACGACTTCCCGATCAGAAACACATAACAAAAATATTTCAAGACTATATCTCGAGCTGTTACGTGTTATAATTTTCTGTTATTTTAACTACTAACGAGACCAGATTTATAACACAGCTTATTATGAAACTTGCATTCTGTTATAATCTTGTTATTGCATTCTGATCGGGATTCTCGACCAACTGGGTAGAGCTAAGTATTTTACGACACTAGATTTAATGTCTGGTTTTCATCAGATAGACTTAAATGATTCTTCAAAAAATATACTGCCTTCTCCACCACAAACGGTCATTACGAATTTAATAGACTCCCATTTGGCCTGTGTTAAGCCAAAGAGGACCAAGCGCCATTTGGAGGTACCTTCATTAAAATCGCTATCGCAGCTAATGTAGCACTATAAACACCTACATCAATTTATTTCTGAGAACTGAAATAGTAATCGATAGCAAATAAGTACCCTTATACTACGTTCACACTACGAGTTAAAACGTGTTTTAACGCTATCTTGATGACTTTTTTCTTGTCGCTAATTATTATAACGTGTTTTAACTCTGTAGTGTGAACATAGTATTAAACTTTCTATGATAATGGTAAATAATCGAAAAATTATTTTTTTCATTAAAAATACCAGGAAAAAATTATGGCGCTCAGTTCGCTTTGGCTTAACGCAGGTCATTTGGACTCAACATTTCACCGAACAGCTTCCAACGGATGATGACCATAGCTTTGAGCGGTCTTCCTCCGGAATACGCTTTCCTTTATATCGACGATATTATTATCGTTGGGTGTTCAATAAAACATAATCTTTTGAATCTCGGAAGTCTTTCAAAAACTCCGAGAATTTAACTTGAAATTGAACCCGTCGAAGTGTATGTTTTTCCGTGGTGATGTAACCTATCTTGGGCATCACATATCTAGTAAGGGAATTCAGCCCGATAAGTCAAAATATTTAGCAATATTGAATTACCCTGAACCACAAAATGCGGATGAAGTGAGACGATTTACTGCTTTATGTAATTATTACAGAAGATTTATTCAATATTTTTCCGAATTAACTGCTTCCTTAAACAAACTTTTAAAGGTATTAAATTTGAATGGGGCGCTAACTGCAAAAGGGCATTTGAACATCTAAAACAAAACAATTAATCCAACTAAAATCAGCATACAACCATCTTACGCTAAACCACTAACAGCTGCAAAACCAACATCTCCGGATCAAGCACCAACAACCAGCAACAACAACAACGAAACAAATGCGGAAAAATACGAACATACAATAACGACCCATAAGAGTAAGACACAAACTAGAACATCCGACCGCGAGCAGCAGGAAAGTAGTACGGATGAGGACATGGACGTGAACGATAACGCGAAAGAAGACAAACGAATCGAAGCTAAACTTGCAGAGGACAACACTGGCAATATATCTCCCCCTAGAAAAAGGATCTCAACATGCAGCAGAAAAGCTGCGCCTGAACGAGACAAAAAAAATTTAGTTGTTTTTCTTTATTTATTGTAAAAAAACGAACAATCGGCCTCGTCGAGCTACCGCATTTGGGCCTAAATAAATTTATTACTAAAAAAAACTAGAAGTGGGATGAAAACAGTTTCGAATTTTGCACGAATAACACCTCGAAGCTGTATTGGACTCACTATTCCATATCACCGGAACGCGAATTTCGTAAGAAACAATTCATAAGGTATAAGGATAACTGGCATGACTTGGAAGCACATGTGACTCGGTTTACTATATCCAATTTTTTCAGGAATCTGTGATAAAAGACATCTTTGAATTCCAAAACCAATCGAACGTTCTGTTTTCATAAGGTCCATCAATAAAGGTGAAACACCAGATAATCTTAAACGACGCCGTCTAGAACAGAATGAAAAAAATTAGAAATTGTATATTAACAAGACATTTTTCAAATCGGATATTCCCAAACCTTTCACAACATTCTGAAACAATAGTTCTCAGATTCGTACAATTCGTTTTATTCCTTTACTTTATTTAAATCATATTTTTCAGTTCATTCATTTCAATGATTTTATTCACATTATTTATATTATTTATTTTGAATGGTTGGCTAATTTTTGATAAAAGATCATTTCATTTTATGCATTTATTTCCTTCGGCAATTTTAATTTATATTATTAATTTAATTATTTTTTTTCAGTTCACATATTTTATTCGTTTTATTTATGTTACTGAATCTGTTAAGTCATTTCTTTTATTCATTTCATTCAATTGGTTCATTTGAATTATTTTATCTTGTTTCTTTTTTTAAATTTATAGCTTTCTTACATTGTCTAATTTTTAATTTAATGAGTTGAACGAATTTGATTTATTTGTGTTATTATTTCGATTTATTTTAATCATTCTACTTCTACTCAAAACTCCCACCTCTAGTTAGTTACCTACTTCGCATGAGTTCTGCAAACTGATGAATGATCCAATAGTGATATGTGCTAGAATTTGGAGCTCATTTCCTTATTTTAATTTTGAATTGGATTTCTGGTAGAGGTTCGACTGTAAAACAGTTATTTTATTTTATGCTTGAAATTTATGTTGTTTCGTTTATTTCCTGAACCTAGAAACTGGTTTCTCAAAAAAACCACAGAGGGGAGCGCGGACTATCCAAGATGCAGCTCGGATTGCGCAAAGGAGCATCGACAGTGGGTGCAATTCGAACAGTGCTCAAGAGTTCTGAGAAGGCGTCTAAACAGAAGTGAAGAGGAGATCGATAATGTACTGTGGTTACGATAGATGTTGTTAAGTGAAATGAATTACATAAATTAATTGAACATCCCCAATTAGTACAATGCCAAACACATCTGATCTCGCTCGATCAGCCGCACAATCAGTAGCTCTCCTTATCACCTATCCATCTGATAGTGTGAAAGAGAGATTAGAATAGGCTTTTTATTACGCTTTTCTTGCTGTCTGTACATACGATAAAACCAGTGTATCATAGCCAGTCTAGTTCAGTTGCAATAAACCTACCTATATCTTCGCATCAAACCTCTGTATCATTCTGATAGGAAGCAGAGCAAATAAATTAATAATTGTTCCTGACACTTAGATCGACCAATTCTTAGTTCGAAATCCAACACAAAGTGGTCCTTCGAGCCGGATGCGAAGGTCTTATTGGCGGTCTAGTGATAAAGTTGAAATCAGTTCGCCAAAGTGCGAAATTACGTACAAGTTTCAAATCGTTCGAAACGATATCGCGGGTCGAATAGATTCAGTTTCGCTCATGTCGAAAGAGAACTACCGAAGACAATAGGCGGCTGTGCGGTACCGTCTTAATGGCAAAGAAGTGGATAATTCAGTGATCTAAAATCCTAAACAAACAGTTCAAAGAAATAAAAGAGTTATACCCGCTTAGTTCGGAAAAATAAAAGTGCGCGTTATTGCAAGGCACAAGTGAGTGTGTATCGGCGTGGTTTGAGTTGCATCGACCGCGTGGTGACGAGTTGGCTTGGCTTGGGTCGACTGGACAAAGAAGTCGTGTACAAAGGACAGTGGGACAATAGGAGTGCCCGCGAGGTGGACAGCGTACCCACGCGCTCTGATCAATTGTAAGTAGAAAGCGAGTTGAAGCACTAACCCAATTGATAGACGGATTTAGCAGTAATTTTGAGATTTGCGGTTCGATGAGTTTTGAGACTTGAGCATGCGATTGGATGATTGATGATAGTAACTAACACGTGGTGAAGGATATAAATTATTGCTGGCATTATTCCTTGCTATCATACTCGGTCAAATTTTCGCTCTTTTCTGGCGAGTAAAATCTCAATTTTGAATTCCGGTTCGTGTAGTGACCAAATAGCAGCATGGCGCCTACATTGAGATCGCTATGCAAGCAGGAGCGCTTTTGCTTAGATACTATGCGAAATTTATTAGAATTTGTTCAAAATTATAACATGATGCGGGACAAGGATCAACTTGCGGTGTGGCGAGAAAGGTTAGAAAAGACGTTTGAAAAATTCCAAAGCAATCGTTTGCAGATGGATCTTTTAGAGGAAGATGGGCAAGACCTTGATGATACTTCATTAGCTGGTGCCGAAGAAGGTGCAAGTATGCTCGAAACTGGGATCAAGGCAGATGCCAGCCGTAAAGCACGTGATGAGTTTGAGATGAATTATGTGAGGGTGAAAAGTTTTCTTCTTGCTGCCGAACGCACTGCCAATCCTCCATTAGAGAATCCAATAGTACTTGCTCCTACGAACACTCGTAATCCTGACCAGTTTAGTTTAAGAATCAAACTCCCTGAAGTCAAACTACCTTCGTTTGATGGATCCCTTACAGAGTGGCTCACGTTTCGGGACACTTTTAAAAGCTTGATCGATTCCAATCCACAGCTGTCGGATATCGATAAGTTTTCTTACCTGGTCGCATCACTTTCGAAGGAAGCGAAACGAGTTGTCGAATCAATTGAAATTACTTCAGCAAATTATTCCGTGGCCTGGGACTTGCTGAAACGCCGTTTCGACAATAAAAAGCTGGTGGTCAAAACATATCTCGATTCGCTTTTCTCTGTAGAACCAGTCAGACGAGAATGCTACGATTCCCTCGTTAAGCTGATAGACGATTTCGAACGTAATCTGAGGATGATCGAGAAGATGGGGATAGACATTGAGGGTTGGAGCATCCTACTGGCTCACATGGTTTGTTCGCGTCTCGACTCGTCCACGTTGAAGCAGTGGGAAAATTACAACCAGTCCACGGAGGCACCCGAGTACAATAATCTAATCGAGTTTCTACGACGTCATAGCACAGTTTTGCAATCGATCGCGCCAGGAAAATCTCGTACCACCGATCCTTCACGGTCGGAGCCCATCCGGCCACAGAAGTCAAGGTTCAGTAGCATACATTCCGTTACCAGTTCAGCACCAAGGCCCTGTCCATTCTGTAAGCAGTCGACTCATTCGCCATTCAAATGTGAAGCTTTTAGAAATTCGCCAATCCAGCAAAGGTACGAGTTAGTGAAGAGAAAGGCACTATGTATTAATTGCCTCTCACCACCAAATCAAGAACTGTTCATCCAGTGCGTGTCGTGTTTGTGGACAAAAACACCACACTATGTTACACCAACAAACTAACAATCGTAGTCCCAATATAAGCTAAGCATTTAAATCGGCTTCTAGTTCGCTCGTCTCTGATCAAACTCAGTCCCAAACTCAGAACAATCGAAACACGACTAATGTTTCGAATCAGACTTCCTCGCCAACTGTTCCTACCGACGTTCAAGTCCCATCAACATCGTCATCGCTCAGCCATTGCTCCACCTCCTCGGTTGCCAATGTTCGTCAGATTCCATCGACTGTCCTACTGCAGACAGCGTTAGTGAAAGTTTTCGATCCCACTGGATACTTCTTATGGGCTAGAGTTCTACTTGATCCCGCATCGCAGCTCAACGTTGTTTCTGAACGCTTCGTGCAGCGTTTAACTGTTCGAAAGGTCAAGGACCATCACGTTATTGGGGGTATTCGCAAGGCCACTATCCTATCTACACACTCAATCGTAGCTCGTATTCAATCACACTATACTGAGTTCAGTGCAGATCTTAAGTTCCAAATTCTGGAGGAAATCACTCGCGAACTTCCCAACAACGCCGTTGATACCTCTGAGTGGGTTTGGCCTACTGACATTGTTCTTGCTGATCCTAAATTCCATGAACCGGCATATGTTGATATGATCATAGTAATGGAGATTTACTACGATCTTCTCCTCGAAGGACTAATCCGGTTAGGCCCAGGAAAGCCGGTGTTGCAGCAAACTACCCTGGGTTGGGTAGTGTCCGGAAGAGTAGGAATCCAGCAATCTTATCAATCGACTCCAAACCTCGTCAATGTATGTAGTACAGAACCGTTGGACGACCAACTAGCAAAGTTTTGGGCAGCTAGAATCTTGCCAGTCTTCGAGCATCATGTCCGTAGAAGAAACAGTCTGTGATGCACACTTCGCTGCAACAACGAGCAGAGACGCTACCGGTCGGTTCGTTGTAGTTCTCCCAAAGAAGCCATCCGTTATGCCACTACTAGGAAACTCGTATGAAATTGCCAAACGCCGTTTTCTTTCCCTAGAACGTCGTCTACAAGCCAATCCACTACTTCGGTCAGCGTATGCGGCATTCATCGATGAGTACCGCAACCTAAAACATATGCAAGAAGTAACCGAGTCACAAATCCTCACGTCCCCGTCGTACTATCTTCCACATTATTGCGTCGTGCGTCCTGATAGTCTCACCACCAAGCGACGTGTTGTATTTGATGCATCGTGTACGACCGACACTGGCATTTCACTGAACGATGCATTGATGGTGGGTCCGGTGGTGCAGGAAGATCTTGTCTCAATAATATTGCGTTTTCGGATGCCCCGGTATGCCATTATTTCGGACGTGGAAAAAATGTACCGGCAAGTGTTAGTCCATTCGTCCGATCAGCCACTCCAGCGAATTCTCTGGAGAAAGGAACCGTCCGAACCAATACAGATCTACGAGTTGATGACAGTGACCTACGGCACCTCAGCTGCACCATACCTGGCGACGAAATGTCTGCAACAGCTTTCTAAACTGGGCCAATCATCGCATCCTACTGCTGCACAAGTAATTGCAAAAGATTTCTATATGGACGACATGATCAGTGGCACCGACACAATCGAAGAAGGAAAGATTTTATGCACGGAACTCCTACAATTGCTTCAATCTGCTGGGTTTAGTCTACGAAAATGGTCGTCCAATAGCCAAGAAATCTTGGCACACATTCCAGCCGATCGTCATGATGAACGCACCGTACTCGACTTGGATACGACTTGGATCTCCTACTGTAAAAACCTTAGGGCTCAAGTGGGAGCCTGCTTCCGACATGTTCGGATTTCAAGTCCCAACGTGGAATGAAGGGACCATTATCACGAAACGAATCGCCCTGTCCGATGCTGCTCGGTTCTACAATCCTTTAGGACTCGTTGGACCCGTAATCGTTCTAGCCAAGGTCTTCATGCAGGAATTGTGGGGGAACCAAAAATCGTGGGACGAACCTCTAGAAGATGAACTCCAACGACGCTGGCTGCAGTTCAGGACGGAACTAGCAGATGGGTTGTTTCTGTGCCGTTTCCGACAGTCATCGAAATGCATGGGTTTTGCGATGCCTCAGAAAAGGCTTACGGTGCTTGCATCTACTTACGTGCTGTGTCCGCTACTGGCGATATCTCCGTTCGACTTTTCACAGCGCCGTAAACATGGATTAACAAATTACAATGCACACGCATGCATAAAAATAAATATATTTTTTTCAAACGCAACACTCTTAAGCAGCACACACCGTATTGAATTAAATCCAAACCACCCCACCCACCCACTTTGCAAATCATTCTGTGATACCGTGTTGGTACCCGAAAAATCCGCACACGGCCACCGCTGCCGAAAATGCATAGCGTCTACCGCTTAGTGTAGTGCCTAGACACTGCAGCCATGATCTTACCCGTTCGACATAAGAACAAAAACTGATTCAAATGGGTACGCGTCACCTCTATTTATAAACTAACCGTATATGGTTTAGTCACTTAGGTGCTAGTGCGAGTGTGTGCGAATGCCAACGTTGCCGAAAATCGATAGCGCTTATTGCATCGCCCGGAGAAGATGTTGCTCGTATGGGATAAGAGCAACAACTGATTTAAACGGACATGCGTTGCTTCTATTTAAGTCAAAGATAGCACCTCTTGGTGATAGTAAGAAGCAGAAAAAGATTTGCTTACCTCGCTTAGAGCTCTCATCTGCACTGCTACTCAGCCACCTCTACCAGAAAGTTAAGGAGAGCTTAAAAATGGAAGTGAAGAGTTTTTTCTGGACCGATTCGATTTTACCACAACTGCATCCCGCAAAATCGCACAAATCGGAGGTCTGGTTTTCTGCAAACGAGCGAAATGAATGAAGCGATAAAGGTACTAGTTCGAATAGCTCAGCAGGAAACTTTCGCAGAAGATATAAAAGCCATAACCGCTACTGGACAACTGAAACCTAGCTCCAGGCTGAAGATGCTAGCACCGATCCTCCGAGACAACATCTTACGGGCTCAGACACGCACCCGTTGCTGAAGACCGAAAACATCCCATGATTCTTTCGTCGAACCATCCGTTTACAGAGTTGGTCGTGGTCCATTACCACGAGAAACTACTTCATGCTGGCCCGCAATTGCTAATTGCAGCAATGCGAGAAAGGTTCTGGCCCTTACGAGCACGCAACGCTGCCCGGAAAGCTGTACATCGATGTGTGAAATGCTTTCTCTGCAAACCTACTATCCTCGAACAACTGATGGGGGATTTGCCTGCTGAACGTGTGACTCCAACCTATCCGTTTTTGAGTACCGGAGTTGACCTTTGTGGGCCCTTCTTCTATCGCCACAACAACCGAAAATCGCCACCAATCAAAAGCTACGTTGTTATCTTTGTGTGTTTCGTAACAAAAGCTGTACATATAGATTTGGTGGCTGACCTTTCTACCAACGCATTCATATCAGCCTTGAGGCGGTTTGTCGCACGCCGTGGCAAACCAGCAGTAATCGAATGCGATAATGCAAAAATTAAAGGGTTGTGTACAGGACACGACCACGGTGACATTAAAAATGCAGCTTTTTTCAAGAGCGTGCAAATGAATTTTATCTACCACACATATCGACTCACGTTCTTGTTCACTCGCCTGTTTTCATATGTTACAATTTCCAATTAATTGAACATCCCCAATTAATACAATGCCAAACACATCTGATCTCGCTCGATCAGCCGCACAATCAGTAGCTCTCCTTATCACCTATCCATCTGATAGTGTGAAAGAGAGACTAGAATAGGCTTTTTTATTACGCTTTTCTTGCTGTCTGTACATACGATAAAACCAATGTATCATAGCCAGTCCAGTTCAGTTGCAATAAACCTACCTACATCTTCGCATCAAACCTCTGTATCATTCTGATAGGAAGCAGAGCAAATAAATTAATAGTTGTTCCTGACACTTAGATCGACCAATTCTTAGTTCGAAATCCAACAGATGTTAAGAATGCATTTATCAGCGCCACCTGGGAAACCACCGTTGCAGCGCTGCACATAATGAGGGTTTCCGACTATCTATTTCAGATCCTGAAGAGCTATTTCTAGAGCAGAGCGCTGCTATACGAGACGAGCGAAGGGCAGAAATCAATGCGAGCGAGCGTTCTTCAAGGCTCCATTATTGGTCCAACACTTTGGAACGTGATATACGATGGGGTTATAACTCTGTGGCTTCCCAGTGAAAATCGTGGGTTTCGCGGACGACGTGTAACTAATGGTGATGACACTTGTAAAAGTTGAGGAGTCGGTGACGCAGAGAATAGACGTGATCGAGAGCTGGATGAACGGGGTCAATCTGGAAATAACTCACCACAAGTTGTTGGTCAGTAACAGTAAAGCGTTATCGCCGGCATGAACCCTATCTGCAGCACTAGGGCTGAGGACTCAAACTAAATGTGACAACTTGGGTGCATAGGAAGCATGGAGAGGTGAACTTCCATTTAATGCATATCTGTGCGGGCAAGAATGCTTCCGGAAGTACTTGCATCGATTTGAACATGCTTCATCACTCCTTTGCCCGGAGTGTGTGAACGTGCAGACACCGGAACACGTGGTCTTCGAATGCCCTAGGTTCGAAGAAGTTTTCGTAGGGCAGGCATACCCCTACGAAAACTTCTTGTGACTGTTGATAGTATCATCGAAGAGATGTACCACGACGAGCATACCTGGGATGCTGTCAACAGAGTGGTTACGAGTATACTCTCCGAGCTGTAGAAGAAGTGGCGAAGGGACCAACAAAGTAGCGTCTTTGGCTAGAAAGCCGCCGTGAAACCACAAATTGAGATTCGAAATAAATTCCGCCGCCGGGAAACTCTCCGTCGGTGTAGAGTATGTCCACCGCCGGGGACCGGTTGAGTAGTACGCGACGTAGAACCGAGTTCGGGTCATCTGGGCGCCAGTGAACTGGACGTCAGGTTTAACCAGAATCGCCGGACCGACCACAACACCCTACCAGATAGCTCGTGAGTAGAGTAGATGCACAGCCGGGGATCAGACCGAGCAGATCGATTTGAATAGCTAGCAGTGATTAATTGGAGTGCCGCTGAACCGGGAGCTACGCTCCACCCGGCATAGCTGAATAGAACATAGCACCTACTGGCTGGCCCGCAGAGTAGGCTAGGTCCACCGCCGGGGCCAGACCGAGTAGATCGGAACAAAGCGGTGAGCTAAATGGCTCACGGAAACGAACATCGGTATCGGGAGAAATCTACCGCTCGGATTCTCTCGTCGGTGAATTCTTCTTTGGAAGTAGGCTAGACGATGGGGACTGGACCGAGTAGTTCGCGAACAAGTCGGGAGCTCAACAAGTAAGTGGTGCTGAACGGTACGAGAAGGGATTTTCGGAGCTGAATGGCACAAGGGAGCCGAAGGGCTAGGTAAATTAGACATTCTGAAGTTTGCCGCCCAGATTGTCTTTGTAGGGGAAGAGCACTAAGTTTCGACCCACAGCTACTTTCCCGATTGCCAGGCAGAAATTGCCAGCTTGTGTAGATGGTGGAGAACTGGTGGTGTGTCGAGGAGCAGTTCTGTAACCCTACTGAAGGAACTAACTACTAAGTAGTGCATTTAGAGTGGGTGCTATGCACATAAAAAACCCCTCCCCGAACTAATGACGTAAGGTAGTGCTGGGAAGGACTCAGGTTTTGGGCAAGAGCAGTCAGTCAGGAAGGTTTCAGTTTTTAGCGAGTCGGTTGGCAACCCAAACCCGTTCCCTGAGACGTTTGGGTTTTGTACATTTTTTTTCCTGCAGTCTCAGGGGTTTTTTGGAAGTTTTTTTTTGCTGTCCTCTAAAAACAAAAAACACACACATTCAGACATTGCACAGTGTTTTAAAACGTCGTTTTCGTGCTCAAAATTAATAGCGTCCAAACCGTTGACTTTAGAAGTATAGTTTGTTCGGAAAAGTTGTTGTTCTTATGGTTGCGCATCCACAGGAGTATACCGTTCAGTGATTAATTCACCTATGAGTGATATACGAAATTTATTTTCCGAGCTAATTAAGATAGAGACTTTGTATCTTCGGAAAAGTTGTAGCAAATGTTACTACAAAAGAAATTGCTTAAGACACCATATATCAATCCTTAATAGTTTACAAGTTAGGGAACATATTATACGTTAGACCCCTTAAAATTAGTTTTTTCATGATATTTTTTTCAGACATGCTCCTATCATTTTGGAATCTTCCAGAAAGTTGTTTGCGGTATCGAAACACATATTTTTGCCGAACATTGTTACTTCCTATCTGTTGAATTTAAAACGATTTTTTACGATATTTTTGGGGTAACTTCCACCAGGTCGTTGAGATTTTTCTGAGGTGAAAAAATCTGTGGTCACGTCTTCCTTCGGAAGGGAAGTAAAGCCGTTAATCAACGGTCCATGAGTTGATGGATCAATATATAGTCCAGATAGTGGAATCATCTCTCTGGCGTCGGTAAAGAAGAAGTAGAATCCTTCTTCTATACTTACTAACAAATATCCTCCTCCTGTGATACTTGTGGAGTGCGCAGTAGTATATACGGCCTCTAGCAAAAGCAAGTATAGGACTAAACATTCCTTCCCTTTCCTTCCGCGATCTACGTTCGGGCCTGGCCGGCGCCGGTATTGGTCAATAAATTCTTTAGGATTACCAAGAGTTGCATAATCGTTTTCTCCATCATCTTCAAAGCTTCCGCTAGAAGAGCTTTGGCGTCTTCTAAAAAACGTTTTTAGATTACTTTAGATACTTTTTTTAGCCATCCCCGAGCTTCAGTCACGACAGGATCCACATTGTGAACAGGCGACGTTTATCAACTATGCTATATTTCACCCTAAGGAGGAAAATTAGGTAAAAACCAAAATTTCTCACTAGGGTGAAAATTTGTTGGTAAAAACCAGTCTTTGTACAGGAGGGCACAAATCCTTATTTCATACTATGTTGCGTTTCGGCTTCGCCTCTTCAGAAACCGACACTAACGTATTGTCGGAATAGATTAGCGCCGGCTTGACGCAAATCCCTTAAAACTAAAACACACTATGTGTTTCAATCAAACGACTGATCAAACGTGATGTCCCGTTCGAGCAGAAGTTCTGTTTATGCCGATGAGACACAAGTGAAGCCGAAACTTGTCTTGGCTTAGCAGGCCTATGCGAAAGCACTATGCTATATTTCACCCTAAGGAGGAAAATTAGGTAAAAACCAAAATTTCTCACTAGGGTGAAAATTTGTTGGTAAAAACCAGTCTTTGTACAGGAGGGCACAAATCCTTATTTCATACTATGTTGCGTTTCGGCTTCGCCTCTTCAGAAACCGACACTAACGTATTGTCGGAATAGATTAGCGCCGGCTTGACGCAAATCCCTTAAAACTAAAACACACGATGTGTTTCAATCAAACGACTGATCAAACGTGATGTCCCGTTCGAGCAGAAGTTCTGTTTATGCCGATGAGACACAAGTGAAGCCGAAACTTGTCTTGGCTTAGCAGGCCTATGCGAAAGCACTATGCTATATTTCACCCTAAGGAGGAAAATTAGGTAAAAACCAAAATTTCTCACTAGGGTGAAAATTTGTTGGTAAAAACCAACGACGTTTATCAAGCTCCTTTATAAATGTCACGAAAGACATTAACAAACCTTCTGGTGGGATTTCCATCATCAAGTTTGCAAGTATCCACTGATGGTTTAAATTTCACTTGACACACTTCTCGAACGCACGATATGCTACGTTTCGTACTTTGATCTTGGTTGTGGTCAAAGTTCCCTTTTCCTTTTTTTTGGACATCGATGAATATGTTTTATGCAATTTATCATGAAACGATGAAGCTACTTATCGCAGTGCGCTTGAATATTTCATTTGGGGGGAGGGGGGGGGGGGGATATTGGGATATTGTTTTGAACATAACACTCGGGGAGAATCGCGTCGACTAACAATCGGGCGACTATATAAAAGTTAAAAGCTAGTACTTTCAGTATGTGTATTTGCTCCTTAACAAGTTATTTAAAGTGGAAATTACACCAAAAATATCGTAAAATTTGAAATATCTTTATAAATTCAACAGATAGGAAGTAACTATGTTCGTCAAAAATATGTGTTTCGATACCGCAAACAACTTCGTGGAAGATTCCAAGAAGATAGGAGAATGTGTGAAAAAGTTATCATGAAAAAAACTAATATTAAGGGGTCTACCGTATAATATGTTCCATAACTTGTAATCTATTAAAGCTAGATATATGGTATCTTCAGCAATTTCTTTTGCAATAACATTTGCTACAACTTTGCCGAAGACACAAAGTCTCCATCTTAATTAGTTCGGAAAATAAATTTCGTATATCACTTATAGGTGAATTAATCACTGAACGGTATACTCCTGTGGATGCGAACAGCAACTTCTTCGAATAAACGATACTTCTAAAGTTAACAGTTGAGACGCTATTAATTTTGAGCATGAAAACGACGTTTTAAAAAACTGTGCATTGTCCTTATTCGTTCAGCTGAGTCGATTGGTAAATTGGTAAATTTTTCGTATTGTAACATGAAGATATGTTTTTTCTTCCATGAGAAACTATCTTTTTTTGTATTTGTATTTGTATAAAAAAAGTCCAACTGACAATTTGTCTTAATGAACTATACTAAACTAAGGTAAACTAAACATAATTAAAATAGTGACAATACACGACGACGAAACTGCGAAGATTTCATGACGAAGTCGAAAATTTCAGCAAACTCGTTGAAGCGACGACTCATTGCTAAAATTGGACTATTGGTAGCGTAGCTAGTGCTGCGCATTTCAGAATGCAGCAGGGCTCGAGGGCGAAGAGAACGGGGAGGCGCGTAGAGGTTGATTTGCGCTAGTAGCTCCGGATCATCATACTCAGCCAGCAGAATCTTTGACACGAAGGTAGCTTGCGCTGCATGTCTCCGGCATGTTAAAGTATTAAGTCCTAAAAGACGACAACGGTCCTCGTACGGTGGCAGGTTTAATGGATCGTTCCATGGCAATTCACGTAACGCATATCGTATGAATTTACGCTGGACTGCTTCGATCCTAAGGCTCCACGTAGCTTGATACGGGCACCAAACGACGTTTGCAAATTCCAACTGCGGGCGCACCAATGAGCAATAAAGAGCCTTGAAGCACAGAGGATCCCGAAATTCGTTGGATATTTTGAAAATTAAGCAAACGATTGGCTCTGTCGATGGTCGCTGATACGTGATGAGTATACGTTAGCTTATCATCAAGAATGACTCCTAGATCCTTCACGTGGTCAACGCGTTGTAGTAGAGTTCCTGCGATGTTATAATTGAAGGTAACCATATTTCTCGTTCGATAATAGCTGATGACAAAACATTTTGCAACGCTAAGGACCATCATATTTCTTACACACCAGCTATAAAAGGTAAGATGCTGTAGCTCACGGCAATCGGCTTCATTCCGTATAACAAGAAAAAAATTCAAGTCGTCGGCAAAAAACAGCTTTCCTCCATGGCTTAGAACGAAAACCGCATCGTTCACGAACAGTGAAAAAAGTAGTGGACCTAGCGTACTACCTTGAGGAACTCCGGAAGTGTTGAAAAAGGATTCTGAAACAATATCGCCAATTTGAACAACGATTTCACGGTGCACAAGGTAGGATCGAAACCAATGGCAGAATCTAGTAGAACACCCTAGCTTATCAAGCTTTGTTATCAGTATCTCATGATTAACTCTATCAAAAGCTGCCTTTAGATTAGTGTAAATAGTATCCACCTGCAATTTCTTAGACATTTGTTCCGTGCAAAATGACGTAAAGCAGACGAGATTCGTCTCGACTGAACGTCCTGGGAAAAATCCGTGCTGAGATGTACTAATGTAGTGTCCACAAGCAGAAAATAACGCCTCGTTGATAATTGATTCAAACACTTTAGATTCGACTCCTAGCGAAGTGATTCCGCGATAGTTCGCTATGTTGCGTTTGTCACCTTTCTTGAATACCGGGAACATAACTGAGCATTTCCACTCCTCAGGAAACGTTTGCTGCTGAAGCGATAGGTTAAAAATATAAGCAAGTGGTGTTACAAGTAAGTCCGAACATTTTTTCAATATAGTTGAAGGTATAGCACTGAGGCCGGGTGCATAAGATGACTTGGTTTTCCGGATTGCAAATATAACTATTTGTTCAGAGACAGTAAACACATCCATATCAACAGCACAAGCAGGAACGTCGCGAGAAGCATTTTCGAGTTCGATTGCGGTTGGCGAGTCAGTTGAAAAAACACTTGAGAAGAACCTGGCAAACAGCGTACATTTCGCCACAGTTGTCGTAGCTTCTTCGCCGTCGTAAAGAATCCTTGATGGAAGTCCAATTTCTTTTCGCTTCGTGTTGACAAATGACCAAAAGCCCTTCGGGTTTCGGCGTAGATTATTCTGGATGCGGTTTACATAGCGTTTGTACAGAAGCTTGTTGTAACAACGGTACTCATTACTGGCTAAAGTGAACATGCGCTTAGAGAGAGGACACCGTCGATTTGTGTACGCACGTAGGGTTTTTGCTCGAGTACGTTTTAGCTTTCGAAGAGTGCTGTTTGACCAGGGCGGCTTGCTAGGAGGCTGACATTTAGGCACTGAGGTCTCAACACAGTTCAGTAGTAGTCGCTTGTAGATGGCAACTGCAGCATTAACACTCACTTGGGCATGCAGTACACTCCAATCAATTTGCGACAGAGAACTGCGCAGCTTTACAAAATCAGTTTTGCGAAAGTTGAGACGGTCGACAGAAAGAGTTTCTACATACTGAACTGATCGAATAGTGCCAATTGAGATTTCAAGCGCGGGATGAAAGTTGTCAAGTGGAACAATCACGCGGGATGCTTCATTGACGGAACATACAGGTATAATAGTTTCACTAACAAAGACGAGATCCAGAAAGCGTGATTGATGGTTAGGAATCATGCTTACTTGACTTAGCCCGTTGAAAGCAAATCCGTCCAGTAGCAAACGACTGGCGATGTTGGTTGTCGAAGCAGTCGGGTCTGGGTAAGCGTATCCGTGTCGTGACGGCACCCATATGAGCCCTGGCTGATTGAAATCACCAAGGACAATCACGCCATCCGCGCCAGCTTGTGAAGAAGCGTTATTCACAGCATCCATGTGAAGTTGCATGATATTGCAGACGAGTCGCTTTTCAGGAGGAATATAGACAGCACCAATATAAAACTTCCTCGATGGAGTTGTAATTCTAACCCAAACAGCCTCAACACTGGTTAAACTACCTACATCAATCTCACATGAGGCAAATGCGGTGGAAACAGCAATCAAAACTCCTCCTCCACGTCCGCGAATACTGTTGCTACTATTTCGGTCCGCACGGTATACGGTGTAAGCATCGCCGAAAAGCTGCACTGATGTTATACGCGCATCGAGCCATGTTTCGGTGAAGACACAAACATCGTAGTCACCGTCCACAGCAGCTAAATACACGTCATCAATTTTCGTCTTAAGCCCTCTCGCGTTCTGATAGTAAATCCGCAAACCATCAGTGTCATGTGAAAGGTGTCGTGCTGCATTCCAAGTTTCAGGACTGCGGGCTCGATGATCACTATCACCGCAAACAGCGCGAGGAGAGCAAGATGTACTGTTGTCAGGAAGAGGAACAAGCTGCGATACGGAGGGAATGACTGCGTCATAACTGTTGTGTCCAGCGGCTGACTGCAATGGGAGGCATACTGAGCGGACAGATGCGATGCGATCGAAATTATCATTTTGACATTGAAGGTTCGCTGGAGCGGTAGAGTCGATTGAGTTGTGTTCATCGCCAGACTGTAAGTGAAATTTACATTGAGGGTGTGCAGCATCTTGAAGTGCTTCGGAAGGACATATACCCTTCTTGGCTTTACCTGACACAGAAGAAGTTGCCGATTCGTCGGGTAGTCCGATGTCGCTCACCGAGGAACATGAAGTTAGACAGACGAGTTTATCCGGGATAGCTTGGCGCTACTGTCCACCACCAGATGGATTCTTCTCCGCAGCAATCCTGAGGATAGGCCGTTGAATTTTTGAATTGGTCACAAATTCACGAAAGTAGATGTTCTCCGGCCAAGAGTCTTTGGACAGAGCCTTATCCCTGCATGATTTGCTAACGCCAACTTTGAAGGTGATGAAGCTCAGCGATGAGAGATCCTTGTCCTTAGGAACTAGGCGAACTATTTTTGGTTGCATATCCTTTCCCAGACAATCTTTCGCAAGTCTAGAAACTTCATCGTCCGTCGTGCTGGGATCAAATGCAGACAAGTAGACCCATAACAGCTCCTCAGGTGGTGATACTGTTTTTATCGTTTCAAACGCAGCTTTTGCTCCACGAATATTAGTGATTTTTGCTTTGAGCGGATCATCTTCACGCTTGCGCTTAGGAGTGTTTGGAACGGGATTATATGCAGCAACCCTTGTCCAAGGTGTATTTACCGTTGGAGATAGTGGTTTTGTGTCGACTTCAACCGAGAGAGCTTTAACGACATCTTTTAAATCAGCTATGTCATCCTTTAATGATTTCAGAGAATTGTCGTCGGGTATTGCATTGTCGCGAAGCCATTCTGCGGAAATTATCGTTACAAAACAAATCAGCACATCCGTTACACATCCAGATTAAATTCCGTGAGTGGATTCCCAGGACATGACGAACGTCATAATCCAACTTGACACGTATCATGTGAAACGAATTTCCGCAATACCCACGACAAGTGATTCGCTCAGAATCATTTATGACTTTCGAGCAGTTGGTACAAGCCATGCTTTAGAGCGAAGAAAATAACGCCTACCGGGTATGCAATAAACGCAGCAAAAATGAAGCGAACTTGCATGCAACTATCAGCTATCCACCAGAAGATGTCGCTTTTGCCAACAAATTGAGCGTAACGTTGGGCAAAGTGATAACGTCAAGTAGAAAAAACCTGTTTTAATCCACCTAGCGGTGCAATTGTGCCTTTCTCATTTCTCTAAACTATAGAGAAAGGCTTTTTATGTTCAACATAGTTGTGGAAATGTCCATTACATTCTTAGTACACTTTGCATTTATACACAATGGCATGCCAGCCACGAACTTGATAAGCTACACACCAAAAAATAATGAAATTTAAACGACATGTAAATCAATACGAATGTAAACATACAACTATTGAATCAAAAATTTGATTGGAAATTACGTTAAAATCAATTGGAGCATCAAACAGCATACAATTTTCCACTTTCATTCGTGTAATATTACATGTCATTCATTTTACAGCAGTTTTCGAGTAAAAATACATTGAAGTGCATTGGTTTTCCGTTTAAAGAAACTGTAATTTTCAATCCACGTGTAAAATTCTAATAAAATTCGTTGAAGAAAGCACAACAAGTCGTGTGTATTTGTGGTGGAACTTAATATTTTACATTTAAATTCATGCTCCAAATATGTGCATGAAAATAAACTTAAAATTACAAAATATTTTTTTCTGTGTACGTGTCGACGGTGAAACACTTGAAACAAAAAAAATATCGCACTTCATTAGCCTAATCAGTATTAGATCAATGTTATCTGCTTGCTAACTCATTTTGTCATGCGGGGGTGGGTATGTGAGGAGGGCGAAAGTTCCATGAACGAACGACACCCAAGCTTAAATTGGTATGCTTTGTGATATAGTGGTGGTTTACAGATGATGGGGTAGAAGGGGAGGGGTATGAGGGCTGAGGGGTGATTTAAGGAGATTTTTAAGGGAGGGGAGTGAACGGCAGAGGGGGGGGAGGTGTAACCCCTCTCCTTAAACCATCAACTACGCCCCTGTTAAAATCCAAAAACCTTATGCGAGTCAGAAAAAAATTGGCTCGGCCGGGATTAGGTTGACGTTTTCAGAGTGTTTGCTAACCTTTCTATATGAGAAAGGCAAAAATGTGCCAAAATCCAAAAAAGTGAAGCGTCGTCAAATTTTTTTTCGAGTTTGCATCAAATCTCGACGTTTCATGCACCTTGAACACATTTAGCATCAAAAATAAAAATTCTATTTTTAATTTTTCCTATAATTTATATGAGAAATTTCTGCGTGGCCGCACTCTGAAACCCGTAATTCCGGAACCAGAATTCCGATCGATCCAAAAATCAATAGCAGCTGATGGGAAGGTTACACCTTTCATTTGAGACTAAGTTTGGGCAAATCGGTCCAGCCATCTCTGAGAAAAATGAGTGACATTATTTGACACATACGCACATACATACACACACGCCTCAGAGCTAGACGTAGGATGCAAAGAGCTCGCACCGAGGATGCAAGAGAGAACCGCCGTGAAGTGTTTCGAGCTGCGAAATTGGCCCTTAACAAGGCCATTAAAAGCAGCAAGAGAGCGTGTTTCGACAACCTGTGTGAGAGTGCCAACGCGAATCCGTGGGGTGACGCCTACAGGATTGTGATGGCCAAGACCAAAAGGGGCTCTTCACCCCCAGAACGGTCTCCAGAACGGTTGGCAACGATTATCGAAGTACTCTTCCCGTCTCGAGCCACAAGCCCCTGGCCACCTGCACTACGAGACAGTGCGGGCACGGCCGAAATGGTGGCTCCAGTCACGAATGAAGAACTACTCGCAGTGGCTAAATCCCTAGCAATGAACAAAGCTCCAGGGCCGGATGGAGTTCCAAACAACGCTCTCAAGGCAGTGATCATAGCGAACCCGAACATGTTCAGGCTAGCTATGCAGAGATGCCTTGACGAGTGCCGTTTCCCCGATAGATGGAAAAGGCAGAAATTGATGCTGTTGCCGAAGCCCGGGAAGCCGCCAGGCGACCCATCGGCGTACAGACCAATCTGTCTGATCGACACGACTGGCAAACTGCTTGAGAGGATCATCCTCAACAGGCTCACCCCGTACGCGGAAGGTACGGACGGTCTGTCAAGCAACCAGTTTGGCTTTCGGAAGGGTAAGTCCACAGTAAACGCTCTCAACCCAGTGATAAATACTGCCGAGAAAGCGATCCAACGGAAAAGGCGAGGTATTCGATACTGTGCGTTAGTGACACTTGACGTGAAGCTGGGATGCCATCGCGCTCTCGTTACACCGGCTTAGCCTACCGGTGGGTCTGTACCGGATCTTGGAAAGCTACTTCCAGAACCGCGTACTGCTATACGAGACCGATGCCGGTCAGAAAAGGGTTCCGATTACCGCCGGAGTCCCGCAGGGCTCGATCCTAGGCCCGGTGCTATGGAACCTCATGTATGACGGGGTTCTGAGACTGAAGTTCCCTCCGGGGGTCAAGATCGTCGGCTTTGCTGACGACGTAACCTTGGAGGTCTACAGGGAGTCAATTCCTGAGGTAGAACTAACCGCAGAACACGCGATCAGCACGGTGGAAGAATGGATGAGCACGAAACTATCACTTTCACTAAAAACAACACTTGCAGCTATCAGATATGATGCTGGTTCAGTTCACGAAACTTCAAAGTTCTTGCACAACCGATTAACACGAAAAATAAATAGTACAAAAATAAAAACGATCACGATTGTTCAACAAGTATAAATTAAAAAGAAAACTACTAGCTTTGTTGACGACCGGGGTGTAGCAAACAGTGATGCCAAATTTTTTGACGGTTTTCTAGAATTTTTTTGTTCACTTTGATAAAAATAATTCAATGTTACATTATTCATGGTTATTCGGGAAAGATTTAATTTCGTCCACATAATTGTAATTTTCAATGTTTTGTAGTACTTGTGCCAGTTTTTTTAGTGGTAGAAAATTCAACTTTGGTCGAATCTAAATGCATTAGTAGTAGTACAGTAGTCTAGATAGCCTAAAAAAAGATAGAAATATTTTCTGAATTTTTTGAGCGACTGCTAAGACATAACGAGATAGAAATTCCGCTTTCGAGGTTTGATTATTAGAGTGTTAAAATGATGACTGGCATGACCCTATATCCCTTTTGGTTTAGTACCGAGCATATGAGCATAAGGTGTAATGTTTCTTCCTTCGAGCCTCTTGCTCTCGTGTACATATTTTGTCTTTGTCGCATTTATTACCGCATTTTTTTCAAGAGTCAGTCAATTTTCATTATTTTCGGCACAGTTTACTGCCTCCCGGTTATCAAAAGTGTGAATAACGGTGCAATTCAACGATTGTAAAAAGTGAAGTGGCTTCTAAAAGCATTTTTCGGCATATTTTCGACTGACACTCGTGGTGACAGTTTGAAAAAAAATCTTTTTCTCGCATTACGGGCCGTCGATTCCCGATGCAAGGACAATAAAAGTGCACAGAAAACATTTAGAAACACAGTGTATATTCGAAAAATAGTTTTTCAGAGAAAAAAATTCGATCCGAAAAGTAAAAAAAAATTTAAAAAAAATACGGCGATAAGAATAATTGGCATAATCAAATAATTGGTGGGGTGACCGGCGACTAGCGACTACCAGGTATCGCCCCAAAATTCTTCGCCCGAAAAATAGGTGGCAAACCAGCCGGTCGGTGCTCAGCTATTTTCGTCCGCTTCCCTTGTCACCTATTTTTTTATTGGGTGTTTCATTGGCTGGTGCTATCTTTGAAAATGAGCCGCCTTGGATATTCAACTGTTTTTTGCGATCTTATTTTATTGCAAATGAGTAGAGGTTTTGATTCTCTTATATTTCAGCCATCTCATACATACATACATACACACACACAGACATTTGCCGATCTCGACGAACTGAATCGAATGGTGTATGCCACTCGGCCCTCCGGGCCTAGGTTAAAAAGTCGATTTTAACAGTGATTGCATAGATAATAACAGTGATTGCATATGAGAAAGGCAAAAAAATTCGAGATAACATAAAATCTCGACGTTTCATGCATTTTAAAGATGTTTGGCATCAAAAATACGAATTCGATTTCTGAAATTTCATGGGGTCTCCCCTTTGAAAATTTTTTTGGGATTATATGGGAATTTCATATGTGACCGGACGGTTCAGTCTATATTTCCGGAACCATATAAGCGATCCATGCGAAATTTTATAGACATCTGTGGGGATAATATAGCTATCATTTGGTACTAAGTTTGCGAAAATCGACTAAACCATTTCCGGGAAATTGATGTGAGTTCGTTAATTTTGAAAGATGGCTGCTTTTCCCGGGCACTTCCGGAACCGTCTATGATGGTCAATGCAGCCAACGAAAGTTTGGTCGGTGTCGGTGATCTAGAACTGCAAATTCAAGTAGTTTGAGAGACATTTTAGCGAAATTTTTACTTTTTTTGCTTTCATCGGAGTATCGGTTTGAAACTTTTTTAAAGCAATTAGCGAATGCAGTCACGTTTTACAATTTATACATGCCTGTTTTTTCAAATTTTCTAAACAATAAACAGATGGTATCTACGATAACGTGACTTTTGAGATACACCAAATAGCTTGAAACTTGTCCTCAAATATTCCGTAGTAACATATTTGTATTTGGTAGAAGTTACAGCTTCGCATTTCCACCATCTACGTTTTGAGGTACTGTTATGTTCAAAAACATTAGTCAAGCAGAATCATTTGCTTCGCATAACAAATTGCAAAACGTTATAGAATGTAATGACATTTTATACAGCATCTCAGTTTATATAGATAATGACACCATTGAAGTAAAGGTAAATGACCTGACACCGCGTTAGTATCCCTAGTAACAATTTAGGTTTTATGACAGTTTTAAAGCCACTCATAAAACTTAGATTGCACTTGTAGCATGCTATAAAACTGCTATTGTTACTTGGGATGCGCTATGCTTGCATTATCAAATAACACATGTCAAAATACAGGGAAGTGGATACCATTAAGAAAGATAGTTGGAGAAGCTTCTTCCCAGGTCTTCGCAACCGCGTTCTCATAGTGAGAATGCGTTCGACAAAGCCTATCCCCTCCTACCTGACCATCCAATGCAAATCAGTCCATGGTGTTGGATATATTCAGCGAACATTGGTTACGCATCCAGGGCAGAGTCCAACATGCCAATTCTCTGATCAGCCTTCACACCACATAAAACTTGCCCTGGCGCCTCTAAGTAAGTTATATCTAGGTTACAACAACGAACGGTACACAGTTGTCGTATGCTAAACCACAATCTGTTCTTAAACCAATGACCCCGGATCGGGCAGTAACAAACACTAACGCAACAGGACCAGTACCACTAAACCAACTGCATTTACCAACAGCAAAGTAATAACGATTACACCTAATGCCTCCAAAACAACAACCAACACCATCAAAAAAGAATCAAGTACCGATTAAGATGGAATTACAACAGTGATCCGTAAGCACAAGAGACAAATAAGAACTGACCCTTGATCAACATATAAGCAATACCGATGACGACATGGAACTGAATGAAAACGCCAGAGAAGGCGACCCGAATGAACCTTAAGTTGCGTCAGCCAACACAGCCAATGTTAGACAACCAAGGAAGAGTGTCTCAACACGCAGCAGCAAGAAGCGTCAACAAGACCCGATGAACAAGCATTTTGAAAGCTAACTTTTATTTTACATGATGTGATATTCGTTATGGAATATTATTTGATGGCTAGATTCTATTGAGCACAAAATCCTATGAAAAAGAAGAATGTAAGATAATTATTGTGCGCTCAGCACTGTCTCACGGCATTTATTATATTACATATTGCGAATACCCATTACGTAAGATGACGGCTGGAAAGGTAGATAAGCATTTCAATAACATTCAGGATATTAAGAAATAATCATCGAGCTTGACATAACGGCATTATATATATATACACTGCTGGCCAATAAAATAGGTGTGTTATAGATTATTTTGTTTTTCTCTCAATTACACATACCAAGTTACAGCAGTCTCAATCACACCTACCGCACACACAAGCCTTGGTATCTGTCAAGTTACTAGTGGGTTGTTGGCGCTGATTATATTTGCAATCTTTGTCAAGATGCAAAACAAGACTACCACAGGCTTTTTTGTGTGGTCAATATAATAGGTGTGTTAAGTATATTAACTGGTTATTATTTTACTAAATACCATTATATGTTTAATTTGGTAAAGTTTGTATGCTGCATGCTAATAAATGTATTTAAATGTTAAATAAGTCAAAGATTTGTTATAGAATGGGTCGAGCATCTCACTGTACTCAAGTGGAATGAGTTTTGCTAAGAAATTTTGCTAAAGAAGATAAGACGTACAAATAAACCGCGAATACACTTTGGCATTCCGAAAACTTCTTTACAAATTCCTTAAAACCTTTGAAAAAAGAAGCACGCAAAAAAAACCCAAGAAAACATCTACAGCAGCTGACCATTGTATTGCATTATTGGCGAAATTTGATCCATTTGCGGCATCCAGGACTATTACAGCACAAATTGGAAATGTGGTAAGTCCGAGAACAGTTCGCCGTAGGCTGAAAAACTCCAATCTTCCAGAAAGAATTGCTAAAAAGGTTTCACTATTGCGAAGCAAAAGACTTCGCAGAAATATGCAATTTACATTTCAACACCGTTAATGGGCCTGGTTCAGAATGAATCAAAAAATGGCGACATATCCTTCGGAGGGACGAATCAAATATAAACCTGTTTTCCTCCGATGCACAACGACACGTTAGACGTCCAAAGTGCAAAAAGTTTGATCTGCGACACACGCAAAATATGGTAAAGCACGGAGGCGAGAACAATGAGGTTTGGGGCTACTTTTCGTGGAATGGCACAGGTCCTATTTTTCGCAACACCACTATAATGGCAAGATTCGAATGCAAGGCTAAAGGATGGACATCCTAAAGGATGTCATGCAGTCCTATGCCAAAGATATCGCGCCTTTATATGGCAGTTTCAGCAAGATATTGATCGAAAACACACATCGAAATATGTAAAGGAATGATTTCGGGATAATAAAGTGACTATAATTTCGGACCCTACCAATCTCCTGTCATTAATCTTGTAGAAAATCTACGGAATGTACTTAAAAATAAGTTATCCGGTCAAAATTTCAGAAATAAGGAGCGTTTGTGGGAAGCAGCTTAAAAGGTATGGTACACTATGCCAACGGAAACTTATCAGCGTTTGAATGACTCAATGCCAAGACGAATGGATAAAATTTTGTTGAATAAGGGAGGTTACACAGGCTACTAGTTGCTAAAAATATTAAAGTCTTAAAATCAATGGATTTGAAAAATTTTAATGCAATGGATTACAATACACCTATTTCATTGACCAGGTGCTTTTTTTGGATTTCATGGGGATGAGAGAGTTCCGGTAAAGCATAACAATTAATTTACAAATAAAAGTGTTATTTTTCATATTTACGACTGTGCCTAAGTATAAAATATTGGAATAAAAAAATATTTTTAGAGAAAACTCAAAATTTCATGTATTTTTATCTCACACCTATTTTATTGGCCAGCAGTGTATATATATATATATATATATATATATATATATATATATATATATATATATATATATATATATATATATATATATATATATATATATATATATATATATATATATATATATATATATATATATATATATATATATATATATATATATATATATATATATATATATATATATATATATATATATATATATATATATATATATATATATATATATATATATATATATATATATATATATATATATATATATATATATATATATATATATATATATATATATATAAAAATGCCATTATGTCAAGCTCGATGATTATTTCTTAATATCCTGAATGTTATTGAAATGCTTATCTACCTTTCCAGCCGTCATCTTACGTAATGGGTATTCGCAATATGTAATATAATAAATGCCGTGAGACAGTGCTGAGCGCACAATAATTATCTTACATTCTTCTTTTTCATAGGATTTTGTGCTCAATAGAATCTAGCCATCTAATAATATTCCATAACGAATATCACATCATGTAAAATAAAAGTTAGCTTTCAAAATGCTTGTTCATCGGGTCTTGTTGACGCTTCTTGCTGCTGCGTGTTGAGACCCTCTTCATTGGCTGTCTAACATTGGCTGTGTTGGCTGACGCAACTTAAGGTTCATTCGGGTCGCCTTCTCTGGCGTTTTCATTCAGTTCCATGTCGTCATCGGTATTGCTTATATGTTGCTCAAGGGTCAGTTCTTATTTGTCTCTTGTGCTTACGGATCACTGTTATAATTCCATCTTAATCGGTACTTGATTCTTTTTTGATGGTGTTGGTTGTTGTTTTGGAGGCATTAGGTGTAATCGTTATTACTTTGCTGTTGGTAATTGCAGTTGGTTTAGTGGTACTGGTCCTGTTGCGTTAGTGTTTGTTACTGCCCGATCCGGGGTCATTGGTTTAAGAACAGATTGTGGTTTAGCATACGACAACTTACTTAGAGGCGCCAGGGCAAGTTTTATGTGGTGTGAAGGCTGATCAGAGAATTGGAATGTAGGACTCTGCCCTGGATGCGTAACCAATGTTCGCTGAATATATCCAACTGACTGATTTGCATTGGATGGTCAGGTAGGAGGGGATAGGCTTTGTCGAACGCATTCTCACTATGAGAACGCGGTTGCGAAGACCTGGGAAGAAGTTTCTCCAACTATCTTTCTTAATGGTATCCACTTCTCTGTATTTTGACATGTGTTATTTGATAATGCAAGCATAGCGCATCCCAAGTAACAATAGCAGTTTTATAGCATGCTACAAGTGCAATCTAAGTTTTATGAGTGGCTTTAAAACTGTCATAAAACCTAAATTGTTACTAGGGATACTAACGCGGTGTCAGGTCATTTACCTTTACTTCAATGGTGTCATTATCTATATAAACTGAGATGCTGTATAAAATGTCATTACATTCTATAACGTTTTGCAATTTGTTATGCGAAGCAAATGATTCTGCTTGACTAATGTTTTTGAACATAACAGTACCTCAAAACGTAGATGGTGGAAATGCGAAGCTGTAACTTCTACCAAATACAAATATGTTACTACGGAATGTTTGAGGACAAGTTTCAAGCTATTTGGTGTATCTCAAAAGTACATTGTCAAAGTGACAACGTATTTTAACGAATTATCTCAAAAGTGGCATTGCTGAAAGCAAAACTTCACGTTATCATAGATACCATCTGTTTATTGTTTAGAAAATCTGAAAAAACAGGCATGTATAAATTGTAAAACGTGACTGCATTCGCTAATTGCTTTAAAAAAGTTTCACATTACATAAATGGGAACAATTTGGTAAACATCTGAAAAAAAATAAACACATTTTTGCCTTTCTCAATAGAAAGGTATTGCAATTGCTCTGAAAACCGACTTTTTAACGGAGGCGCGGAGGGCCGAGTGACATATACCATTCGATTCAGTTCGTCGAGTTCGACAAATGTCTGTGCGTGTGTATGTATGTGTTTTTTTTTTTTACAATGGAGAAGACCTTTATGTCCTAGCCCAGTACACGTGCTAACGGTAGGGTCCAATCTACCACACGGGGTGCACTGGGGGCGTGTCGGACTCGAATGGTGACCAGCCATTAATACCGACTAAACTCCATTGGGCTCCGCCATCATTCCTCCCAGGAACTACCTCTCGGTATTACTTCTGGGGGGATGGCTGTACTAAATGTACTCATTCACTCTCACTTACGCGATCATACATCCTGTATGAGGCTTACTTGGGTGCTCTCTCAATCACACTTTGATTCACTCTCAAACACTCCCACATGAGGCTGACTTTTGTGCTCACCTTTTACGTTCCATGCGAGGCTGACTTGTGTGCTCACCCTACTCATTCCTTGCTAGGCTTACTTTTGTGCTCGCCCTACCCATCCATGTGAGGCTGACTTGGGTGCTCACCCTATCACCTGATTCACTCTCAATCGTGCCACTCTATTGTACCTTTGTCACTCCCTCTGGCATCCCATGTGGGACATTTTTCTTAGGCCCCACTTCTGACATACCATGCGAGGCTGACTTTTGTGCTCACCTTTTTCATTCCTTGCTAGGCTGACTTTTGTGCTAGCCTCTACCAACCTGTGAGGCTGACTTTTATGCTCACCCTTAACATGCAGTGTGAGACTGACTTGGATGCTCACCCTTTCACTCCTCTGCCACGCCATGAGGCATCGATAGCTTAGTTCCAACATACTACGCTACGACCCTCCCGTCTTGGCATGAGGCAGTCCACTTATACGCCTATACACTCACTCTTCTGTCTTGCTTCGGGGTGGCTGGGTTTACCCCTTACGCGGTTGCCATTCGCTGCGCCAACCTACCTCGGCATGAACAGACCATTCACTCTCTTATTTTGCGCTTGGTCTTTTTCGCTCCAACTAACCAATCACTAGTTAGCCGTGCCCGCCGTCTGTTGCTCGGTTCGCCAGATTACCTGTAGCCTACTGGCAATCTGGATGGTAGCAGCCGAGACTGCGTTCCACTTCTCCACCGTTTGACACATCCGCTGAATAAGGGTATCCGGGGTTGTGTCCCAGCCACAGACGTCAAGCATTGCTCTTCTTTCGACGTCGAACCGATGACATACGAACAGTATGTGTTCGGCAGTTTCATCTACACCTGGGCAGTCCGGGCAGACTGGGACCTCCGCGTGTCCGAACCTGTGGAGGTACTGACGGAAACAGCCATGGCCTGACAGGAATTGTGTCAGGTGGAAGTGAACTTCCCCATGGGGTCTTCCCACCCAGCTCGATATGCTAGGTATCAGCCGGTGGGTCCACCTACCTTTCGAGGAGTTGTCCCACTCACGCTGCCATCTGGCGACCGAGGTCACCCTGGTGCGCTCGCGGGCTCCCCTATTTCCACGTAGCTCAAAGCACTCCTCATCTTCCCGAATGACCAGCCCGACTGGCATCATGCTCGCTATCACGCAGGATGCATCGTGTGATACCGTGCGGTAGGCAGATATCACTCTGAGGCACATCACGCGGTAGGTGGTCTCCAGTTTCTGTAGGTAACTGGTTACCCTCAGTGCTCTTGACCATGACGGGCCGCCGTACCTGAGGATAGATACGGCAACGCCTGCCAGTAACCTACGTCTACTGGCGCACACCTTTGAGCTGTTGGACATCATTCTCGATAGTGCCGCAACAGCAGTCGACGCTCTCTTGCACGTATAGTCGACATGGCTGCCGAAGGTCAGCTTGTCGTCTATAATGACTCCGAGAGACTTCAGACTTCGCTGTGAAGTGATCGCGACTTCTCCCACATGGATAACTGCATGTTGTG
This sequence comes from Topomyia yanbarensis, assembly GCF_030247195.1. Lineage (NCBI taxonomy): Eukaryota > Metazoa > Arthropoda > Insecta > Diptera > Culicidae > Topomyia > Topomyia yanbarensis. Next base: position 189,107,425 of record NC_080672.1, read on the forward strand.
CCGACTTGCGGTTGTTGACGATAACTACCTCCGTCTTATGATGAGCGAGCTCCAGGCCTCTCGCGCTCATCCATTCCTCCACCGTGCTAATCGCGTGTTCTGCGGTTAGTTCTACCTCAGGAATTGACTCCCCGTAGACCTCCAAGGTTACGTCGTCGGCAAAGCCGACGATCTTGACCCCAGGAGGGAACTTCAGTCTCAGAACCCCGTCATACATGAGGTTCCATAGCACCGGGCCTAGGATCGAGCCCTGCGGGACTCCGGCGGTAATCGGAACCCTTTTCTGACCGGCATCGGTCTCGTATAGCAGTACGCGGTTTTGGAAGTAACTTTCCAGGATCCGGTACAGACCCACCGGTAGGCTAAGCCGGTGTAACGAGAGCGCGATGGCATCCCAGCTTGCGCTGTTGAATGCGTTCTTCACGTCAAGTGTCACTAACGCACAGTATCGAATACCTCGCCTTTTTCGTTGGATCGCTATCTCGGCAGTATTTATCACTGAGTTGAGAGCGTCCACTGTGGACTTACCCTTCCGAAAGCCAAACTGGTTGCTTGACAGACCGTCCGTACCTTCCGCGTACGGGGTGAGCCTGTTGAGGATGATCCTCTCAAGCAGTTTGCCAGTCGTGTCTATCAGACAGATTGGTCTGTACGCCGATGGGTCGCCTGGCGGCTTCCCGGGCTTCGGCAACAGCACCAGTTTCTGCCTTTTCCATCTATCGGGGAAACGGCACTCGTCAAGGCATCTCTGCATAGCTAGCCTGAACATGTTCGGGTTCGCTATGATCGCTGCCTTGAGAGCGTTGTTCGGAACTCCATCCGGCCCTGGAGCTTTGTTCATTGCTAGGGATTTAGCCACTGCGAGTAGTTCTTCGTTCGTCACTGGAGCCACCATTTCGACCGTGCCCGCACTGTCTCGTAGTGCAGGTGGCCAGGGGCTTGTGGCTCGAGACGGGAAGAGTACTTCGATAATCGTTGCCAACCGGTCCGGAGACCGTTCTGGGGGTGAGGAGCCCCCTTTGGTCTTGGCCATCACAATCCGGTAGGCGTCACCCCACGGATTCGCGTTGGCACTCTCACACAGGTTGTCGAAACACGCTCTCTTGCTGCTTTTAATAGCCTTGTTAAGGGCTAATTTCGCAGCTCGAAACACTTCACGGCGGTTCTCTCTTGCATCCTCGGTGCGAGCTCTTTGCATCCTACGTCTAGCTCTGAGACAGGCTGACCGTAGAGCTGCAATCTCGGCACTCCACCAGTATACCGGGCATCTACCGTTTCTTGGAAGTGTTTTTCTCGGCATAGTGGCGTCGCACGCGCGTGATAGAACAGCTACCAGCGCATCCCCGCTTAGACTGTCGGTGTTGGCCTCCAGTCCCAGGGCCGCGGTGAAAGCTTCGCTGTCGAAGTGATTGGACTTCCACCCGCGTACCTGACAGGGATCTCCCGCCCTCGGATGCTGCACACCATAGTTGATCTTAAAGCGGATTGCTAAATGATCGCTATGGGTGTAGCCTTCGTCTACCCTCCATTCCATGCCTGGAGCCAGACTCGGGTTGGCAAAGGTCAAATCAATCCACGCCTCCACTCCGTTTCTACGGAATGTACTAGCGGAGCCATCATTAGCTAGCACAGTATCGAGTTTCGCAAACGCTTCCATTAGCGCTTCACCCCTGCTATTTGTACAGCGGCTGCCCCACTCCACTGCCCAAGCGTTGAAGTCTCCCGCTATTACTACCGGTTTCCGGCCCACGAGGTCCGACGAGAGCCTGTCGATCATCTGGTAGAACTGTTCTATTGGCCACCTTGGTGGGGCGTAGCAGCTGCAATAGAACACACCATTGATCTTGGCAATCGCCACACCCTCGGCGGAGGGGTGTATTACCTCTTGAACCGGGAACCTTCCCGTTGTACAGATTGCCACCATTCCAGACCCGTCCGACACCCAATTGCCGTTGCCGGCAGGGATGCTGTACGGGTCTGATAAGAGGGCGACATCTGTCCTCGACTCCGAGACCGACTGCCACAGCAGCTGTTGGGCTGCTGCACAATGGTTAAGATTTAGCTGTGTGACTCTCACGGCTTCTTCTTATTTAACTCGCCGAAGGGACACGAAGGTCCGCCCATAGCATGTTTATGGGCTTGCTTCTTAGCGGTGCAGATAAGGCACGTATATGCCTTACTGCACCCCCGCTCTTTATGCCCCTCCTCGCCGCATCGACGACATAGCTTGCTCCTGTCTATGCCTTTGCATTCGTAAGCTTTATGGCCGGATTCTAGGCACCGATAGCACCTGTCCACTGAAGGCGGCTGGGGTATACTAATAGGGCATACCGACCAGCCGATCTTCAGCTTCCCTTTCTCGGTTACCTTTTTGGCATCCGCATTCAGTAGCCTGAGGTAGGCTACTTGGGTGCCAGAGGGTCCGTCCCTCAATCGCACAGAGGCCCGCTCGATTGTGACGCCGCATTGCTCCTTGACGGCTGCGACGACGTCTTCTGCGGTCGTGAACTCGTCCAAGTGCTTGCACTGGAGAGTTGTTTCCGCACCTAGCGACCTGATTTGGGCGCCCTCACCCAGGACCTCTTGGGCCAAGGCCTTATATACTGCACTTGATTGTGCGCCTCGCTTCAGCACCAGGAGCATCTCTCCCGTATTGGTGCGTCTTACGCTACGCACATCCTGCCCAAGGGCCGAGAGACTTTCGGCCGCCTTCATCGATTTAAGGACATCGGCATATTTGTCCTTGTCGGTTTTTAACCACAAGGCTTCGCCTCTGTCCTTGGCCTTCCTCGCAGGCCGCGGTACCTCCCGTGTCGGTGCCGGCTTTTTCTTGGTAACCAGCGACCAGGGGTTTGAGCCCCCCTGCCCCGGTCGTGCCGGGTTGCTGGTACCAACCCTCTCCACAGCGAGGTCACTCTCGCCCTCGCTTACCTCACCCAGGCGGCGTTTGACCTTGACGGTTGCACGCCGAGTGGTGTCGGTTTTGGCACCCTCGCCTGGCGACTTCCTAGGGCGCTTCGCATACGATGCCGTCTTGCGATTGCCCTTTCCCTTTCCCTTCGAGGGGAACTCGGTCGCCGCTCCGATCGACGTGGCTGCTCCGTAGAAGGTAAAGGCCACTGTCTGTGAACCTCTATTGACCTTCTCTCTTTCCTCCCTATTGGAGGCCACTGTCTGGGTTTCTCTGTCGGGCCTCTCCCGACATTCCACCCTCTCAACATATGCCTGCTGTTCCTGTCTTGCGACACGAACAGCTTTCCGGAGCTCCAGAAGGCTCAACTTCAACTCCTTGGCTATGTTCTGCTTTGCGCTAGCGAAGTCGATTATAGAATCGAGTTGCTTCGCTACTTTGCGCATCGCAGCTATTGGCCCCTCCGATGCATTGGTAGGAGTATTGCCTACCGCTGCTGGGGGGTCACTGGTGCTTTCGGGTGCAGCACTCATCGCTCCACTACTCTCCCCACGGGGGGGAGACCTCGCCAAACCACCTCTTGCGAAGGGGTTTGGCACCTCCGTCTGTTTGTTTTTATTTTTCTTTGCCTCCATGTATAGTCCCACGAGTAGCGCGAGAAATATATGTCCGCCACGCCAGAGCTCCGCATTAGCGTGGTAAGGGACGCTTACTGTGGGGGTTGCCCAGGTACCCCACAGGCTCCGTTAACGATCGAGCATCTTTTTCACCCCCTCGATCACTCATCCCTCGGCACGGGTCGCTTCACGCCTTGGAATTGGGGTTATGCCCTACCTTGCTTTACGTGGTGATCTCGGCCCGGATCATCACAACCATCCTCCTTTACCAGGGCTTTGGACCTGTAGCTCTGGTTCTCAATAGTTCCATGTACATATGTTATTACAGACATGCTACTATTGGGATCCGTCATTCGCTAGCGGAGTTATTCAGTGTGTATGTATGTGTGTAGGTATGTATGTGTGTATGTGCATCTGTGTGTGTATGTGACCAAAAGTGTCACTCATTTTTCTCAGAGATGGCTGAACAGATTTTGACAAACTTAGTCTCAAATGAAAGGTGCAACGTTCCCATAGGCTGCTATTGAATTTCTAATGGATCCGACTTCCGGTTCCGGAATTACAGGATGATGAGTACGAACACGCAGAAAATGTCGATTTTAATAAATTCTGCAATGAATGTATAAAGGTGAAAATTTTTCCAAAATATGACCACAACTTCTTCAATTTGTAGGATTAGGCCACTAACATCTATTCAAAGTCTCTTTGGCCATATTGGCCACCATCATCGGTTCTGGAAGCCCCGGCGGAAGTATCCAAATTCAGAATAACAGTCACATCGGATTCTCGGAGATGGGTAGACAGATTCAACCAAACTTAGTCTCAAATCAAAGCTGTTGCGCACCCGTAAATGGTTGTTAAATTTCATCCCGACTTCCGGTTCTGGAGTTACGGGTTGTGGCGGGCGATCACATAGCAAATTGTGATTCAAACCGATACTCCGATGAAAGCAAAAAAAGGAAAAATTTCGCTAAAATGTCTCTCAAACTACTTGAATTTGCAGTTCTAGATCACCGACACCGACCAAACTTTCGTTGGCTGCATTGACCATCATAGACGGTTCCGGAAGTGCCCGGGAAAAGCGGCCATCTTTCAAAATTAACGAACTTACATATTGCGAATACCCATTACGTAAGATGACGGCTGGAAAGGTAGATAAGCATTTCAATAACATTCAGGATATCAAGAAATAATCATCGAGCTTGACATAATGGCATTTATATATATATATATATATATATATATATATATATATATATATATATATATATATATATATATATATATATATATATATATATATATATATATATATATATATATATATATATATATATATATATATATATATATATATATATATATATATATATATATATATATATATATATATATATATATATATATATATATATATATATATATATATATATATATATATATATATATATATATATATATATATATAATTATTATGTGTTAGTCTAAGGAATGTTTCATTTAGTTTAATGATTATGTGTTAGTTTTAGGAAATGGCTGTAACATTTTATGTAAAAAACCAATCAAAGCAACAAATCGGAATGTTTCACGTTAATGGAAAAATAAGTATGATATTTACCAGGAGAGACCGCGCTACACCGCAACCAAGCGTTCCAGCACCAAGCAGTAGAAACTTCGTTTTACGTATTATGTTTATATCCAACTCCGGTAGAAGTCTCCACTTCATCAACGTCAAATTTAAGCTGATCGATTTTTCAGCTAAGCTAAAAAGAAACGAGATACAATAATTATTTTTTGTAAAGCATCAGTTATGATCCACAGACCATCAGGTATTTCATAACAACTTCATATCTTCTAAAATAAGGACCATAGCGTCACAGAGCTCTCTATCTCGCGCGCATGAGTTGTTCTAAAATTACCGGTTCATTCAAATGAAGCTGGGCATTTACCACTGGGTCTGTTACCATATTTGGCTGAATTGATTATCTTTAGATGGACAATACAAAATAGCCGACGCAGGTCACTTTGCTTGTATGGTATAGGGGAATTTACACGTCATTTAATAGTAAAACCCAAATCAGAAAATCTACGTAACTCTACACATGCATACTGCCATAATCGCAAGGCAGTCCCATTTTCTATGGGATTTCCTATCTACATGGGAGTGACTTACAATTATAGGCAGCAAACGAGTTTATCAAAACAGATTATAAAAACCTTTTAACGAGAAGTTGGCGGAAATTACTTATGGACAGAAATTCAAATTGATCTTCTGCGAGTTTTCAATACCAGCATCTATTTATCATACGCATTGGCAGTTCTCTAGCCATCGTTGTACTGCAGCGTAGGGTAATGAGGTAGAGCCGAGATCCAGGTTCTGAGAGACCAAGTAGACTGCCAGCAGAGCGAAATTTTTGTTCACGGATTTGCCTTCCCGCATCTCCACTTGTTTACTTTCCAGCCTTTTGCCTTTCTCAATAGAAAGGTATAGCAATTGCTCTGAAAATCTTTTTAACCGAGGCCCGGAGGTGTTATATACTATTCGATTCAGTTCGTCGAATACTGCAAATGTCTGTGTGTGTATGTGTGTGTGTGTGTGTCTGTGTGTGAGTATGTGGCCAAAAATCTCAATTACTTTTCTCAGAGATGGCGGAACCAATTTTCACAAACTTAGTCTCAAATGAAAGGTACAAAGTTCCCATCGGCTGCTATTGAATCTCTAATGGATCCGATTTCCGGTTCCGGAATTACAGAGTGATGAGTACGATCTCGCAGAAAATGAGGATTTTAACAAATTCTGCAATGAATGTAAAAAGGTGAAAGTTTTTCCAAAATGTTGCCACATCTGCTTGGATTTTTAGTACTAGGTTAATAACAGCCATTCAAAGTCTCTTTGGCCACATTGGCCACCATCATCGGTTCTGGAAGTCCCGGCAGAGGAATCCAAATTCAGAATAACAGTCATAACGATTTCTCGGAGATGGCTTGACCGATTCGACCAAACTTAGTCTCAAATGGAAGGTGTTTTATCCCCGTAACTGGTTTTTAAATTTCTTCTCGATCCGACTTCCGGTTCCGGAGTTATGGGTTGTGGCGGGCGGTCACAAAGCAAATACCGATTCATAAATAAATCATAAATCATTTACATCCGGAAGTACCTGCCCGGCCCTGGTAGCCTAGGTCCATGCGTTCAGTTTCACCAATAAAAAATGACGCCTATAGACTAGACAACATGCTCCACGCCGTCAAGAGCGGGAAGTCCGGTGATATGGAAGAACTCAATTTCTTCTAACATCTGAGCCGTATACCGAAAATTAACCCATTATTGTCCAACTTATTTTTCATGCGCCTCAAATTTTTCTGGGAAAAATGCTGATATGATTCCAGTACAATTATTTTTGTACACAAAGTAGCTGATACAATAAGGCTAACTAAACAACTACCTAATAAAATATGCTTTATAGGTCGCATCGCTTGCTTGGAGCGAATCCTAGACCTGATACCCTTCCAAACTACCAACTCCGCGACACCTATGGAAGAGTCTGATGAATCGTCGTCCTTCCGTTAAGTAGGTGGAGCATCAACACTTCCTGTCTACCTTATCTTTTATCCTTCCCCGTGAACGATGAAGATGGGGGCGGCCGGCAATGATGGCTATCATGCTGTTGAGGTTTTAATGTGGGTAGGATAGGTATGAATTCCTACTTACCATTTCCTAAGCAACTCTTATTAGATAATCAGCAGTCAAACATGATGAAGTCAGTGTGCAATCCGCCAAAATCATCGTCACAACACAACGCAACGCAACAAAGTAGCTGATACAATAAGGAACAACTAGTGGAAATTTCAGATTGATCGATTAATTAGTTACTGAGATATCGCGATCGCCACGAATGAATTTTTTAACAAAATGCAACTTCGAGATAATCGAATTTTACTGTCGGTGCAGCGAGTCAACGGTCCAGCGTATCAAACACTACACACTGCTTTTTTTAACAATGGAGAAGACCTTTATGTCCTAGCCCAGTACACGTGCTATTGGTAGGGTCCAATCTACCACACGGGGTGCACTGGGGGCGTGTCGGACTCGAATGGTGACCAGCCATTAATACCGACTAAACTCCATTGGGCTCCGCCATCATTCCTCCCAGGAACTACCTCTCGGTATTACTTCTTGGGGGATGGCTGTACTAAATGTACTCATTCACTCTCACCCACGCGTTCATACATCCTGTATGAGGCTTACTTGGGTGCTCTCTCAATCGCACTTTGATTCACTCTCAAACACTCCCACATGAGGCTGACTTTTGTGCTCACCTTTCACGTTCCATGCGAGGCTGACTTGTGTGCTCACCTTACTCATTCCTTGCTAGGCTTACTTTTGTGCTCGCCCTACTCATACCATGTGAGGCTGACTTGGGTGCTCACCCTATCACCTGATTCACTCTCAATCGTGCCACTCTATTGTACCTTTGTCACTCCCCCTGGCATCCCATGTGGGATATTTTTCTTAGGCCCCACTTCTGACATACCATGCGAGGCTGACTTGTGTGCTCACCTTTTTCATTCCTTGCTAGACTGACTTTTGTGCTAGCCTCTACCAACCTGTGAGGCTGACTTTTATGCTCACCCTTAACATGCAGTGTGAGACTGACTTGGATGCTCACCCTTTCACTCCTCTGCCACGCCATGAGGCATCGATAGCTTAGTTCCAACATACTACGCTACGACCCTCCCGTCTTGGCATGAGGCAGTCCACTTATACGCCTATACATTCACTCTTCTGTCTTGCTTCGGGGTGGCTGGGTTTACCCCTTACGCGGTTGCCATTCGCTGCGCCAAACCTGCCTCGGCATGAACAGACCATTCACTCCCTTTTTTGCGCTTGTCCTTTTTCGCTCCAGCTAACCAATCACTAGTTAGCCGTGCCCGTCGTCTGTTGCTCGGTTCGCCAGAATACCTGTTGCCTACTGGCAATCTGGATGGTAGCAGCCGAGACTGCGTTCCACTTCTCCACCGATTGACACATCCGCTGAATAAGGGTATCAGGGGTTGTGTCCCAGCCACAGACGTCAAGCATTGCTCTTCTTTCGACGTCGAACCGATGACATACGAACAGTATGTGTTCGGCAGTTTCATCTACACCTGGGCAGTCCGGGCAGACGGGGACCTCCGCGTGCCCGAACCTGTGGAGGTACTGACGGAAACAGCCATGGCCTGACAGGAATTGTGTCAGGTGGAAGTGAACTTCCCCATGGGGTCTTCCCACCCAGCTCGATATGCTAGGTATCAGCCGGTGAGTCCACCTACCTTTCGAGGAGTTGTCCCACTCACGCTGCCATCTGGCGACCGAGGTCGCCCTGGTGCGCTCGCGGGCTCCCCTATTTCCACGTAGCTCAAAGCACTCCTCATCTTCCCGAATGACCAGCCCGACTGGCATCATGCTCGCTATCACGCAGGATGCATCGTGTGATACCGTGCGGTAGGCAGATATCACTCTGAGGCACATCACGCGGTAGGTGCTCTCCAGTTTCTGTAGGTAACTGGTTACCCTCAGTGCTCTTGACCATGACGGGCCGCCGTACCTGAGAATAGATACGGCAACGCCTGCCAGTAACCTACGTCTACTGGCGCACACCTTTGAGCTGTTGGACGTCATTCTCGATAGTGCCGCAACAGCAGTCGACGCTCTCTTGTACGTATAGTCGACATGGCTGCCGAAGGTCAGCTTGTCGTCTATAATGACTCCGAGAGACTTCAGACTTCGCTGTGAAGTGATCGCGACTTCTCCCACATGGATAACTGCATGTTGTGCCGACTTGCGGTTGTTGACGATAACTACCTCCGTCTTATGATGAGCGAGCTCCAGGCCTCTCGCGCTCATCCATTCCTCCACCGTGCTAATCGCGTGTTCTGCGGTTAGTTCTACCTCAGGAATTGATTCCCCGTAGACCTCCAAGGTTACGTCGTCGGCAAAGCCGACGATCTTGACCCCAGGAGGGAACTTCAGTCTCAGAACCCCGTCATACATGAGGTTCCATAGCACCGGGCCTAGGATCGAGCCCTGCGGGACTCCGGCGGTAATCGGAACCCTTTTCTGACCGGCATCGGTCTCGTATGGCAGTACGCGGTTTTGGAAGTAACTTTCCAGGATCCGGTACAGACCCACCGGTAGGCTAAGCCGGTGTAACGAGAGCGCGATGGCATCCCAGCTTGCGCTGTTGAATGCGTTCTTCACGTCAAGTGTCACTAACGCACAGCATCGAATACCTCGCCTTTTTCTTTGGACCTCGGCAGTATTTATCACTGAGTTGAGAGCGTCCACTGTGGACTTACCCTTCCGAAAGCCAAACTGGTTGCTTGACAGACCGTCCGTACCTTCCGCGTACGGGGTGAGCCTGTTGAGGATGATCCTCTCAAGCAGTTTGCCAGTCGTGTCTATCAGACAGATTGGTCTGTACGCCGATGGGTCGCCTGGCGGCTTCCCGGGCTTCGGCAACAGCACCAGTTTCTGCCTTTTCCATCTATCGGGGAAACGGCACTCGTCAAGGCATCTCTGCATAGCTAGCCTGAACATGTTCGGGTTCGCTATGATCGCTGCCTTGAGAGCGTTGTTCGGAACTCCATCCGGCCCTGGACTTGTTCATTGCTAGGGATTTAGCCACTGCGAGTAGTTCTTCATTCGTGACTGGAGCCACCATTTCGGCCGTGCCCGCACTGTCTCGTAGTGCAGGTGGCCAGGGGCTTGTGGCTCGAGACGGGAAGAGTACTTCGTTAATCGTTGCCAACCGGTCCGGAGACCGTTCTGGGAGTGAGGAGCCCCCTTTGCTCTTGGCCATCACAATCCGGTAGGCGTCACCCCACGGATTCGCGTTGGCACTCTCACACAGGTTGTCGAAACACGCTCTCTTGCTGCTTTTAATAGCCTTGTTAAGGGATAATTTCGCAGCTCGAAACACTTCACGGCGGTTCTCTCTTGCATCCTCGGTGCGAGCTCTTTGCATCCTACGTCTAGCTCTGAGGCAGGCTGACCGTAGAGCTGCAATCTCGACACTCCACCAGTATACCGGGCATCTACCGTTTACCGTCGCACGCGCGTGATAGAACAGCTACCAGCGCATCCCCGCTTAGACTGTCGGTGTTGGCCTCCAGTCCCAGGGCCGCGGTGAAAGCTTCGCTGTCGAAGTGATTGGACTTCCACCCGCGTACCTGACAGGGATCTCCCGCCCTCGGATGCTGCACACCATAGTTGATCTTAAAGCGGATTGCTAAATGATCGCTATGGGTGTAGCCTTCGTCTACCCTCCATTCCATGCCTGGAGCCAGACTCGGGCTGGCAAAGGTCACATCAATCCACGCCTCCACTCCGTTTCTACGGAATGTACTAGCGGAGCCATTATTAGCTAGCACAGTATCGAGTTTCGCAAGCGCTTCCATTAGCGCTTGACCCCTGCTATTTGTACAGCGGCTGCCCCACTCCACTGCCCAAGCGTTAAAGTCTCCCGCTATTACTACCGATTTCCGGCCCACTAGGTCCGACGAGAGCCTGTCGATCATCTGGAAGAACTGTTCTATTGGCCACCTTGGTGGGGCGTAGCAGCTGCAATAGAACACACCATTGATCTTGGCAATTGCCACACCCTCGGCGGAGGGGTGTATTACCTCTTGAACCGGGAACCGTCCCGTTGTACAGATTGCCACCATTCCAGACCCGTCCGACACCCAATTGCCGTTGCCGGCAGGGATGCTGTACGGGTCTGATAAGAGAGCGACATCTGTCCTCGACTCTGAGACCGACTGCCACAGCAGCTGTTGGGCTGCTGCACAATGGTTAAGATTTAGCTGTGTGACTCTCACGGCTTCTTCTTATTTAACTCGCCGAAGGGACACGAAGGTCCGCCCATAGCATGTTTATGGGCTTGCTTCTTAGCGGTGCAGATAAGGCACTTGTATGCCTTACTGCACCCCCGCTCTTTATGTCCCTCCTCGCCGCAGCGACGACATAATTTGCTCCTATCTATGCCTTTGCATTCGTATGCTTTGTGGCCAGACTCAAGGCACCGATAGCACCTATCCACTGAAGGCGGTTGGGGTATACTAATAGGGCATACCGACCAGCCGATCTTCAGCTTCCCTTTCTCGGTTACCTTTTTGGCATCCGCATTCAGTAACCTGAGGTAGGCTACTTGGGTGCCAGAGGGTCCACCTCTCAATCGCACAGAGGCCCGCTCGATTGTGACGTCGCAGTGCTCCTTAACAGCTGCGACGACGTCTTCTGCGGTCGTGAACTCGTCCAAGTGCTTGCACTGGAGAGTTGTTTCCGCACCTAGCGACCTGATTTGGGCGCCCTCACCAAGGACCTCTTGGGCCAAGGCCTTGTATACTGCACTTGATTGTGCGCCTCGCTTCAGCACCAGAAGCATCTCTCCCGTGTTGGTGCGTCTTACGCTACGCACATCCTGCCCAAGGGCCGAGAGGCTTTCGGCCTGCTTCATCGATTTAAGGACATCGGCGTATTTGTCCTTGTCGGTTTTTAACCACAAGGCTACGCCACTGTCCTTGGCCTTCTTCGCAGGCCGCGGTACCTCCGGTTTCGGTGCCGGCTTTTTCTTGGTGACCAGCGTCCAGGGGTTTGAGCCCCCCTGCCCCGATCGTGCCGGGTTGCTGGTACCATCGCTCTCCACCGCGAGGTCACTCTCGCCCTCGCTTACCTCGCCCAAACGGCGTTTGACCTTAACGGTTGCACGCCGAGTGGTGTCGGTTTTAACACCCTCGCCTGGCGACTTCCTAGGGCGCTTCGCGTTCGATGCCGTCTTGCGATTGCCCTTGCCCTTGCCTTTTCCCTTCGAGGGGAACTCGGCCGCTGCTTCAAGCGACGTGGCTGCTCCATAGAAGGTGAAGGGCACTGTCTGAGTGCCCGTATCGACCTTCTCTTTTCCCTCCTTCTTGGAGGCCACTGTCTGGGTTTCTCTGTTGCACTTCTCCCGACATTCCACCCTCTTGGCATAAGCCTGCTGTTTCTGTCTTGCGACACGAACAGTTTTTCGGAGTTCCAGGAGACTCTGTTTTAACTCCTTGCTTATATTTTGCTTTGCGCTAGTGTACTCGATTATTGCATCGAGCTGCTCCACCACTTTGCGCATCGCCGATAATGGCCCCTCCGGTGCGTTGGTAGGGCTATTGCCTACCGCTGCAGGGGGTTACTGGTGCTTTCAGATGCAGCACTCATCGCTCCACTACTCTCCCCACGGGGGGGAGACCTCGCCAAACCACCTCTAGCGAAGGGGTTTGGCACCTCCGACTGTTTATTTTTATTTTTTGTTAACTCCATGTAAAATCCCACGAGTAGCGCGAGAAATAAATGTCCGCCACGCCAGAGCTCCGCATTAGCGTGGTAAGGGACGCTTACTGTGGGGGTTGCCCAGGTACCCGACAGGCTCCGTTAACGATCGAGCATCTTTTTCACCCCCTCGATCACTCATCCCTCGGCACGGGTCGCTTCACGCCTTGGAATTGGGGTTATGACCTACCTTGCTTTACGTGGTGACCTCGGCCCAGATCATCACAACCATCCTCCTTTACCAGGGCTTTGGACCTGTAGCTCTGGTTCTCAATAGTTCCATGTACGTATATTATTACAGACATGCCACTATTGAGATCCGTCATTCGCTAGCGCCTACACTGCCTACGAGTGGTCAATGGGTAGCGGTCTATGAATAGCTGTAATTCAAGTTGTAGTATTCCGATTTTAATGAAATTTTGAGAAAATTTTCCTCAGCGTATGTAATTTTAGAATATCTAATGTACCAAAAATCGATTTTTTTCATCATGACAAAAATGTGTAACACCTTAAGGGAAAATTTAATAAAAACAAAATATAAACACCGGTTTAACCACTCTAACTTCTCTAAACGCATTCTGCAAGAGTATATGAACAATATTAACTCATTGTTAATGCCTTTTCTGCGTTATTGGTAGAATGATAGGAGTTATTCTTAGAATTTACTATATATGGTAGGTTGGGAAACAATGAGTTAAGTTTCAGATCCACGATCCGCACGCGATCATCCAAGCACACGCGAATATGCGAATGGACACATGGTTATAAAAACGAATTTATACACGTGAAGTTACATACAGCAACATACAAAACGAATTTATACACGTGAAGTTAGCACACCCGACATACAAACGTCCACGCGATCGAACACGTTAACACATAAACGCTCGAGATTTCCAGTCTCCCGCTTCGTCCGTTATGTCTAGGATGTATGAAATTCGCTAGCCAGCACCCTCGGCCCTAGCAGCTTATATAGGGATAAAAAACAACAACAGGACTGGAAACTCTGTCCAGAATCTGGAGACAGTAACATCAACACTTTTTACGGGTAAGTTAAGTTCTATATCTACTTCTATATTGAATTCCCTATTTTCGTACGGTCAATCAGGATTCTATATATCTAATTGAGTTTGTTCCAGTATAGAGTTTCAATTTTAAGTCAAATATACTCTACAAGATGCTGATGGAAAATGAGGTTGATTGAAGTTTATAGAATGAGCGAAGCAATGAAAAAAATTGTTCCTCTGTGCTATAATACCCAGCAACTTGGCAATGTGTACTAATTTCGTACCGTCAAACGGGGTAACTTGCAACACTTCAACATGTTTCTGTTCAGATGAATTTAACAACGCTAATAATAATGTTTACAATTTAGCACTATACCTGCAGGGATGTAATACACCTAAGAGCAAATAAAGAGAAGAATAAAAAACGCTGTTTGCACTTTTAATGTGAACCACCGCTCTTCTCTTTCACAATAAAACTCTTCACTCCGATGTGTGTTGCTCCCATACGTGCATTCTACTCCATGGCTGCATACCTCAAAGAGTAGAAATAAGTGTGAATTTTGGTCCCACACGCACGAAGGCAGAGAATGCAACCAGAAACATTTTAAAAGCGTTCTTCCGATCAATCTTTATCTGAATTGTAGTTTCATTCGCCTTCCTACCTGCTTGCCAGTGAGGGGAGGCACAAAAGAGTGGCTCTTCAAAGTGACTCTTTGCGCGAAATTGTGCAGCTCTTGGTGCACGAATCTTTCTCTTTTTCGTTTTCAAGCTTCTCTTTGTGCGGTGGTTCTGCACATTGCAGTGTTTTTGTGCTGCTCTATTTTTCATCGATGTTTTTCGCTCTTTGTACACATTGTGTGAGCAAATAACAAGCCTGTATACCTGTCATATGTTGGCATATGTTAAAAATTATTAGACTGATAAAACATATACATACATATATACAGATACAATTTCACTTTAAAAATGTAAAGTTAAAAATATGTGTTTCACTTACCAGAAAGGTTTGACAAAAAAGTTCTATATGTCAAACATTGATGTATGTACCATAGAACAGTGGTCGCCATGGTACCGAAAAGGTGCGATTAATTAATTGTGCTCTAGGAGTTGTGTGGTGGATACTAGGGGCAGATCACTCTAGGAATGTATAACAAATTTGCATCAAATTAGAAAAAATACATTTAATTTCCATTTTTGCATCTACTTTGCACTCCCTCGCATAAAAGTTTGTTTAACAATCGTCCTACGCTGAACCACTTTGTTCGACGTTGTGTTGAATATAGGGCTAGTTTTTTGTAGGGTTTTGACGTCTTACACGCAACGCAAAATACATTGCACGCAACGCAAAATACATTTTGAATTTCTATTTAGTGGAAAGAAATGCATTTAATTTCGCTGATTTTTCAAAATGCATCACAAGTGATCTGCCTCTAGGGTGGATATCAACCTACGTTTATTGGAAACATAAGCATTCCACATACACATCCCGTCGCGAAGCGACTAAAGAAGGCGTCAGCATAATCGAGTCTACTGCGCGACAACGGTTATGCTGACCATATCAAAAAGTGTCATGTAGGCACCACATACTGTAGCTCCATAGGAACACAAAGAGAAATAAAAATTCATTCCTAGTTAAACTTTCAGCTGTGATATATTTCGAACGCTCCGTAACACATGGCATGGCGATCCTGCCAGGAGCCGTTTTGGTACAAGTAATATAATTGAAAAAAGTGAAGATGGGCTGGTTCTCGGCAGACGAGATCGTCGCCACCCCAGCCGCGGGAAACACATTAAACCCACAATATATATCGTTATGTGTTCTCGCAGGGGTAGCCGTTGGCTACCTACTAGTAAAAAGTGTAGTGAAATTACATCAACAGCACACCGAGATGATCTCGGAACGGGCCGCGCGACGCATCTCCGCGCAGGTGCAAGTCTAATTAAATTTGCAACCTTAATCGGTGGTAAAAGCTGAATAAATTAGTTGGGACATCATGTAGAAGTTGAGTGTGGCTTTGTTAGAAGAATGGAACCCGAATAACATGTGTATTATTTTAGCCAATGAAACGAACAAATCTATACCCAAGTGAAATGAACAAATCTATACCGTAAGCAGTTTCAATGGACAAGCATATCAAAGTTTGGCTAGAAATTTTAAGCCTACTGTTATCGTTTCTACTGTCTCCGTGGAGCAAAGAAATCCTTCGTGAAAAGTGTTTTTTCAACTTCGTGGTTTTCAGTCCGCAGAGCAGAAAGTGATCCGAGGAAGAAAGAGCAAAGGTTTCCTTGGCCTAATAATTGATGTGGGGCAGAAAATACTACAATACTACACCCGTGATGATGGAATGGAACAAGGAAGCAACACAAAAGTCATAAACCGATATGAGCAAAACCGAGGTAGGGTAAAGTGCCTTTTTTCACCATACTAATCAGGGTGCCTCACTAATTTATTAATTTTTCGGCCTACAATCAATGGAATGCGTAAAAATTGCCATCAACAGCTTTGCTTCGTTGTTAACAACCAATATAATAACACAAAAGCGCTGAAAACAGTGAAATTTTCGTGTTTGAGCTCAACGAAAACTCGAATCGAAAGCCTCTATTGTTGCGCTACCATTTGACTCAATGCGTTGAACAAAGATGGCAGACACTGCTCTAACCAACGGCTTCAAATGGGTAGGGTGATAATAGAAACATGGCGAAAATGGGCTCATCACCCTATAATTCATTGAATCTAATCTTTTTATAGTGCTTGTTTAATTTAAAGAAACGTAGAGGAATGTGTTCGGTTGTCGGCACACTTTTGTTTTTGGCTCACAACATTACTGCAATTGAACAACATAAGGAATAAGAATACCAATGGAAAGCTAGATGCCTTAGCTAATAACTTTTTTTACGTTTTAACGACATTCAATTAGCTAGAGATTTCTGGGTAGGGAAAGTTGTCACGGTAAAGATAGATACGTCTACCTTTATCAGGACACATGTTAGTGAACTCGGGTGATTCGTAGTTATTCTGCCTAAGCTCGACCCTCATTAACAGAAGGCAAAAATAAAGCCCGTACGATATAAAGCCTGTTCTAATGACCCTGCCACTTCTAGTTTTCCGATCTGTTTACTTCACATCCTTGCTCTCACTTGAGTACTATGGCTCTAAGTTTCATAACTTTCCCTACCCAGTAATCTCTAGCTAATTGAATGTCGTTAAAACGTAAAAAAAGAAAATGTGACTAACATAGTCGAAATAAAAAAGGAAATTAGCTAATAACTTATGAAAGAAATTAACTTATTCTGTTAACTTGAAAAAAATTATTAACAATTTAGTAAAATGATACTTTTTTACCATTTTGAAATATGTGGTCGGTAGTCGGCACCCTAAGAAAATTTACTAAAAATAGTAAATTTTCTTAGGGCAGAGAATATTACGCACTGCTAAGGCACTGACGGTTCGCATTCACTAGAATTAAGTTAGTTTCAGGCAGTCCATTTTTTACCAAGGCTTCAGACAGATCAGATAGATTTCAGCCAAAGCGGGAGGGGGGCTACAGGGTTAAACCCTCCCCTCACACCAACTTGTATGGTCGTGACAATCTGACACTTCGATGCCATTCAATGTTGTATCACAAAATAGAATAAATTCACATCGTAAATATTCAATGCGCATACTTTTTCGATCGATTTACTTCTTTCTATAACACTAAGTAAATCACCAAAAAATCTTTTAAATAGAGTTTCACTTGTTTAAAATATATATTGGTAGAACAGAACATTCGAGTCTGTTTGCTTCAGCAATCGGCACAAAAATACCATGCTAATATAACACACATATAATATTTATTAGAATGTCCATGTATGGTTTCTATCAAAAGCTACATAGGGGTGCCGACAACCGACCAGTGCCGGCAACCGACCACTTTCCCCTTTATATTTCTGAAATAAATGTAGGAATAGTGTTAGAAGTCTAAAATTGTTTGAATCATTGTCTGATGGAAGATATAACCTTAGATGTACAACATATAATAGCTCGATTAATAGTGAACCTCACTAATTTGCAAAAAAGTTCCAAAAGGGAATATATCCGCAGTAACCTTTTAAAGAAACAGGAATATTGCAACAACATATTTAGAACAGGGATTAATATTTTAGAACAATTAAGACACAAGCTCCCTGGACTTCTAAAGGAAAAATTAAATAATATCAAAATGCCTCCAAAGCTCGATTTGAGCATTGGACTCAAATTAGTCGACAAATTCAGTGGTGATGCTGATAAACTCACCGTTTTTTGAATCAACTGAATTATTAAAAGACTATTCCGACGGAGTATCGGAAATATAATTAATCAAATTTTTAAAAACACGGTTAATAGGTCCAGCGCATGGTGTAATAAACAACATTGCAACCCTAGATGACGTAAAAATTAAACTTAAACAAAAAATTTCGATTAAGTTTAGTCCACAGGCCATTAAATCCGAAATGGCCAGCGTGAATCAAAATAAAAAATCTATTAGCGAATACGGGCACGAAATAAGTGAACTTGCGGCGAAACTTGCAGCAGCACACGTCTCAAGTGGTACCTTCGTTGACGAACCGGCATCTGGCGCGATTGTGCAGCCAATTGCTGTCAGGTCCTTCGTGAACGGCCTTAAGGATCACAGAGCACAATTTTTCTTAAAATCCGAGCACACTCACAAAGGCAATAAGCGATGCTCTGGAAGTTAACAACAATGAAGAAGAATCCGCAATGTGGATGTATGCCGGTCCATCACAGACATTCATCCCTAGAAACCGTGGATATTATCCAAGATACTTCCGCAGTGGAGGTAGAGGAAGGAACCATGGACATAATCGCGGAAGGGGAAATTTTAATCAACAAAACCAAAATTTCCATCATAATACCAGAGGAAACAACTCCGGTAGGGGACGTGGAAATTATCGTGACCGGAATGATGTAAATTTGGCAAAAGGTAGAGATGCTGAAAATCAGCAAGCAGCACAAAAAAACCAACAACAACAACAACAAGATCAAGAAAGCAATTTAATCGATTTATTTCGTTAATTCACGAGAAACATCTACCACTACAGTTCTAAGAGCAAATTTCTTATTGGCTAATGTAAATTTAAAATGTATTGTTGATACTGGTGAGTCTTGTACCATCCTGGATCAACAATATGTTCCAAGAAATATACATATTTACCAGGAAGCGAAAATAAGGATACGAGGAATCAATGAAACATCGCAGTCCATTGGATACATCAACACTTACTTAAAATTTGGAGATACTATTTTTCAAGTGAGATTACATATTGTACCGAGCCTACCGTTAAATATAAAAGGCCTACTAGGTACTGATTTTCTTAAACAATACGGTGTAAAAATTGATTTTCAGAAATACCTTCTAATGCTTCAAAAAGATAATAAAATTTTGAATATACCATTATCCCAAAATAGCTCTATCTCAGTCAATTTACCAGCTAGAACTGAAATTATAGCATATCTAGAATGCGAAAATAACATTGCTAACAATGAAGAAGTTATTATACTGTGTCAAGAATGCGAACCATCTGTCTATATAGCTGAGTTAGAGATGGAAAAATACCCGTTAGAATAATGAATTTAAGGAACTCCGATATAACATTAGACAACTTGAAACCTAACATTTAAATGGAGAGGAAAAAAGTATTATTATGAAATATGTGCGAAGTACTCTGATTTTTTTTGCTTAAAAAATGACAAACTAACAGCAACGCAAATTTATCAACCAACAATAAGCGTTAACCCTTAAATGCATACTGTTACCATTGCCATTTGGCAACATACCGAATTTTGTGATATAAAGCCTCAACGAGAGGTGTATATCGTATCCAACCCGAAAAACGAGTACCAAGGAAAAGTGAAATTCATGGATTTAAGGGTTAAACCAAATACACATCCTGCATATACCAAACCATATAGACTACCTCATTGTCATAAGGAAGAAATAGAAAAACAAATTGAACAAATGAAAAAAGACGATATAATAGAAGATGCCATATCAGAATGGAATAGTCCAATTCTGGTAGTGCCCAAAAATCTAGTGGAGATAATAAAAAAGTGGAGCTTAGTAATTGATTTTAGAAAAATAAATCAAGTACTACAAAACGATAAATTCCCATTACCGAATATCGAAGATGTAATTGACTCTTTAGCAGGAGCTCAGTATTTTTCACACTTAGACCTCTCACAAGGTTATTATCAGTGTGAAATAACAAAAGAAGATCGTCGAATCACAGCATTTTCAATTGGAACAGGACAATATCAAATGAAACGACTGCCAATGGGACTGAAAATAAGCCCATCATCTTTTTCACGATTGATGACAGTAGCATTGTCTGGTCTTACGGATATGTGTTTAATCTATTTAGATGACATATGTATTTTTGGAAAAATTCTTTCTGAACACAACAGAAATCTTATGGCAGTGTTTGAAAGATTGAATAGTTAACTTAAAGTTAAACCCATCAAAATGTATTTTTTTTACAAAAAGAATTAATTTCTTTGGGTCATTTGATATCATCCGAAGGTATAAAAACGGATCCAGCAAAGAAAGAAGCTGTTAAAAACTGGCAGATACCAACCACAGCAGACGAAGTCAAACGCTTCGTTGCCTTTGCAAATTGTTATAGAAAACATATTCCATATTTTGCTCCAATCTGCCGACCACTTAACATTTTGACAAGAAAAAACGCTACTTTCAAGCAGACTTACTGTACGCGCGCTCCACTTTCAAAAGATCATTTTTACTCATTCTCAAAACTCTACCTTGTGCGCGCTTACTCTCGGTATGTCGCTTATGAGATGAGTTTTTCTCTTTTGCTTCAAATTCAAAATCTGCCAGCGTTGCTCCCAAGGCATCTCGTCGCATTCTGCTAGGAGTGCGATGTACGTATTTTATGTACACGAGATAGCTCACGCTCTAGGTCTTGTGTACATTTTAGTTTGTGCTGCCCGTGCAAGGTACAGAGTGCGCTTGGTATTTGTTTCAGCTTTCAGCAGAATAATGGCGCGTAAATCAAGCGTTGCAGACGAAGAACTTTTTATTGTTAATATTCCCACGAAAGAAGCGATCTGTGTACTTTGTGGTAAAAAGTTAACTGATCTCAGAAGATTTAGCTACAATAGACATTACAAAACGCTCCACAATGATTTTGCACGACAACGGGGTCTATTAGATGTTGAGGAGGAATATGAAAATACTGGTCCATCGAAAAAAAAAGATCCGCAAATAGAAGTACGCCTGGTCCCTGGATCAGAAAACTTACATGTCCTCAATTGTGGAATTGCTCAAATATCCAGCTTTCGAAAAAAAAATTATAAGGCCAATTGAAAAGGGGTTGAAACTAACTAGGCATCTGGATCCGGATTCACTGCGTAATGTTTTGTCGAACGTGGCAAATCAAATCGAGCATTGCCTCGGAAGAGAAGTTGCCGGTAAAATAGTTTTCCTCAAGATGGATGCTGCTAGCCGAATGGAGAAAGAGTTCTTGGGAATCAACATACAGTACGTTGACAGAAACAAATTAAAATCCGAACGCTGATGGTTATTGAGCTTTACGATAGGCACACCGCAAAAAATTTAGCTGAAGAAATTTTAAAATGTCTATCACCGTTTGAAATTGATATTCGGCGGCTTTTGACCGTCCCGCCTGATAATGCTAGTAACATACGCGCTACAGTGAGTCGCTTAAAACATGCACAACAATTGGAACTGATCAGCACAATAACGCAAGATGCCGATGAGAGTGAGGATGAAGATGATGAAGAAGCGGAGGACGATGTGTAACACGATCCAGTCAATCCAGTCAACAGTAGGGGAAACCGAGGAGATTTGAAACAGAGGAGAGTTGAAACAGTGTCCATTCCTATCGAAACAGTACCTTTAGGGATAAAACAATAATGTATTTGTTTTATTTATATCGTACCCACAAACCTTCCAATACACTCCAACTACGTTAAATGAGTGGTTGAGTATTTACGGTAAACACACTACAAAAATAAGCAAAAGTAAGTTTTCGTTTTCTTCAAATTGGTATAAATAGGACATTCACTGATGCTCGATCATGAAAATATCACTATTATGCAGTCTAAGAGTTAACATTTATGAATTGTATGCGTTTCTTTCTATCTTTGCGATGTATTTATTGTAAATTGTGGATCAAGCCTTACTTCTCGACCTAGGAGAGTTGAAACACCTTGTTTCAACTCTCCTCGAAGACGCACTTCTAATCTTATAGTAATATTATAATCACATTAACGTTTCTGTTCGCGATAGCGAAGATTTGCTTCAACCGGAATGTTCTCCGACAAGAATATTCTCTGACCAGCCCGACACACCGCTCAGCGAAACATTTTGAACCCAGCAAACTGCACAATTTGCTAGCAACGCCATGAAGGAGGGAGAAAAAAAAGGATGTGCACGCGCCAACATGCCACAGCACGAAACACACCGATGACGCCATCCTGAGCGCTGATTGGTGGGCCAATCAGCGTCAGCCATTCAGTTCGCCGAAGCAGCAGTTCAGGTATAAATACAAGTGTCCTGTTCTCAATTATTCATTAAGTTTTAAACCTCTGTAAAGGTAACGTAAAATAAAAGTGAAAAAGTCAAGCTGATTTGGAATTACATATTGAACTCCGAACGTTCCTGCTCCGACTGGTGCTAACTTTGCTGCAGTGCATCGTTGCTCGCTGCAATGTAAAGAGTTTAGCAGTGTTCTTTTCAGAACGCTTGCACCCGCAGTCGTTTGCAAATGCACTAGTATAGCAACACGTTAGCCTGTCAGTTGCAGTTCGCCTCCATCCAGCCAGAATTCTTTCGTCGCGTTTTGGAAGCGGCGCCAGAGGAATTTACCCGGTATTGAAAGTTTGGATTCTCTCATCGTATAAGGAAGCGGCGCCAGGGGAATTCATCGATGTGAAGTGCCAACTGACCGTTCTCGTTGCACCCGAATATGTCTTCAACCCTTATGTTGATAGCGACACCAACATATGTATGGTCCTTCGAACCGGATGAAACGCGTGAAAATTGTACTCAGTGTAGTAAGAAGAAATATCCCACTGCAAGTGATTTGTAAACGATAAAAAAGTGAACTGAACAGAAAACCTTTAAACAAGAAACAGTGACATTTACCAAGTGAAGAACTATTCTCTAGAAAAGGTGTGCTATTGTTGGTGCCTCTCAAGTTGTGTTCCGCTTCCTGTAGCATCATTCCATTCCCGATGCCACTAGCTCACACCCCAGACAAGAAGCCATCCACCATGGAAGACGCGAAGCCCCTCATCCATCAACGTGGCCAAGTGAGAGCAGAGATCACCGCCATCATAAGGCAGATTGAAAAAGCAGAACGAGGTACTTCTCAGGTGAGTCTCCAATTGCTGAGAGTTTATTCCAGAAAACTTGATGCACATTATGATGAATTCAACGCGCTCCATAAAGAGATTTTAAACGTGATTCTATTCGGTAAAATTGATGTCAAGACGAAAAATTGTATGGATTTGAAAACATCCACACTGAAGCTATGGCGCGTGTGGAATACTTAATTCTTAATCCTTATCAAAACCTTCTCCCAATGCAGTTATGTCAATCCCTTCTACCAGTTCCGGTCTCCCAGCACATTTAATTGTTCAACAGCAACCTCTTAAAGCTCCCATTCCTACATTTGGTGGTAAATGCGAAAACTGGCCTCGTTTCAAAGCATTGTTTACAGACATCATCGGTCGTTGCACAGATTCCCATGCAATCAAGTTGCATGCAATCACCTTGAAAAGGCATTGGTGCAGCTGCTGGCATTATCGATTCAAAAACTTTAGTTGAAAATAATTATAATCATGCATGGGAGATTTTGGTAGAACGGTTTGAAAACAAACGTGTGGTTATCGATACGCACATTTCTGGGCTTTTTGACAATGAAGAAAATTAATAAATAATATCACAGTGAGTTGCGCGATTTGATTGATAATTGTACTCGCCACATAGAAGGTTTGAAGTTTTTAGATCAACCAGTTGATGGTACAGTTGCTCTGTTTATATGTAAATTGTTAACCCTGTCCCTTGATCCAATCACTCGTAAGCATTGGGAAAGAACATTGGAACATGGTGAACTTCCTGATTTAGAAAAAAACGTTGAAGTTTCTTAAAGATCAATGCCGTGTTCTCGAGCGTTGTGAGTCTGATCTGCCTCCTCCCATGAAACAATCACAAGGTAAACCCCCTCAAGCGTTACCTAAGCCTGCTAGTGTGAAAATTCACGCGGCAGCCTCCGAATCCAAGGCTGATTCCTGCCAGTTATGTGGACAAAGCCATCTTAATTACAAATGTCCAGATTTTCGAAAAATGTCTATACCCGAACGATTAGCCAAAGCACGAGATGCTATAGTATGCTTTAATTGTCTCTGCCGTTGACATCGTTCCGCTGATTGTCTCTCCAAAAGTGTTTGCAACAACTGCAAAAAACGTCACCATACCCTTTTACACAATGAAGCTACAGCCCCCTCACCCACATCATACAGTCCACCCTCTAAAGCAGAAATTATACCAATGAAATTACCCGCCAAACCTGTAGAACAGAAGAATCCAGTTGAAGTGCCTCAACCCCAAACTGCTACCGTCTCCTCATCATGCTCCATCAATGGCCAAAAAACGTCCTTACCAAATGTCTTGTTACTTACAGCTGCAGTACATTTGATTGATAAGCATGGTCAATCAATCCCTTGTCGTGCCTTTTTAGATTTCGGTGCTCAAACGAATCTTCTGTCCCTTGCCATGTACCAAAACCTAGGTCTTGAAGGTATTCCCGTAAACATTGATATCGTAGGAGTGAGCAACGTCCGTACCAAAACAAACTGCGTTGTTTCGGTTGAACTCCATTCTTTGTACAATGATTTTAAAACCAATATGAAGTGTTTGGTTGTCCCTAAGATCACGAATCCTATACCGTGTAAACCCATTGACGTATCAAAATGGAACATTCCCCCTAGCTTGCATTTGGCTGATCCTCAATTCCATGCCCCGGCTGATGTAGATTTACTGATTGGTCTAGGCCACTTCCTCGCGCTAATGAAAACTGGTCATTTCATTATTGGTGAAAATTTACCTAAGCTCCATGAAACCGAATTTGGTTGGGTCGTTTCCGGTGGAATCCGTGATGAAGCGGCGGTCTTCATCAGTGTGCTGCAGATAAATGTAGTAACTTTGGAATCTTTGAATGAAATGATCAAACGGTTTTGGGAAATCGAAGAAGTGGAAGACAACTCCTTGCCCACCATCGAGTGCGAAGAAACATTCCGTCACACCCATCGACGCGATACCTCTGGACGATATATGGTGGATCTCACTTTTCGTGAAAATGTCTCACAACTTGAGGATAATCGATCAGCAGCCCTTCGGCGCTTTATGTTTCTTGAAAGGCGTCTCCAACGAAACCCCGAGTTACACCTCCAATATGCTAATTTTATTCGAGAGTATAAATTGCTTGGTCATTGTATAGAAATCCAAGAAAGGAATGGTACATGGTTGTTTTTTGATGCTTCGGCTAAGTTATCCCCCTTTTCTAAATCGTTGAACGATGTTTTGCAAGTCGGAGCTCCTGTACAAAGTGATTTGTTAACAATATTATTACATTTCCGTCGTTTTCCCTACATGTTCACAGCTGATATAACTAAAATATACAGACAAGTTCGTGTCAGTCCTAAGCACACACCGGTTCAGCGCATGTTTTGGCGCTCCCATCCAAACGACACCCTCCGTGTTTTAGAATTGCAAACCATGACATATGGTACGGCCGCAGCGCCGTTTCTTGTTACTAGATCATTAGTACAGCTTTGCGAAGATGAAGGTGATAAGTTACCCTTAGCTAAGCGCATTATCCTTGATGATTGCTATGTGGATGAAGTGTTGTCCGGTGCTGACTCGATCGACGGAGGTGTTGAGTTTCAACGTCAACTCCGATCAATGCTCGATAGAGGAGGTTTTCCCATACACAAGTGGTGCTCAAATCATAAAGCGATTCTCCAAGATACACCAGAGTCTGAACATGAAAGGTTAGTGAATCTTGATCAACTATTTACTAATCAGGTAATTAAAACCCTCGGGCTCATCTGGGATCCAACCGAAGATGAGTTTCTGTTTGCCACAGATTCACTGTCCTATGATGATAAACCCATAACCAAAAGACTAGTATTCTCTATCGTTGCGAAATCATTCGATCCATTAGGACTCTTGTCCCCAACCATTGTAGTAGCAAAACAATTGATGAAAAAACTTGGATCGCCAAGATTGACTGGGATACGCCTTTAGAAGGAAAACTTCTTAACGAGTGGCAACAATTTTATTCATTCCTACAACAAATTAACGAAATAAAAATTCCAAGACCAGTTGTCTCCTCGAATTGTGATGTTTATGAGTTGCATGGGTTGGCTGATTTTATTTTATAATTAATATCAACAGACACAGTGTGGTCCTAATGATAATTTCTTAATCTATTTAAAAAGTCAAATTGTAATCTGCTACGTGGAATGTGAAGATCGAACTCGGATGAAACTCTGTTGAAAGTCCGCTGCAAACCAATGATGGCACCGTTCACTCCATAGTTAGTCCGGCGAAGAGGTAATCGGAGGAATAAATTATTGCGAAGGGCGCGAGGGCGAACGTTCATGTTTATCGCACTGAGAAGCTCGGGGCAGTCAATTCGATCTTGCAAAATATCCGAAATCGTCATAGCACGGAATAGATCCCGTCGCACTTGCAATGTATCGAGTCCAATAAGCAAACCCCGGCTTTCATAACTTGGCAGCTGGTGAGGGTTGCTCCAAGGCAATCGACGAAGGGCAAACCGAACAAATCTGCGCTGTACTGCCTCAATTCGATGGACGCCGTTGAGATAATGAGGGTTCCACACAACTGAACAATATTCCAGAGTTGATCGAACGAGTGAGCAGTAGAGAGATTTCAAGCAGTAAATATCTGAAAAGTGCTTAGATATTCTCATTATGAACCCCAAACAGCGTGATGCCTTTGCGACAATATAGCTGATATGCTGTTTAAACGTCAGTTGTTCATCGAGAAAAACTCCGAGATCTTTGACGCAATTCGCTCTGTCAATTGTGGATTCAGCTAGACAGTAATCGAATCGAATTGGCGTTTTTTTCCTCGAGAACGTAATGACCGTACATTTCTTGGGGTTTAGGGTCATTCGGTTGATCTCGCACCATTCCGCAAAGGTTTCCAGTTGGCGTTGAAGGAAAGCTGCATCATGAGTATTCCGGATTCTATGGTATAACTTGAGGTCGTCGGCGAAAGACAACCGTGGTCCTTCTAAACAAAAGTTAACGTCGTTGAAATACAGAAGAAAAATCAATGGACCGAGATGGCTGCCTTGCGGAATACCAGATGAAGCACAGAACTCTTCGGATACACAATCACCTATCTTGACTGCTAGACGACGATCACTGAGATACGATTGCATCCAACGGAGAATATTAGTACCAAAGCCGAGTCTATCCAATTTTGCCACTGCAATAGCGTGATTTATCTTGTCAAAAGCAGCTGAAAGGTCCGTGTAGATAACGTCAGTTTGAAGGCCGTCCGACATAGCATCTGTAACATATGTTGTGAACGACAGAAGATTCGTAGATGTTGAACGTTTCGGCATAAATCCATGCTGAGTCTCGGAGATATACTGTTTGCAGTGGCTGGAGATGGGTTCCAACACAGCCATTTCAAACAGCTTAGGAACTGCGCTTAGCGTTGTAATACCACGGTAGTTGTCAACTACCTTTTTATCACCTTTTTTGTGAACTGGAAACATGAAGGAGGATTTCCAGAGTTCGGGAAATACTCCGGTTGTTAGCGACAATTGAAACAGATGACAAAGAGGTTCAATTAGACCGGCAGAGCATTTTTTTAGAATAATAGTTGGTATACCATCTGGGCCTGCCGAGGTTGAAGCCTTCATTTTCCTAACCGCCAGTTGTACCATATTATTGTCGATATTGATAGAGTTCAAAGACTGGTATGATTGAGGTATATTGAGAGCCGCGCGTGAAGCCTGGGTCGGTGTCAACTTCTCGTTGGAGAAAACACTCGCGAACTTTTCAGAGAATAGTTGGCAGATCTCCTGTAAACTAGAGCTCATACGTCCTCCATAGCTCATCGTTGAAGGCAACCCGGATTCCTTTCTTTGCTCGTTTACATGCTTCCAGAATGTTTTAGGTTCGGACTTCAACTTACGTTGCACGTTTCGCAAGTAATCGGCATGGCAACGCTTCGATGTCTTTTTATAGACTTGGTTAACATGAACGTAGTGATGTCGCAGCACGTAGCCCCCAAACTTGGAGTACTTCTTCAGAGCGGCTCTTTTAGTCGCTTTTAACCGTCTCAGCTCGGCAGTGTGCCACGCTGGGTGCTTAGATTGAAGGCCACTTCTTTTGGGTACATAGCGATCGATAGCATAGCTCATAACATTGGAGAAGGTCTGCACTGCAACGTTGACATCATCATTGTCGAGAATTTCAGTCCAGTGGATATTCGACAGGAAGTCAATAATGCTATTATAGTTGGCTTTTCTAAAATTATAGCTGACGGTGTCAGAAGCATTGCAGTCATGCTTCACTCGAATGGCTTCAAGCAATATATGCAGGGGAGGGTGGTGTCTAACAGTCTTTACCAGGGGGAACGGTGCTGCGGTAACTTTTGGCGCGTAGTCAGATTTGCTCGAAAAACAGAGATCAAGGATTCTGTTGTTCTCGTTCACCACATTATTCGTTTGGCGCAGCAGATTTAGACTGTAGCAGTCAAGCAAACTGGTGATACCAGCATGAAAAGATGACATTTCGGGATCAGCGAACATAAATCCGTCAGAAGCAGAGCGCCATTTTAATCCGGAGAAATTGAAATCACCAACAATCAGGATCTCATCAACCGGGCTTGCTTGAGCGGAAATCCGTTCCAGTGACTCAGTATGTGAATCAATCAATGTCGAATCGCGAGTGCGATCCGGTGGAAGATAAACCACGCAAAGATAAAGTGCGTAGCCAGCCAGTTTGATTCGCACCCACACCTGCTCGACACAGACCCCCAAAGTATCGTCAATCAGTTGCGCTTTCAATCGACGATGGATAGCCACAAGTACCCCGCCGCCGGTAGCCTTGAGACTGTTGCGTGAGCTGCGATCAGTTCGGAAAACATCGTAGTTGGCACCAAATGCTTGCACTGACAGAGTGCTATCGCTAAGCCACGTCTCTGTGAGGGCGATTATGTCGAAGCATTCATCTGAACTTGCTACCAGATAATCTTCGATTACTGAATTCATACCACCGGCATTCTGGTAATATATTTGTAGGTTTGAATGCCGCGATTGATTGTCGTTGGTATCGATTTGGAAGACCCCTTCACCACTCCTGCACACAGGACCGTGACGACTGGTGAACGCTGGCTGCAATGGCTCGACTGTGGCAGGGGGATCAAGGGCTTCCATAGTGCTAGCTGCAGTGCGTCCCAGGGTGCGATGAGTCATACCAGCATAGCATAGAGTGCTTAGTCCTTCTGTGATCGTTGTAGAGCCGAGTGTGCTGTGAAGAGACGAGCTCGTTACGATGGGATCCAAATTTTGTTTTTGACATTGAAGATTCACAGCGGCGGTAGAGTTGTGTTCATCAGCAGACTGTAAGTGAAATTTACATTGAGGGGGTGCAGCATCTTGTATTGCTTCGGAAGGACATATACCATTCTTGGCTTTACCTGACACAGAAGAAGTCGCCGATTCGCCAGGTAGACCTGAATCGCTCGCCGGGATACAAGAAGTTGGACAGATGAGTTTATCCGGAACAGCTTGGCGCTACTGTCCACCACCAGATGGATTCTTCTCCGCCGCAATCCTGATGATAGGTCGTTGGATTTTTGAATTGGTCACAAATTCACGGAAGTAGATGTTCTCCGGCCAAGAATCTTTGGACAGAGCCTTATCCCTGTATGATTTGCTAACGCCAACTTTGAAAGTAATGAAGCTCAAAGATGAGAGATCCTTGTCCTTAGGAACTAGACGAACTATTCTCGGTTGCAGATTCTCCCCCAGACAATCTTTCACAAGGGTAGAAACTTCGTCATCCGTCGTGCTGGGATCGAATGCTGACAAGTAAACCCATAACAGCTCCTCAGGTGGTGAAATTGTTTTTATTGTTTCAAACGCAGCTTTGGATCCACGAATATTAGGAATTTTTGTTTTGGGCGAATCATCTTCGCGTTTGCGCTTAGGCGTGTTTGAAACTGGATTATATTCAGCAATTCGATTCCAAGGCGTTATAATTGGGGATAGCGGTTTAGAGTCAACTTTAACCGAGAGTGCTTTGACGACATCTTTCAAATCAGCTATGTCGTTCTTTATAGATTTCAGAGAATTGTCGTCAGGCACTATATCGCAACAACGCGAAGCCATTCTACGGAAATTATCATTCGAGAATAAATCAGCACAGCCATTACACATCCAGAATAAATTCCGTGGGTGGGTTCCCAGGACGTCACGAACATCATAATCCATCTTGACGCATATCATGTGGAACGAATTTCCGCAGTATCCACGACATGTGATTCGATCAGAATCATTAACCACTTTCGAGCAGTTGTTACAAGCCATGCTTTGATGTAGAAATAACGCCTAGCGGGTATGCAATATGCGCAGGAGACGTAACGTGCGTCAATGGAAGCAAACTTGCACGCAACGTGTGACAACTCAACTACCCACCAGCAGATGTCGCTTTTGGCGAAAAAATTGAGCGTAACGTCTGTGCAGTGATAATGACAAGTGAAAACAAAAATCTCAACCAAAAACAATCACTTTCACGAATCACAACGGCAGATATAATCGTGCTTGAAGTCACGAAATTTCAATGCACACGTACTACCGAATAAAACGATATACAGATAAAACGAGAATAAAAATGATCGCGAGTGTAAAACACTAAAAAATCAAAAAAAAAACTATCAGCTCTACTCGTGCATCAGCAATTGCATACGGCGCCTGTCTTTATATCCGTAGTACCAATTCTCATGAAATTGTCATAGTACGTCTACTTTGCGCTAAATCGAAGATAGCCCCCATTAAAGAAATGACGATTCCTCGCAAGGAGCTATGTGCTGCCTTATTGCCAACCCGCTTGGTTCGTAAGGTAATCCCTGCTCTCCGAATGAATTTCGCGATTGTTTGGCTAAGGTCAGACAGCCAGATTGTTTTAGCTTGGCTGAAAAACCCCTTAGGAATGTTAAAATCGTTTAACCAAACTAGAGTACGA
Organism: Topomyia yanbarensis; assembly: GCF_030247195.1. NCBI lineage: Eukaryota > Metazoa > Arthropoda > Insecta > Diptera > Culicidae > Topomyia > Topomyia yanbarensis. Next base: position 189,138,620 of record NC_080672.1, read on the forward strand.
GAAATTACTAAAGATGTTGCGAACTTCCCTTGGTCTTATGTACGTTCGAAAGATAATCCTGCGGATGTAGTATCCCGTGGGCAGCTACCCGCATAATTGAAATCTAACGAGTTGTGGTGGGAAAGCTCTCCATTTCTCAGATCTGTAGAATACAAACCACTGCCCCTCGCATTCTTGACTATGTACAACGTTTTATCCGTAATTGTCGAATTAAATCTCCCACTGGTCGTACCTTATGTAAATTCCCCACTGTCGCAGAGCTTAGAAATTCACTACACACAACAGTGATTGTCATACAGCAAAATGTTTTGCTCGACGATATCGTCCGCCTGAAGGAGAAAGAGCCATGCAAGCGAATCGGCATGATTGGTCCAGTCCTGCAAGATAATTGCACTGCGTGTAGGTGGAAGACTTCAAAACTCCCCCTGCCGTTAGCAGCAAAACATCAATATATTCTCCCGAAACACCCGATTACAGACCTCATAATTCGAGCATACAGAGCATTTGCATGTCGGTCCATCTGCTCTTTTATCCGCTCTGCGCCAACGGTTCTGGTTGATTGGCTCCAGGTCCGCAATAAGAAAAATTACACGAAGTTGTGTTCGATGTTTCCGTGTCAAACCAAGGAACGTTACTCAGTACATGGGTAATCTTCCGAAATATCGAGTTACTCCTTCCGCTCCTTTCAAGATAACAGATGTAGATTACGCCCATTTTTTGTCAAACAAGGTATAAGAAAGCCAGCCCTCGTAAAGGCCTTTTTTTACAATGGAGAAGACCTTTATGTCCTAGCCCAGTACACGTGCTAACGGTAGGGTCCAATCTACCACACTGGGTGCACTGGGGGCGTGTCGGACTCGAATGGTGACCAGCCATTAATACCGACTAAACTCCATTGGGCTCCGCCATCATTCCTCCCAGGAACTACCTCTCGGTATTACTTCTTGGGGGATGGCTGTACTAAATGTACTCATTCACTCTCACCCACGCGTTCATACATCCTGTATGAGGCTTACTTGGGTGCTCTCTCAATCGCACTTTGATTCACTCTCAAACACTCCCACATGAGGCTGACTTTTGTGCTCACCTTTCACGTTCCATGCGAGGCTGACTTGTGTGCTCACCTTACTCATTCCTTGCTAGGCTTACTTTTGTGCTCGCCCTACTCATACCATGTGAGGCTGACTTGGGTGCTCACCCTATCACCTGATTCACTCTCAATCGTGCCACTCTATTGTACCTTTGTCACTCCCCCTGGCATCCCATGTGGGATATTTTTCTTAGGCCCCACTTCTGACATACCATGCGAGGCTGACTTGTGTGCTCACCTTTTTCATTCCTTGCTAGACTGACTTTTGTGCTAGCCTCTACCAACCTGTGAGGCTGACTTTTATGCTCACCCTTAACATGCAGTGTGAGACTGACTTGGATGCTCACCCTTTCACTCCTCTGCCACGCCATGAGGCATCGATAGCTTAGTTCCAACATACTACGCTACGACCCTCCCGTCTTGGCATGAGGCAGTCCACTTATACGCCTATACATTCACTCTTCTGTCTTGCTTCGGGGTGGCTGGGTTTACCCCTTACGCGGTTGCCATTCGCTGCGCCAAACCTGCCTCGGCATGAACAGACCATTCACTCCCTTTTTTGCGCTTGGCCTTTTTTGCTCCAGCTAACCAATCACTAGTTAGCCGTGCCCGCCGTCTGTTGCTCGGTTCGCCAGATTACCTGTAGCCTACTGGCAATCTGGATGGTAGCAGCCGAGACTGCGTTCCACTTCTCCACCGTTTGACACATCCGCTGAATAAGGGTATCCGGGGTTGTGTCCCAGCCACAGACGTCAAGCATTGCTCTTCTTTCGACGTCGAACCGATGACATACGAACAGTATGTGTTCGGCAGTTTCATCTACACCTGGGAAGTCCGGGCAGACTGGGACCTCCGCGTGCCCGAACCTGTGGAGGTACTGACGGAAACAGCCATGGCCTGACAGGAATTGTGTCAGGTGGAAGTGAACTTCCCCATGGGGTCTTCCCACCCAGCTCGATATGCTAGGTATCAGCCGGTGGGTCCACCTACCTTTCGAGGAGTTGTCCCACTCACGCTGTCATCTGGCGACCGAGGTCACCCTGGTGCGCTCGCGGGCTCCCCTATTTCCACGTAGCTCAAAGCACTCCGCATCTTCCCGAATGACCAGCCCGACTGGCATCATGCTCGCTATCACGCAGGATGCATCGTGTGATACCGTGCGGTAGGCAGATATCACTCTGAGGCACATCACGCGGTAGGTGCTCTCCAGTTTCTGTAGGTAACTGGTTACCCTCAGTGCTCTTGACCATGACGGGCCGCCGTACCTGAGGATAGATACGGCAACGCCTGCCAGTAACCTACGTCTACTGGCGCACACCTTTGAGCTGTTGGACATCATTCTCGATAGTGCCGCAACAGCAGTCGACGCTCTCTTGCACGTATAGTCGACATGGCTGCCGAAGGTCAGCTTGTCGTCTATAATGACCCCGAGACTTCAGACTTCGCTGTGAAGTGATCGCGACTTCTCCCACATGGATAACTGCATGTTGTGCCGACTTGCGGTTGTTGACGATAACTACCTCCGTCTTATGATGAGCGAGCTCCAGGCCTCTCGCGCTCATCCATTCCTCCACCGTGCTAATCGCGTGTTCTGCGGTTAGTTCTACCTCAGGAATTGACTCCCCGTAGACCTCCAGGGTTACGACGTCGGCAAAGCCGACGATCTTGACCCCAGGAGGGAACTTCAGTCTCAGAACCCCGTCATACATGAGGTTCCATAGCACCGGGCCTAGGATCGAGCCCTGCGGGACTCCGGCGGTAATCGGAACTCTTTTCTGACCGGCATCGGTCTCGTATAGCAGTACGCGGTTTTGGAAGTAACTTTCCAGGATCCGGTACAGACCCACCGGTAGGCTAAGCCGGTGTAACGAGAGCGCGATGGCATCCCAGCTTGCGCTGTTGAATGCGTTCTTCACGTCAAGTGTCACTAACGCACAGTATCGAATACCTCGCCTTTTTCGTTGGATCGCTATCTCGGCAGTATTTATCACTGAGTTGAGAGCGTCCACTGTGGACTTACCCTTCCGAAAGCCAAACTGGTTGCTTGACAGACCGTCCGTACCTTCCGCGTACGGGGTGAGCCTGTTGAGGATGATCCTCTCAAGCAGTTTGCCAGTCGTGTCTATCAGACAGCTTGGTCTGTACGCCGATGGGTCGCCTGGCGGCTTCCCGGGCTTCGGCAACAGCACCAGTTTCTGCCTTTTCCATCTATCGGGGAAACGGCACTCGTCAAGGCATCTCTGCATAGCTAGCCTGAACATGTTCGGGTTCGCTATGATCGCTGCCTTGAGAGCGTTGTTTGGAACTCCATCCGGCCCTGGAGCTTTGTTCATTGCTAGGGATTTAGCCACTGCGAGTAGTTCTTCATTCGTCACTGGAGCCACCATTTCGACCGTGCCCGCACTGTCTCGTAGTGCAGGTGGCCAGGGGCTTGTGGCTCGAGACGGGAAGAGTACTTCGATAATCGTTGCCAACCGGTCCGGAGACCGTTCTGGGGGTGAGGAGCCCCCTTTGGTCTTGGCCATCACAATCCGGTAGGCGTCACCCCACGGATTCGCGTTGGCACTCTCACACAGGTTGTCGAAACACGCTCTCTTGCTGCTCTTAATAGCCTTGTTAAGGGCCAATTTCGCAGCTCGAAACACTTCACGGCGGTTCTCTCTTGCATCCTCGGTGCGAGCTCTTTGCATCCTACGTCTAGCTCTGAGGCAGGCTGACCGTAGAGCTGCAATCTCGGCACTCCACCAGTATACCGGGCATCTACCGTTTCTTGGCAGTGTTTTTCTCAGCATTGTGGCGTCGCACGCGCGTGATAGAACAGCTACCAGCGCATCCCCGCTTAGACTGTCGGTGTTGGCCTCCAGTCCCAGGGCCGCGGTGAAAGCTTCGCTGTCGAAGTGATTGGACTTCCACCCGCGTACCTGACAGGGATCTCCCGCCCTCGGATGCTGCACACCATAGTTGATCTTAAAGCGGATTGCTAAATGATCGCTATGGGTGTAGCCTTCGTCTACCCTCCATTCCATGCCTGGAATCAGACTCGGGCTGGCAAAGGTCACATCAATCCACGCCTCCACTCCGTTTCTACGGAATGTACTAGCGGAGCCATTATTAGCTAGCACAGTATCGAGTTTCGCAAGCGCTTCCATTAGCGCTTGACCCCTGCTATTTGTACAGCGGCTGCCCCACTCCACTGCCCAAGCGTTAAAGTCTCCCGCTATTACTACCGGTTTCCGGCCCACGAGGTCCGACGAGAGCCTGTCGATCATCTGGTGGAACTGTTCTATTGGCCACCTTGGTGGGGCGTAGCAGCTGCAATAGAACACACCATTGATCTTGGCAATCGCCACACCCTCGGCGGAGGGGTGTATTACCTCTTGAACCGGGAACCGTCCCGTTGTACAGATTGCCACCATTCCAGACCCGTCCGACACCCAATTGCCGTTGCCGGCAGGGATGCTGTACGGGTCTGATAAGAGGGCGACATCTGTCCTCGACTCCGAGACCGACTGCCACAGCAGCTGTTGGGCTGCTGCACAATGGTTAAGATTTAGCTGTGTGACTCTCACGGCTTCTTCTTATTTAACTCGCCGAAGGGACACGAAGGTCCGCCCATAGCATGTTTATGAGCTTGCTTCTTAGCGGTGCAGATAAGGCACTTGTATGCCTTAGTGCACCCCCGCTCTTTATGTCCCTCCTCGCCGCAGCTACGACATAATTTGCTCCTATCTATGCCTTTGCATTCGTATGCTTTATGGCCGGACTCAAGGCACCGATAGCACCTATCCACTGAAGGCGGCTGGGGTATACTAATAGGGCATACCGACCAGCCGATCTTCAGCTTCCCTTTCTCGGTTACCTTTTTGGCATCCGCATTCAGTAGCCTGAGGTAGGCTACTTGGGTGCCAGAGGGTCCACCTCTCAACCGCACAGAGGCCCGCTCGATTGTGACGTCGCAGTGCTCCTTAACGGCTGCGACGACGTCTTCTGCGGTCGTGAACTCGTCCAAGTGCTTGCACTGGAGAGTTGTTTCCGCACCTAGCGACCTGATTTGGGCGCCCTCACCAAGGACCTCTTGGGCCAAGGCCTTGTATACTGCACTTGATTGTGCGCCTCGCTTCAGCACCAGAAGCATCTCTCCCGTGTTGGTGCGTCTTACGCTACGCACATCCTGCCCAAGGGCCGAGAGGCTTTCGGCCGCCTTCATCGATTTAAGGACATCGGCGTATTTGTCCTTGTCGGTTTTTAACCACAAGGCTTCGCCTCTGTCCTTGGCCTTCTTCACAGGCCGCGGTACCTCCGGTTTCGGTGCCGGCTTTTTCTTGGTGACCAGCGTCCAGGGGTTTGAGCCCCCCTGCCCCGGTCGTGCCGGGTTGCTGGTACCATCGCTCTCCGCCGCGAGGTCACTCTCACCCTCGCTTACCTCGCCCAAACGGCGACCTTGACGGTTGCACGCCGAGTGGTGTCGGTTTTGGCACCCTCACCTGGCGACTTCCTAGGGCGCTTCGCGTTCGATGCCGTCTTGCGATTGCCCTTTCCTTTTCCCTTCGAGGGGAACTCGGTCGCCGCTCCGATCGACGTGGCTGCTCCGTAGAAGGTAAAGGCCACTGTCTGTGAACCTCTATCGACCTTCTCTCTTTCCTCCCTATTGGAGGCCACTGTCTGGGTTTCTCTGTCGGGCCTCTCCCGACCTTCCACCCTCTTAACATAAGCCTGCTGTTCCTGTCTTGCGACACGAACAGCTTTCCGGAGCTCCATGAGGCTCAACTTCAACTCCTTGGCTATATTCTGCTTTCCGCTAGCGAAGTCGATTATAGAATCGAGTTGCTTCGCTACTTTGCGCATCGCAGCTATTGGCCCCTCCGATGCATTGGTAGGGCTATTGCCTACCGCTGCTGGGGGGTCACTGGTGCTTTCGGATGCAGCACTCGTCGCTCCACTACTCTCCCCACAGGGGGGGGGGAGACCTCGCCAAACCACCTCTAGCGAAGGGGTTTGGCACCTCCGTTTGTTTTGTATATTTATTTTTGCTCTATATATCAAATCCCACGAGTCGCGCGAGAAATAAATGTCCGCCACGCCAGAGCTCCGCATTAGCGTGGTAAGGGACGCTTACTGTGGGGGTTGCCCAGGTACCCCACAGGCTCCGTTAACGATCGAGCATCTTTTTCACCCCCTCGATCACTCATCCCTCGGCACGGGTCGCTTCACGCCTTGGAATTGGGGTTATGCCCTACCTTGCCTTACGTGGTGATCTCGGCCCGGATCATCACAACCATCCTCCTTTACCAGGGCTTTGGACCTGTAGCTCTGGTTCTCAATAGTTCCATGTACGTATGTTATTACAGACATGCTACTATTGAGATCCGTCATTCGCTAGCGGAGTAAAGGCCTACGCTGCTGTATTTGTATGCATGGTTACAAAATCAGTTCACTTGGAACTTGTGCCAGACATGACCTCAGCTGCGTTTATTGCTGCCCTTCAATGGTTTGTCAGTCGTCGTGGTTTAGTCCGCGAGCTGCATTCTGATAATGCAACAAATGTCCATGGATCAACAAATGAGCTACACGAACTATTCCGTCTATTCCATAATAGCGTTGCTGTGAATCACATCGAATCTTTTTGTAATAGCAAAGTAATCTCTTGGTTCTTTATACCACCTGTGATGCCCCTGAATTTGGTGGCTTATGGGAAACCGCCGTCAAAACCATGAAATACCACCTCAAACGCATTATCAAACAAACTAACTTAACATTCGAAGAATTTGCTACCTTATTGTCTCAAATAGAAGCTATTCTGAATTTCCGCCCGCTGTTCTGTCATTCCGATGACCCAACCGAATCTGAAGTAATTACTCCATCACATTACCTCATAGGACGCCCAATTACTGCCATTCTAGAACCTTCCTATGAAAGTATAAGCTTTCCAGATGACAGCATTTACAACAAATGCGTGAACATTTTTGGAAGTCTTGGTCCCGTGATTATCTTGTAAGTTTACAGCCAAGAGGAAAAAATTACCGTCTCCTTCCAAATGTAACTCCTGGTATGATAGTTCTGGTAGAAGATAAAAATTTGCCAGCCCAAAATTGGAAATTGGGACGAATCGTTAACGTGTATCCTGGTGATGATAATCTGCTCCGTACAGTTGATGTTAAAGTGGGAGACGTAGTATTCCGTCGTCCAGTCACTAAACTGTCATTACTACCTATTAACGATAATGAGCATTTAATTCATCGTTCCAAACTAGTATCTCAAGATAGGTCTTCCGAATCAACCCGCAACCCTGCCGGGGAGGATGTTCGCGATAGCGAAGATTTGCTTCAACCAGAATGTTCTCCGACCAGAACATTCTCTGACCAGCCCGACACACCGCTCAGCGAAACATTTTGAACCCAGCAAACTGCACAATTTGCTAGCGACGCCACGAAGGAGGGAGCGCCTGATTGGTGGGCCAATCAGCGTCAGCCATTCAGTTCGCCGAAGCAGCAGTTCAGGTATAAATACAAGTGCCCTGTTCTCAATTATTCATTAAGTTTTAAACCTCTGTGAAGGTAACGCAAAATAAAAGTGAAAAAGTCAAGCTGATTTGGAATTATTGAACTCCGAACGTTCCTGCTCGGCCTGGTGCTAACTTTGCTGCAGTGCATCGTTGCTCGCTGCAATGTAAAGAGTTTAGCAGTGTTCTTTTCAGAGCGCTTGTACCCGCAGTCGTTTGCCAATGGGAAAATATACTTTTGCATATAAAATATTTAAAATAATCCATAAAGAATTGTTAAACGATCCATGAAAAAGTTGTCCCTGTTCCATAAAACAAAACTGAAAATCCATAAAATAGTGTGAATGATCCATAAAAATGGTGATTTGATCCATAGATTATGAAGAATTGAACCATAAAATGATCGCAAAAGAGCAGTAAAATAGTAATAAAAGAGCAATTAAAATCAACCAATGCCCCATAAAAATATTGGAAATGTTCCATAAAATGTTACATTTTATATATATACTAGCTGTCCCCCGGTGCGCTTCGCTACACCCGCTTCGACTAAACGAAATATTTTAAATATACTAAAAATAACAAATATTTTTGTTACTAAGAAGAAACTTATTGTAATTCTCGCGGTGTCTATCTATGTTCTTAGTTTGACCACCTGGAGCACAATTAAATAAATTGCTCTGTTTTCCTACACACAATCGTTTGAACTTCCTTGGTATCATTCGAATTCGAGGTAGCAGTACATCTGCTTCTATATATTTTCTAGTTACAATGGTCGCTTAAATGAAATTTTTCAACCAAAGCACAGTTGTGGTGGGTCGATGTTGCGCAGTAACTAATATAATAGGCACACAAAGTTTCAATTGCAACACATACGGTGCACAGTGTTGCAGTGAGATAGAAAATTTATTTCCCCAAATAATTTTGCTAGAAGCTCGCTGTCTTCAGTAAAGTTCTAGAAAATATTATTGTGAAAAACTTTACTGAAGATACTAAAGCTCTATATAGTAACTGTAGCGAGATATGTAGGTTTACTTGGGATAGACCCCTTAAAACAGTTTTTCGAATATAACTTTTCACGATTACTTTAATTATTAAAAGTGTCTTCTATAAAGTTGTTAAAAGCGATAAAATACACATTTTTTATAACAACGATGGATCTGTAGCTCTCGAAACAACAAAGTTATTGTCAATTTTCGAATATTTTTAGGTCAATTTACACCTTAAGCAACTTCCTTAATCGCAAAAATTCGTAGAAAGAACTTTTTGCTTTCGATTAAATATAAAAACCCTCGTCTGACGGAGACTGCTGGGTAGGTTACGTATAAAATCAATACTCCTGAAAGCATGGTGGATCGACTGAATTAAATAATTCAGCACGATAATCCATAGATTTATATGCGTAACAGAATTTCCATCGATTTTATTTTGGATGGAGTAGTGTATGAAATTGAAGTCAATATACGCAATCGATTAATTCTTCAACGGATTGTATTATTTTACAAAATCATGTGGAAATGTGGTCGAATTTATTGTTGCATCGATTAACATTTTCCCAATTCAGATATCTAACTTTTTTTGGCGAATTGACCTGCGAAGGTGACTATAAAAATCATTCAATAAAAGAATGCACATATAGTGAAAAGTTCTGTTTTCGAAACATATTTCCAATGATACGAAGACATAACGGAGTGTTGATGGACGTGGGTAAAGTTAATTCATAAAAAATGGCGCGCTTAAAAAAATATTTTGGCGATACAGAGAGTGTTAGTATATTCATTCACTTTCCATATAATCACTGCACAATTGAATAATATTTCTTCAAATATCATAGCAGAATACTGAAAATTGAGCCAGTGAAGAGAATCTCTACAGGTATCTCGTTGAAAACTTGCTTTGTCGTGTACATCATAAATCAAAATATATTGGACCAATCGCTTTCAAGGTTCGCACAGTTCTTCTACATATCCCCCGGTATTGATCGAAGCTTTTATTTTTTCTTCATATTTTTTTTAAATTTAAAAAAAAATAATAAAACTTATTTTTGTGAACAAAGTTATGATCTTTAATAATGTTATGATATGAAGGAGAACTGTGCAAAATTTCAAACAATTTGGTTCAGTAGATTTTGAGTTATGCTGTACATCGCATTTATTCGAGTTGTCTCCTGAAGATTCACTGTAACACACCCAATTTTCAATATTTTGCGGTGAACATTAATGAAAATATTGCTTAAATGTTGCATTATGGACTGAATAGACTAACACTCTCGGAATCGCCAATTTTTTTTTTGAGTACGATATTTTTTTCAACAATAATCCTACCCCCTTAAGCAAGAACTGATTTCATCAGCAGGTGTCGACTAACGGGTAAAATTTGACAAAGATCGCCGACCACGCCACCAAATATACGATTGGTCCCTTTTATGGGTCATCGTGAATTAGTCCTATATAACAGTGTTGCATTCTTTCAGCATTTTGCTTACACCCGAATTTTAATTGATATTGTAACGTTTTTACGTATTTTACGGCAGAGCTGTTCGTCCATCATCCAGCAATGTTGATTTAACTTCAGATGAAGCGATCGCCAGTGCAATTTTCAATTTAATTTTCGACAAATTATTGCAATTCATCAGTATTATGCTGTCATTCGCGTAATAGATCTCTATCAAATAAATTCTTGCCATTCCATTTATGTGCTGGTAAACATACAGGCAACAAAATTGTAGATTTTTGAAGTAATTGACAGATAATGCATCAGAAACCCTCCCTCTCCTTCAGATTCCGAAACCAACAATCATGTCCACCTTCTTGGTGGAAGAAATACTTATGCAAAATCATATATAATATAGGTAGCTAAAAAAGTTCTTCAGTACACCAACCCCTCTCTCCTTTTCCTCGGCTTGAGTACTTCTCACCCTCCCCGTCGTGCACAAAAACCACCCCATGACCATCTCCTTAGTGGAAGAAATACTTATGTCAAAATTTTATTCATCGCTCACATTGAATGAATAGATAAGGTTTACTTCAGAGCTTTCTTCTCCCCCCCCCCCCTCCCCCTTTCGTGGTCCACTCCTATCAACCATTGGCTAAGTGGGAGAAATACATATGTCAAATACTAATAAATTTGGAGATATAAATAATTCTTTGCCTAAAAAACACCCCCCCCCTTAAACTCAGTGAACCCCCCCCCCCCTTCCCATATATATATATATATATATATATATATATATATATATATATATATATATATATATATATATATATATATATATATATATATATATATATATATATATATATATATATATATATATATATATATATATATATATATATATATATATATATATATATATATATATATATATATATATATATATATATATATATATATATATATATATATATATATATATATATATATATATATATATATATATATATATATATATATATATATATATATATATATATATATATATATATATATATATATATATATATATATATATATATATATATATATATATATATATATATATATATATATATATATATATATATATATATATATATATATATATATATATATATATATATATATATATATATATATATATATATATACAAGGTGTTTGGTTCATGATTAAGAACCTCTCGAGGGACTGTCATATTTGGAGAAAAAATCGTTCTACACATACTATCAAATCTCAACCGTTACAGAGTTATTGAACTTTTTGTATAAAAAACTTATTTATCTTAAAATACCTCTAACTCGAAAAGTATACTTCGTATTTTAAATCTTTTAGTTCCATTGGAAAGATGAGAAAATTTTCTGTTGAATTGTGTTCTCAGATCTATTTGTTAATTACTTTTAATTACCTTTTACCTGCAAAGTAGTCAAAAGTTAGTGATTTTGAGAAGGTTTTTGCTAATTTTCTCTAAATAATGAAGTATGATTATAGCTATATTCATTATCCAAAAGTTGGGTTTTAGGACGATTCATAATTTGTTCTTGGACGTCATATTTCTATCTCTTTTCATTTCTTTGTAATTTCATTACTATACTTTTCCTGTAACCGACTTGCAAGTGCTTAAAAGACTCTAATCTAAAAAATATTCTTTATATCGTTATTTACAAGGTTTCATTGGAAAGCTGAGAAAATATCCCAGCAGTGTATGTACAAATATCGTTTAGTTAAGGGTACTAAATGATTTTTTACTAACGAAATAACTCAAAGTTTGCGTTTTTGGAGAGTTTTGTAATTATTCTAATTATTAATCAACAAAATTTACCGTTACTATTGTTCATTTGATGCTCCTTAATGTTGTCTATAACTTTTTATTTGACACTTTGTCTATGTCTCTTTTCATTTTGCTGCTATTTAATAGTTAACACAGCATGACCTCGCCACAAATGTAGGGGGTGAGAAATCGTTATTTTTGCATATGAAATGATGTGATAAAAAAGATTTTGCGTCGAAACCGAAAAGAGATAATTGAATGGAGTCAAAGAAAGCATTGTAGAACTTGCTGAGATGCATTATTGACATGATAATAATAGTGATGTTTATTATTTGTTATTTTAAGAAAATTAACGAAAATACTAATAACAGCACTAACTTTAAACTAATTTACTTCTAAAAGAATACTAAATTCACTGAACTGAAAGGTATTAATACATTTTTCTCTGCAAAGTTTTCGTGGCTTTCGTGGAATAAAAAAAAAAGTACAGTAAGTGCCATACTTTTTGAATTAGAGCTGGTATTAGTGAAAACGAAATAAAAATATCCAAGTTGAATAACCTAAACTCATGAAAATAAGAAATGGTAAGTGTATCATGTCAAAGAACAAATTATGCAGCTCTTCAAAAACAACAATCTGTATTATTAAAATGATGAAGTTAACTATTAGAATTTTCATGAAATGATCGAAAAATCGAATAAAATTGATCAATTTTCAATAAATTGCTTTGAAAAGGTTACATAAACTCATTAGCTGAAACATTTCAAAACTATTTTTCCTTGAAAACAGTGGGGTCAAGAAACATGAAAAGCCATTTTTCATAAAGATAGGTGCTTCCCTCGCAGTGCTAGAAGCTGCTCAATTTTCACCTTCCAATACTAAATACAATTTTCCTAGAATATTTACAATAGTCCACTTACGTGAAAAACGTAGCCAAAGGCACTCTAAATTGATAAGTTTTATCAGTTTAAAATAATATTGAACAATAACGAAGATTTATGAAAAAATATTTTTTCGTCGTCAACGTAAACTGTCCCTGGCAGCACTGCTCCATTGGAATCCAATCAGACTAATTGCAATAACTTCAATTCTAGAGCTGATCCTAACTGTTAGTAATCAAATTAAAGGCAATAGTCACGTTTATTAGCCTTATTTGTTTTTTGTCGTGACTAACGACTTATCTTTCAATATAGGGGCCCCTTTTCAAAATTTCGAAAGAAAAATGATGTAAGATTTTGAACGCTTATATCTTTTGTTGTACTGAATGGATTTAATCAATTTCTTCGACATTTTGTCGAAAATATTTGTACCAATGTTGTATTAAATTTTGAAATATGTAGGACATTCATTATCAACGGAAAAATAGTGTTTTGAAAAATCTTTCGAAAACGACTCGGAAAAGTGAAAATTTTCAGTCCAGCCCTCAATATGGTGCAGCAACCGAACAATAAAATAATGAATAGTTTATATATAGGTCCACTATATGTTTGTTCCTATGATTATTCGTATTGGGTTGCTTGACGAGAGCAGTTGGTGGGGGAAATCGGCATATTAGTTTTGGATATGCCATTAGAAGCCGGACGGAAAGGAAAGGCTCATGCACGCCACGAGAACGAGCGAGAAAGCGATAGTAGAGCATATTAGCGAAAGCGTTACGTACATTTTGAACCTTAATAACTTTTCTTCTACTAAACGGATTGCCAATGTTGTTTCATAAATCGGGAGGAAAACATTCAACGCTTGCTACCGATACGTTGTTTGCTATATTCAATTTGTTTTAATAGTTTAAAAACTACTTTAAATGAGAATCAACATAAATAGGGGTGTCGCAGCTTTTCTCAAAGCCAGACGTGTGTAAGGATAGTGCATAACAGATGTGCGTGGTCGTGAGAAGCTGCATCCAATCAAATCGGCTACCACCGGAGAGAAGAAAAACGTTGGTGGAGGTGGTGGCGGTGAGAAGGCCAAAAAGCCAAAGGCTAAGAAACGCAGTCTCTGAAAAGGCGGTAGTAACTGCCACTAAAAATGCCACCAAAACATCGAAGGCTGCAGCGAACAAGCCAAAGAAGGCCGCCAAACCTGCCAAGAAAGCTGCCCGAAGAAGATAAGTAAATTCACGCGTCTCTAATGTTGCAAACAGTCCTTTTCAGGGCTAACAAAATACTTGTAAAGAATTAGTGGTGCTTATTTTCCGTTAGCGCTGTTAATTAATTGTGGATGGATTTGTGTCATAGTTGTATTCAAACCGTCCTTAGGATGAATATATAATGGAAAAAGAATTTTATTAGGAAGTTCCTTTTATTAATTTGTATAATCAAAAATAATTATATAAGAAAATATTTTTCAAATTAATCTACAAACCCGAAGGTTTTTGCAAATCCTTCCAAGAAAATCAGTGAATGTGGTAACTCTGCCACTACGCGAAGGCCACACCAAAACGAATATTTTCATTTATCGTACAAAAGGATGGCCTTGCATCTGCATTGAAAAGTCAATAAGTAGGAACGCCTTGATGCAAAGCGTGCTCATTCGGTGTGAGCTGCGAAAGGGGAAAGATCGTATGTATGTACGCAGTAAAAAAAAATCGTCGGTAAAGTTTGAATTGTTTCAAAAGATTCTCGTCTTGAATCAACATAGTTATCTACAAACCGTCCTTATTAGGACGAATGCAAAATGGAAAAAGTATTTAATTAGAAAGTTTCTTTTAGTATTATGTTTGCGCTTGTTAATTCTGTAGTTTTACCAGTGAATCATAAGAAAATATTTTTCTAATCTACAAACCCGAAAGTTTTTGCAAATCCTTCCAAGAACACTCCGGTTATGTCCTAGACATTACCCACCCATCTTTTTAAGCATTGATTTAATATATGAGAATCATGCGCGTTGCTGCA